>NC_041215.1:67029560-67029701 GCF_002837175.3 Physeter macrocephalus | reverse complement strand
GAATGGATAAAGAAGACGTGGTACATATATACAATGGAATATTACTCAGGCATAAAAAGAAACAAAACTGGGTCATTTGTAGAGATGTGGATGGACCTAGAGACTGTCATACTGAGTGAAGTAAGTCAGAAAGAGAAAAAC
>NC_041215.1:67020285-67029550 GCF_002837175.3 Physeter macrocephalus | reverse complement strand
GAACAAACGTATGGATGCCAAGGGGGGAAAGCAGAGGTGGTGGTGGGTTGAATTGGGAGATTGGGATTGACATATATACACTAATGTGTATAAAATAGATAACTAATAAGAACCTGCTGTATAAAAAAAAAAGATACACACAGAAAATCTAGATGTATAGCATCCCATTTTCCTTCTCTGTGCTTATGAATGTCTTACAAGTTTGTCTAGGGCTGTCATTCTCAATGTGTCAGCCCTAAACCTGCAGCATCAGCATCCCTCCCTTGAGAACTTGTCAGAAATGAAAATTCTCAGGCCCTGCCCCAGACCTACTGCATCAGAAACCCTGGGAGTTGAGCCTGACCATTTGTGTTTTAACAAGGCTTCCAGGTGATTCTGATGCACATGAGTGTTTGAAAACTGCTAGACTATGTAGATATCTACATGTAATTTGTAAAAACAAGATGGAGTTCAAGTGAGTCAGTGGCCAAAGTGCTGAATGCTGTGGAAGAGAAGGTCTCACTAGTTGCCCAGGAAAGACACAGAGGTCAGTCCTAAGGCTGGGCTGGCTGTTGAACTTGGTCAACTCTCGTTCTTGTGGTCTTATTGGGTCCAGTGCCTTCTTCCAGTCCCTTTCTCTCACATCACTTCCCTCCCATCTATTATCCACTCCTTATCCAAGCCTGGGGAATTCTTTTCTAGCTTTGAGAGGATGGAGAGATGGGAGGTGGAGGTATGCATGAGGACAACTTCTTAGGAATCAGCCTATTCTGAATCTTTCATCTAGGCTTTTGAAAGTCAAAAACCAGAAAAAGTCTCCTTTTTTTTCTACTTTTCTGTGATCCTATTCTCTTTCTCAAGAGATGAGCTTAGAATAGCTGGGATGGGAGGCAAACAGAGGTTAAGTAGGAAGAGAAATATATTGGTTAGTGTCTCAAAATTACAGCAACACACGAAAATGCAAACTCCTGGGTTATTCATATTTCTTCCTAAAATGCCTTGAGCAGAGATCTCATCACACACAAATTAGAGATAGCTCTGGGTTGCTGAAAGTTATTTGAGAAGCTCCACCTACATCCTCAGTGGGACAATGCCTCCTCTATCAAGGATCAAGTGTAACTTAAATTTCTTCTTAGAAGTTTATTTTTATGAGTAAAGCTTAGCTCTGTTTGGGCATTCATTCCCTAGAATATAAACACTTCCTGGAGAATATGCCTTAGTTTGCCAGATGCTTGCCAGTAACGCCTTTCCTTTCTTTCCATCTCTCCTCTCTCTATTCCTCCTAAAGGGTCGATCTTACATCTAAACTACTTTCAAATATTCACTGATCACTACAACCAACATGGATCCCTCCCCTTTCTCACCACCCCAGGACTTAAACACGTTTAAGAATTTGTTCACTTTCAGTTTAGAAATCTCTTTCACACTGCCTTGTTTTATTTTCTGTTTCAAGTCAGATTGCTTCATGTGTAGACATTTTTTGTTTCCTCTAAAACATTATCTTATAGGAAATGGGAACCTCTTCAGTTTGTGATGAAACTGCTTCCTCTATATGACTTCACTAGGATGTGAATGCTAGGTTATTATTTTATATTAAGATGGTGTTATATTATGGGACAGGCATATATTGGACAGGTCACACCCATAGCAGGGACCCAAGTGCAGCTGAAAAATAAGGTTTAGTCTAATATTTGTCACTTGGGGAAGGAACATATGTATTAGATCAGCACTGATGGTATAGGAGAGAAGAGTGGAGTATTGCTTTGGTCTTGACTTTGAAGGAGGGATGTCAGAGGGGTGTGTGTGTGTGTGTGTGTGTGTGTTGTGGTCATGACGTGTGTGAAGTGTGTTAAAGATAGTATCTGCCACATGGAGGTCTCTACTTAAGGTTGTTGTTGAATGATGCTCAGAGATTTCCTAGGGATCCACAGAAGAGCCTCCTGGGTCTCCCTTGGGGTACAGATAAGTAGTGAGTAAGAGCCTGGAAGAGTGTCCTCCACAGCACTTACTAGAGCAGCTCTGGGGTTTTCTGTTTTTTCTGTTAAAGCTTTGTATAAGATTATATTTGAAATACAGGTTTTCCTGCTGAAAAATATTAGGGGAGAAAGCCAGTTTTCCTTGTAGTCTAGATTATTTTGATTACTGCATTCTCAATGTTTCTTTTCTTTGTTAATTCTTGGAATTTTGAAAACCTTCGTTGACAGTATTTCAGCTGGGGTATTGGAATAGTTTTGCTCACAGTAAGGTCACTCTCAGAGATGACTATGGGGGAGATGGAGAAAACCCAGAGGGCAAGGCCTCCACAGGGAAGGTAAAACCTGGGAGGGGGGCAGAAATAGAGTCATGAATCTCCTTCTCCCCACCCTCCTCTGCACCCCCATTTCTTATTCCGACACTATGGGAGTTTATTATGAAGATGCTTTTTTTTTTTTTTAAGTACATTCTTTTCTCTGAGTATCTAGTACAGTACTGGGCACTCAGTAGGTGCTCAATAAATACTTCTCAAATTGAATTAAATTAAGAAACTTGGGGCTGTTAAAGAAAAGAGAAGCTGAAGTCAAGGAGAGAATACAAAAAAGAGGAAGATCATTGAAGATGAACTTGTCTCTGTTTACAGATGGTTTCAAGGAAATATCAAGGTCAGAAATGAAAACCTACCTTCCATCCCAGCTGGATATGGCATTTGGCTTATCTTATTATGGGCGATATTTTCAAGAATTGTAACACAAAATTGACAAAATGATGCCAAGCTGGGTCCCAGAAGTTTGATTTTTGGCTTATTTGCAGGGAGTCAATCGGTGTGATTTCATTTCAGACTCTTTGCCTCTCAGACTGCTCCAGAAAACAGCCTTTAGGCTGTAATTTTATTTTATTTTTTTATGCTTTAGGAAAATCTCTTCTGGCTTTTCTCAGTAAAGAAATAAAACATGGAAAGGCTCTCCCGTTGCGGAGCACAGGCTCCGGACGCGCAGGCTCAGCGGCCGTGGCTCACAGGCCCAGCCGCTCCGCGGCATGTGGGATCTTCCCAGACCGGGGCACGAACCCGCGTCCCCTGCATCGGCAGGCGGACTCTCAACCACTGTGCCACCAGGGAAGCCCCGGAAAGGCATTTTGCAGCAGTGGCAGGGGCGGCGGCGGCGGCCGCCACCCCTGCCCCAGCTGCTGCTGTGCTTCATAAAAGCATCGCCAACGTGATGAGCACGCTCAGCCCAGTGATCAATCCGCTGCCGCCTTATCACTTCCATTTATAATCTTGGCAGAGCTACAGATTTCAAGGGTTTTCGGAGACAACAGGGATTCTGCTACACGAAGTGATTTTAGCTCTCCTCTTTTCAGAGTTCGGATTCCCGGGGGTGGAATCATCCAGCTTCTGAAGGAATTGATGTTCCTGCAGAGCCCAGCTAGCTTTCTGCTCCTATCACCGATGGTGACTTTTAATCCAGGCAAGGAAAAGGCTTGAAAGGATCTTTTCTCTAAGGTGCCTTTTTATTTTTTTAAGGCATTTATAAGGTAGAGCTGTATTTCATGTCTTTTTAAAAATGTTTATCCATAGATAATAACCTTAAATCACCTAAGGGTTTATCTCATGCATCTTTCCGCCTTTCCTCAAATTATTCCTCCAATACTGGCCTGTTAATTAAATGCTATGTCTATGGGGGCATTTCCACTTGAATGATAATTCATCTGTTTTTTCCCAATCCAGCTGCCCATGAACTCTTGGTAGATAAATTGTTTTGTAGCACATATTTGTGGCTGGGCTTGGATAATGATTTCCTGCGGGACTTAAAAAAAAAAAAAAAAAAAAAGGTAAGCCTCATCCAAAGCACAAGATCTTTTCTCTACCTTTTTACAACTTGGGAACGTGGGTAGAGGTAGAGCACCGGTTTCGTAACGAAGAGCACCAAAGTACCATGGTGGAAACTCCATTGACCTTTTGGTTAATTTTCATAATTATTTGATATCCTTGCCTGTGTCCCTGGTGGCTTATAAGACATATGGTTTCTGAGACATGTATAACTTAAGAACGGGTTATTTATTTTGGGTTCCAAAGTTATGTTAAAATGTGACAAACTTGCTTTTTAATGCACAAAGTCTTCTTTTTCATTTTAATATGCTACTAATACTTTTTGTGAGAGGCAGAATATGTCATTATGGTTAAAAGCTTAGGCTCTGAAATGTATGCTGCATTCAAATACTGATTTTTACCACTTAGTGACTATGAGACCTTAGAAGAGTTTTTCACCTCTTTATCCCTTACATTTCTCACCTATAAAATTGGAATAATGATAATTAACATCTCCCTTATAGGGCTATTGTGAGGATTAATAGCATTTTTTATGTAAAACAAAATAGAATGGTGCCTGGCACACACTAATCATTATAGTAACTATTAACCAGTATTTTCAAAGGAAAATATTTTAGCATTAAAACAGATTTCCTGGAAAAATTGCAAAAACTTACCTAGTTTTACACCACATTATCAATTAATTGATAAAAAATTCTCTGCAAGTGCAATTTTAGCTCCAGAACACTAAAACTTCAACAGATGGGTAGTGTGGGCATGAAATTTATAGTTTTAATGAATATGAACCTCAAAGAGAGGAGATATAAGTGTAAATAGCAAAACAGGGGAGAGAATTGCCCACCCACGTAGGTGAGTGTCTAAAAGTGAACTTTATCCTCACAGTAAAAGAAAGAGGAAGAAATGCCTTGGGATGAAACTCCCATTTGAGTACCTTGCTTACACGAATCCTATTATTCCATTTATTCCATTCAGACTTGGCTTCCCCTCACCCTGAGCAAGTGTGTTATAAAAAATCATGGAGTTACAACATCATTAATCATTAGAGAAATGCAAATCAAAACTACAATGAGATATCATCTCACACCGGTCAGAATGGCCATCATCAAAAAATCTAGAAACGATAAATGCTGGAGAGGGTGTGGAGAAAAGGGAACACTCTTGCACTGTTGGTGGGAATGTAAATTGATACAGCCACTATGGAGAACAGTATGGGGGTTCCTTAAAAAACTACAATTAGAACTACCATAAAACCCAGCAATCCCACTACTGGGCACATACCCTGAGCAAACCATAATTCAAAAAGAGTCATGTACCCCAATGTTCATTGCAGCTCTATTTACAATAGCCAGGACATGTAAGCACCCTAAGTGTCCATCAACAGACAAATGGATAAAGAAGATGTGGCACATATATACAATGGAATATTACTCAGCCATAAAAAAGAAAGAAAATTGAATTATTTGTAGTGAGGTGGATGGACCTAGAGTCTGTCATACAGGGTGAAGTAAGTCAGAAAAAGAAAAACAAATACCGTATGCTAACACATATATATGGAATCTAAGGAGAAAAAAAAAAAAGGTCGGAAGAACCTAAGGGTAAGACGGGAATAAAGACACAGACCTACTTACTAGAGAATGGACTTGAGGATATGGGGAGGGGTAAGGGTAAGCTGTGACAAAGTGAGAGAGTGGCATGGACATATATACACTACCAAACGTGAAATAGATAGCTAGTGGGAAGCAGCCGCATAGCACAGGGAGATCAGCTCAGTGGTTTGTGACCACCTAGAGGGGTGGGAGGGAGGGAGACGCAAGAGGGAAGAGATATGGGGACATATGTATATGTATAACTGATTCACTTTGTTATAAAGCAGAAACTAACACACCATTGAAAGGAATTATAATCCAATAAAGATGTTAAAAAAAATCATGGAGTTAGGAAAAAGAAAATTTAAAAATCGTTGGTCTTACAATGTCTTCTCCTGATTCAGAGTAAAATTAGCGAAAGTGACATATCAAAACTTCACTACCTGATGCCAATTATGTTTAGAGAACTTTAATCTGGCTTGGTTCTTGATAATAGAATCTTTGAGTGGGGGAGTTTCCAAACCAAAACGTTAGCATAGTTGCATAATAAATAACTAGAAAGGAAGTCCATCATTTAGGGAAAACTTTCCGATTTAGAGAGAAGCAAGTCAACTGGAATTTCTTTTGGAAAGAATTGTTTTCAGTGCTTTAGAAATGCTCTCAGATGGTCACTTTTTTAATGCTCCCAAATTTGCCTGAATTAGGAACATACAGATGGGCTAGCTAATGTTTATCAAATACTTCTGGTACTTCTGCTGGGCACTGTGTTAAGCACCTTATATGTTGCTTTGTGTGATCCCCTTTGCAACTTTAATATTTTCCCATTTTGAAGCAGAGGAAGCTGAAATTCAGACACACAATTGGTAAGCAGTAAATGGGATTCAAACCCAGGTAGTCCAACTTCAGTCTATGGGCTGTTGGTCTTAAGCATTCTATTCTCTTCTATGACCTCACATAAAGTGTTAAAAATACAAAAGTTGATAAGTACCTATATAGCTTCATTCTAAGATCTAAAAAAAAATTATCCTGTGAGATTTCCATAGATGTTAGCAACAATGCTGACACTTAGACTAAAATGTCAAATAGAAAATATTGCAACATTGGAAAATAATAGTCTCCTCCCCCTTTTAGTGAGATCATTTCTTTTTCTATTGAAGAAGTGAACAAATCCCACAGATAAAGCTTGTCCTAAAGGGAGGCATTTCATTGAAATTAAGGCTCAACAGTAGCACCTGGAGAAATATCACAGTGAAACCATTGCTGATGCTGGGCACTGCACTGACCTGATGTTTGAAACAGTGAGCTTCACAATCTGCCTAATAATTAAAGCAATTTATCTTCAGGTGGATCTAGGCCATTTTGTTATTTCAACGTGAAACTCCTGGGGAATAGAGATGACTGTAGAGATTCTCTATTGTGCAAACACTAATATGAAAAGTAAGTAGGTGACTGTTTGAGATGCCGTCAGCTACTTGGCTATCAGAACTTTGGCTGCTAAAGTGATACCAATACCTCTGGCCAGAAAAGACCCAGACATTGGCAGCAAGGTAAGTGAAGCTTTGCTGCCAACTTGCAGGACCTAGAATGCAGACAAAATGACGATGCTTATACAAATCTTTACCTTGTCCAAAAAATTGAGAAACAAATATGATAAAACAGTGCCTATGAAGGAAGAATTCTGAAATTATATGGCACGCTATTTGAGTACAGGCTTGTTCTGTCTAATTCGATACCCAGTAGACAGTAGCATGTGGCTACTGAGCAATTGAAATGTGGTTACTTGAAATTGAGATGTGCTGCAATTACAAATATAAACCAGATTTAAAGACTTAGTGTATAAAATAGCTCAATAACTTTTTAATATTGATTATGCTTTGGAATATTTTTGATAGATTGTCTTAAATAAAATATATTGTTAAATTCATCTGTTTCTCTTTACTTTTAGAATATGGCTACCATAAAATTTAAATTGCATTTGTGGCTCACACTGTATTTCTGACAGCAGTGCTGGTAGATAGTCCACACCAGAGGCAGCTGAGGAATGAGACAGCTTCATCCTTCATCATGGACTCTCAGGGACTCTTTAGGAGCCAGATGGAATATTTTGATGGCTGCACTATCTCCATTGGCTTTGTTTTGAATTTCATTAATTTCTGCTCTTATCTTCACTACATCCTTTCTTCTACTTTCTTTGGGCTTATTCTTTCTACCCACTAACTGTCAATGGAAACTCTAGCTCATTTACGTTCAGTCTTTTGTGTTTTTAAGTAAATTCATTTAAGGCTAAAATATTGCTTTAGAAATAGCTCCCAATTTTGGCATATAGCACTTTTATTACTGTATAGTTTAAATTTTTAAATAGTATTCTCATGTGGTTTCCTCTCTGACTAGTAGGTTATTTTATGATACAGAGATGTGGTATAGGTTCTTTGGTATTTCTTGAAATTTCCTTTGTGACCTGCTGTGTGGTCAGTTCTTCTGTTAGTTCCATTTGTGCTTGAAAAGAATGTGTATTTTCCATTTTCTATTCACTATGTTCAGGTTTCTACATATAGTTAAGTCTTTTATATTAGCTCTTTGGGTTGTTCAGATATTTAAAAATCCTTAATACTTTTTTTTGTCTGCCTGATGTATCAGTTTCTGAGAGAGGTATGTGAAAATCTTTCACTGTGATTGTAGATTTGTCAATTCCTCCTTATAATTTTGTCATTTTTTTACTTTATGTATTTCACTGCTATGTTGCTAAGTGCATACAATTTCATGACTTTTATTTTCTTGTTGAGTTGTTCTTTTCATCTTATGAATCTACATTTCTATCAATGCCTCTTGGCTTAAAACTCTATGCTGTTTGATTTGAATATTGCAACACCAACTGTCCTTTTTTTAAAGGTTATACTCCATTTATAATTATTATAAAATATTGGGTATATTCTGTACTGTACAATATATCCTTGTAACTTACTTATTTTATTCACAGAATTTTGTACCTCTTAAATCCCATACCCCTATCTTGCCCCTTCCCCCATCCTTCTCCCCACTGGAAACCATTAGTTTGTTCTCTATATCTGTGAGTCTGTTTTGGTTTTGTTATATTCATTCATTTGTTTTATTATTTAGATTTCACATTTAAGTGACATCATACAGTATTTGTGTTTCTCTGTCTGACTTATTTCACTAAGCATAATACCCTCCAAGTCGATCCATGTTGTTGCAGATGGTAACATTTCATTCTTTTTTATTGCTGAGTAGTATTCCACTCTGTGTGTGTGTGTGTGTGTGTGTGTGTGTGTGTGTGTGTGTATCACATCTTCTTTATTCATTCTTCTGATGATGGAAAGTTAGGTTGCTTCCATATCTTGGCTATTGTAAATAATGCTGCTATGAACATTGGGGTGCATGTATCTTCTCAAATTAATGCTTTCATTTTCTTTGGATATGTACCCCAGAGTGGCATTCTGGATTATGTGGTAGTTTTATTTTTAGTTTTTTCAGGAAGCTGCATACTGTTTTCCACAGTGGCTGTACCAATTTACATTCCTACCAACAGTACCCAAGGGTTCCCTTTTTTCCACATCCTTGCCAACATTTGTTATATGTGTTAGTTTTGATGACAGCCATTCTGATAGGTGTAAGGTGATTGTGGTTTTGATTTGCATTTCCCTGATGATTAATGTTGTTGAGCATCCTTTCATGTGCCTCTTGGCCATCTATATGTCTTTTTTGGAAAAATGTCTATTCAGACCTTCTGCCCATTTTTTTTTTCCTTTAACATCTTTATTGGAGTATAATTGCTTTACAATGGTGTGTTAGTTTCTGCTTTATAACAAAGGGAATCAGTTATACATATACATATGTCCCCATATCTCTACCCTCTTGTGTCTCCCTCCCTCCCACC
>NC_041215.1:67006359-67020074 GCF_002837175.3 Physeter macrocephalus | reverse complement strand
TATCCTCAAGGCCATTGTCTAGTAAGTCTGCATCTTTATTCCCGTCTTGCCCCTAGGTTCTTCTGACCATTTTTTTTTCTTCTTTTTAAGATTCCATATATATGTGTTAGCATACGGTATTTGTTTTTCTCTTTCTGAGTGCCCATTTTTTAATCAGGCTGTTTGTTTTTTGTTTTTGATGTTGAATTGTATGAGCTCTTTATGTATTTTGAATGTTAACCCCTTATTGATCATATCATTTGCAAATGTGTTCTCCAATTCAGTAGGTTGTCTTTTTGTTTTGTCTGTGGTTTCCTTTGCTGTGCAAAAGCCTTTAAGTTTAATTAAGTCCTGTGTGTTTATTTTTGCTTTTGTTTCCTTTGCCTTAGGACAGCAGTCCCCAACCTTTTTGACACCAGGGACCTGTTTTGTGGAAGACAATTTTTCCACAGACAGGGAGTGGGGGAGGGGAATGGTTCAGGCAGTAATGCGAGTGATGATTCAGGCAGTAATGCTAGTGATGGGGGGTATGGTTCAGGCGGTAATGTGAGCAATGGGGAGCAGCAGATGAAGCTTCGCTTGCTCACCTGCTGCTCACCTCCTGCTGTGTGGCCTGGTTCCTAACAGGCCATTGTCCACGGCCCAGGGGTTCAGGACTCCTGCCTTAGGGGACAGATCCAAAAAAAATATTGCTACAATTTATGTCAAAGAGTATTCTGCCTATGTTTTCTTCTAGGAGTTTTATGGTTTCTGGTCTTTCATGTATGTCTTCAACACCAGCTATCTTTTCATTAATGTTTACTTGGTGAATATTTGTTCATCTCTTCCTGTATCATTACAGTTTGCTTATAGCTCTTAAAAATTTTCTGGATGTTATTCTCTTTGTATAAAATCCATTTTGAGATGATTTTAGTCTTCTTGTGTCTATTGTGATTATTAATGTATTAGTGACTATTTGCACTATCTGGTTTTATGTTTTTGTGTTGTTTCTCTTTTCTTAATTTTTATTTAATTGACCAAATCTTTATTCCTTTTACTTCCTCTCAACTCATTTGGTAATTACACATTTGGCTTTTATTCTTTTTAGTAGTATTCCTTAAGTTCTTAACATGTATACCTGACTTAACTAATATAAATTTATCCAAATTCTCTATCTTCGTCTTGAACAATATATTCCAAATTATCATCTAGTATTTTAGTTTTTTCTTGCATCAAAGCCACCATGTTAGTTAATATTATCATTGTTTTGTATCTGAAGTTAATTTAGATTTACAAACATGCTTACCAGCTTCTTTTCCTCATCATTATTTCCTGCATCCACTCTTTTGTTCTAGAGTTACTATTATTCTTGCTGAATGTTATTTAGTAATTTTTTTCCGTAAGCTTCTATGCATAGTAAACTCTTTCAGTCTTTATATTTATTTCTCTTCATTTGGCAGAGATTAATTGGTAGATAGTAATTTTCCTTTACCACTTTGAAAATATTACTACTTCATTGCACTCCAGCAGCTTTTGTCACCAGTGAGACATCTTCTGTCAGTCTGTGTTTTCTCTATGCACTCATGGAATGACATTTTGAACCCCTCTGCTTGTGACAGTTCTAAAGCCCCAGCCCCTATTAAGTTCTATATCCGTTAAGGGTATAAACCATGCGCTGCTTTGGTTTAAGCTCCTATTCAATTCTCTGACTTTGGCTCTTTTTTTCGTGCTCAGAGATTTCACACTCTGAATTTGAAATTTGACTGTGTATCCAAATTTTGTCTTTTGTTTAATTTTTTCATAAGGGAGAGTCCTTCTCTGTCACTTTAGTCTGCCATATTGACTTGACAATCTTAGTGATCTGCTTATTACTGCTACATCCCATAGTCTGTGGAGATGCCAACCTGACAGGATGGTCTTGGCTCTAATGTCTGCAAGTTAGAGTCATGGAGAATTAATGCTAAAGATCTAAGACTCAGGGTACATAGACTTGCCAAGAACACTCATGATACCCTGCACCCCCATGTTCTGCACTCAGCCTCTTACTCCTGTGCTCCCTTCACCTTGGCAGTCTGCTCTCTTAGACAGAATTCCATTTCACATGCTCCGGGCCTGGCATTCCTATCACGGGCTCTACACTAGGTCCCTGGGACATGCTGTTTGACCCAGTGCTGGGCAGTAGTGTATTTATATCCCAGCTGTAGCCCTCTCTGTGCTGCCATAGGCTGCTTGAAGTTTATCAGATGAGTCTGATTCCAGTCTACTAAGCCTTCTATATTCAAGGACCTGACATCTCTGAGAGGTCCTGTTGAAGCCCCCAGATCCAGTCCTGGAGAGAAGTGTCAGCAACCCCTTTATCTGGGGAAGCAGAGGGTGATAGGGACTCACAGCTCAGCTTTTGTCAGAGAAAACCTCCTCGCAAAATTCCCTCTCTCTACTCTTTGCCCTTTCATAATCTTCCTATAGGCCATTAAATGAAATTTTCCACACCACCTACTTTAACATTTTCACATGATTTCATTTCCTCATGCTCTTAATTCTCTCCCCTTTACTCATACTAACCAATACTCTGGTGTTTTATATCTGGGTTCAGGTATCTATTAGATTTTGTTTATTCTAGTAACAGTAACTAGTGAGTTAGTAAGGATTTCTAAAATTTTTATCATTTTCATGAGATTTTCCTTTCATCTTTGTTATTATGGAATATTTTCCTCTTAGAAAAGTAGAAGTGTGTATCATCTGTGGTCATGTATGTGGAACATGGTAAAAAAATTTGAGTGGAGAGTTTTCTGGGAACAGAAATGACTTCTGTAGTGGTCGTAAACGTTAATCTTCGCTTTGATAGATTATCTTTCACATGGTAGGCACTAGGTAAATATTATTGAATAAATGAGTGAGAAAGAAGCAATTCAAAATCTGTAACACCTGCCCTTGAATTACAGAAATACTGGAAAATGTTGAAGGGATTGTTACCTCTCAACTTTCAAAGAGGAACAAGAACTTTTTGGTGTGCTTTTTCTGAGTTCCAAGAGCATTCTCTTTGGTGTTCTTAAAGCATTTTACTATGGTTGCTATGGTGGTTTATCTGCCATTATCCTTCCTGAATTTGTAATATTATCTTACTTTAAAATGCTTTTCAAGGATGCTTTCAGGTTACTTCGATGTGGTGGGACTAGATGAAATTTAAGGTCTCTTACAACCTAGAGATTCTGTGATTTCTTTCAGAATTCTGACATCATCTATTCTCTTCTCACTAGTGGTCCAGCAAAGGTTCGTTATGCAGGGCAGAGCTTGTGAGCCCATGGAGGGATTACTTACCCAGACATCTTCACTGGCAATGGTATACTGCCATATGGCTAAGCATAGCGTACAGGTGTCACAGAGGAAATCTTCCAGAAGCTGTTATGGCTTCACAAAGCCAGTTCCCAACTTGCTTTGGAAAACTGTGTACTTCATAAGGAGAGTTAGATTTTGGTCTACTTGTGTTAAGGAACATGAATTATTTAGAATGGTATGGGATATATCTACATGAAGGAACATTTTGTTTCTTTTTAGCTTTAAGCATAGTAGTATATTGAAGAAAATATCAGGTATAGGCTTTTATATTTTAAAAATTACAGTTGTGTCTCTTGGTAGCCATGGGGGATTGGTTCTAGGAGCCCCCATGGATGCTCAAGTTCCTTTTAAAAGATGGCATAGTATTTACATATAACCTACACACATCCTCCCATATACTTAAACTCATCTCTAGATTGCTTATAGTACCTAATATGGTATAAGTGCTATGTAAACTGTTGTAAATACAATGTAAATGCTATGTAAATAGTTGCTGGTGCAGCAAAAGTTTTGCTTTTTGGAACTTTCTGGATTTTTTTCCCCAAATATTTTTTATTTTTGGTTGGTTGAATCTGTGGATGTGGAACCTGTGGATACAGAGGGCCGACTGTATTCTCCCTGAGAGTTGACATTTTTGACCCAAGTTTGCTACAGCTTTCCATCTGTCTGCATATGGAAAAAAACACATGATAGTAATAGGACTTTTGAGTTCCATTTGTTAACTAATCAGTGACTGTGTATCAACTTGTTTGAGTTCTTTGTGACTAACTTTCTCCATAATGAGGAGTGTGCTTTCTGTTCCACAAAGCTCTACGTATTATTTAGTGATAAAATGGGTTTTAAAAGGACAATGTGTTTGAAGATAAGATAATATTAAGAGATATTATCTTTTCTCTTAGCTTCAATACATGTTTAAATACTTGTGATTGAATTCAGTAAATAGGAAACAGGAATATGTACACCCACATTCTAAATGATTGAGAAATAATTTGATAAACAAGACCCTATTTAGAAAAGCATTTTAATTTCAGGAAGAAACGGAACAAAGAAAATAGAAAGAACATCAATAATGCTGAACTTCAGTGAACTGTATTTATTAGCATCTATATTGTTCTGCCAGTTAATATAAGATAATATCTTGTATTCTACAGAATAACTGTTATCTATATTTCCATTTATGAATACATTCTACAAATATCATTCTGAATTCCTCAAAGCAGAGAGCGTTGATGCCAAATGACTGAGGGCACTAACCTTACCAGATCTATATGTATGTATACATGTGGATGGATAAATGTATTTGGTTGTGGTACGTCTGAGACTGTTTGAGACTGGCTTCTGGGAATCAACAGTGAGTTGTAATGTGTACACATTCAAATATAACTAGTAGACATAAGATGGGTTGAAGTGAAAACTATTAAAAAGAAAATCTCCTGGAATGAATTATGTTATGTAGTCTGGTAGAAGCAATTGAATAGATTGTGGCTTCTGAGAAAAATACAACAGAAATACTACAAGGAAATCCTCCCAAGGACATTTTAGTGATCTATGGCATGGAAGAGCTCACTATAAACAGACCTGCCAAGTAGCCTCTTCAACTTATGGTTCACATTTTCATAAGAAAGAGCCAGCTAGCTAGTCAAAAAAGGGTGGCAGTAATTGCATTCTCTGTCGGTGTGAGAATAAGAAAATGAAAAATAGGGTAACTTAAGAAAGGCAGAGCTCACTTTGCACATTCTGAAACCTCTTAGTTTGAAGTCAAAACTAAACATCTCGTTTCCTTTGGAAGCCAGAAACAAGCTATTTTTTTTTTTTTTTTCCTTTATAAAAGAGCATTATCTCCTTTAAAGAAAAATAAAGCAATGCTGTTTATGTGTTTAATGCTTAAAAAAAGAAAGACTGGCAGTCGCCAGAATGATGGGACAATGGGTAAAGAGCAGACCCAAAGATTTCCTTCCCTCTCTGGGCCTCCACCCCACAGGTTTCCCGAGAAAGAATGCAGACGCCAATCAGAGCTGGGAGGGTGGAGCTCTGGAAAGCTATCTCCTGCTCTTTCGGAGTTTGGATCCCAGGAGGTTGACTGGCAAGGCAGCCCCACTCTGGCCCACTGGCTATTTCTGGAAAGACTCCAGGAACCTCTTTAAGTCGCATTATTCACCAGCCAAAGATCTTGACAAGAAATCTTTCCTTGACCTGGGGGCGGGGTGTAGAACCAGGAGTGAATTATCTGGAGGAACACAGACATTTCTGCCTGCCCCAGTGCCCCTTTCCTGAGAGGTGCTGTGCTTGGAATCCCAGCCACATTTTGCGGCCAAGCCCTGGTGATTCACCTGCCACTTCTGGGAAGAACATGGCCCAGTCTCCTCCCAGCACGGCCTGTTTATTCCAGAAGGAGCCACCATGTCTTCCTGGTTCAGCCAACCTTCCCTTACAAATCTACAAATCTGTTCTGTTTGGAGGAAAGCATTCTAGGCAGGCAAGGGACAAGAAAAATCACTGAGATTCTTGCTTCTCTGCCCGAGGCTAAAAGTCTTCAACTGGCTGCAGGAGAATCACCACTCCCAGCCTGGAGGGTTTTGCTCAGGTTGATTGTCAAATGCTTGGGTGAAAAATAAAGTCATCTTACATGGTTTTTAAACCGAAGTAAAGTTTGTTATTTAAATACTAATGATGTTACTTCATTGTTATCTAAATAGAGTGACGTAATTGAGATATTGTTAGCTGTCCTCATAAATATAGGGTCTAAGTATCTATCTTGGATGAGGAAGGAAATGGGGCTTTTGTTTCCCAAAAAGAAGATGGGGATGCAGTGAGGAGAAGTAGGAAAATCACTGGCCTTGGAGGTTGGTTTGGGTTTGAGAATAGACCCAGCCACACCTGGGCTGTTTGGCTTTGGCCAAGTTACTTTCTGAGTAAACTTCCTGAACTCAATCCCTTCCTCTGTAAAATGGGGCTAATAATACCTACGTCATAGGGTTGCTGTGAAGTTGAAATAAATAAATCCCCTACGACAGGACCTGGTACATAGAAACTGGTCAAGAAATTGTGACTAAATACTATTAAGGTGGAAGACATAAAAGCATTAAAAATACAAGGATTTAAATATCAACAGGTGTTATCAGGGCTATGAGATTATAAGAAACTTTCTATTTTCTTCTTTATTAAAAAACAAACAAGATCAATGAAGTTTATGACACTGATTTTCTACATGTAGTGCATCTGTATTTATCTATGTCTATTCCTCTGTCTCTCTACCATGCATATATATTTGAATTGCATGCATTATCGGGGCTGAAATGAGTGCTTCTCTGGAGATCTAACTGGGATGCCAGCAATGACACTCCTGCGTGCAGAGGGGTCACTGGTATGGGCTTCAGGGATCTTGAGGCTGGTTGGGGTATTCCCTCCAAGTTAGCTGAGGAGATTTTGTCTTGGTTCAGTTTTTTCCTTCATAAAACGCTGCGATCAGAGGGCATGATTATGAAAGTATGTGCTCTGAAGTGATGTGATTCTATTCGAGAGAACAAATAATCACTTCTACCCTTCCAAATCCTACTCTCGAGTCCCTGGGTGGAGGGAGAATGTATACTTTGGACTGAGCTTCACATGGAGAAAATTATGCCTTGCAAATTTCCTGTCTCCAGGCTGATGGGAAAGGAAGAGGAAGATCTTGTAGTGTTACTCTGAAGTTTCTGATTCTCCGGGTCGTTCATAATCACACAGCTGTAACTACAGGTATTTGGTCAATGAGTCTTCATATCGACATCTACCTGGTTAAGGTTGATTCTGCCGGCTTTGTTAAGTGGATGCCTGCTCTGCTCTTTCACTGAACTAATAAATCATGAATACTTTCCTTAGCCATTTAAAAGTCATTTCCTCTCATTTTCCCTGGGCACCAGACGCAATCTTGTGTGTGTGCGCACGCGCGTGTGTGTGTGTTTTGATTGCTGCCTTCAAAAATAGCATATGATAGCAAACAACTGCTTAGAGATTTTCAAGCCAAAATTTATCAACAACCTAAACTCTAGCAGTGTATTCATCAAAAGGCAAACATGTATGCCTTGTATTACTTGACCTTTCCAAGCCACCTGCTTCTTATTATATCTTTTATTTCATATTCAACTTCTTATTTGAAATTCAAACATCTTATTATAATCATGTGTGTGCTCTCTGAACTAAAGTGGAGCATTCTAAAAACTGGTGTTTCACGTATAAAAATTGCCTTTACAATAATTCATCTATTCAACAAATATTTATTGAGTGCCAAGTGTAACACAGTTTTCTAGATCTTGCGGAAATATCAGTGAGCAAGGGAGAGGATAATGTCTGCCCTCATGGAGCTTAGAATTTGTGTGTCTGTGGGAGGGGAGGGGGGGGAGACCAACAGACAACAAATAAGTAACATTGTATATTAGGCTGTGATGGGTGTCATGGAGAAAAACCAGGGCAGGAGGTTGGCAAGTTCCAAGAGTGTATGTGTGTCTTGCAGGGAAGGGGTTCAAATTTAATGAAGATTATCAGGCGAGACCCTGCTGTCAGGGTGACTTTCGAATAAAGATCTGAAGGAGGTAAGGGAGTGAGGTTGAGGGTAACTGGGGAAAAAGCCTCCTACTGAGAAGGGCTGGCAAGTGCAAAGACCCCAAGGCTGGAGCTGCTTGGTCCGTTTGGGGAACAATGAAGCCCTCCATGTAGAATGGCATAAGTGAGGTAGGAGATAAGGTTGGAGAGAAAAGATAGCCAGGTTAGAAATACACAAGTATTCTAAAGAGGAGGAAATGACCAATTAGTATGATTATTGGGTACAGGGACAACATCCACAGACAAAACAGTTGAAAAACTCCTGCTCCTGGACTTGACATTCCAGTGAGGGGAAACAGTGAAAAAACCAAAAAAGTGAATTGGATAATATGCTAGAAGGTGATCAATGCAACGGGAAAGCAATGGACCAGGAATGCTGGGGTGGGGTGTGTGAGTGCTTAGTTACCTAAATCACTGTTCCTGAGAACAATCTTAGACTGTACACTTCTCAAGACTGGAGCCTACACTGCTGGTTCTTTTATGTATTATCCAATTCTGAGCACATCATGGGTAACTAATATAAAAATCATTACAAATGATCCTGCTAAATAATATTCATTCAACAAACATGTTTTGGTTACGTTCTGCATACCAGGGACTGTAATAGGTGAGCAAAAAGAGACATCGCCTGGCTTCATGGAGTTTACAGTTTGATGGTGGGGATAACATCAAGCAAATAACCACATAAATATACATAACATTGTCATATTGCAATAGTGATGGTGCTATAAACAGAGGCATTCGATTTTAGGAAAGCATATAATATGGAGATGAGTGACAACACATTATTCTGCCTTCAATATTTTAGTAGTAACATTGGCTTTCCCAAGCAAAATGGCTTTTTGTAGTGATAGTGACATAGGAGCTAGAAATAGTGAAAATTTTTCTCATCCTGTTTAAAAATACATTGGAAACTACTCTTCTGAGAGGCAGTGATAGTGTCTCCAGAATTGCCTTGCAGAATTTGCTCAGTTGAAATCTGTCTGAACATGATAGCTTCTTGCCAGTGTAGTTTGAACCACGTGGAAAAGAGGAGGTTCTAAGCTAAAGCTGGGTAACTTTGAGTTCTGATCAGGAAAAGGCCACGGTACGGTGGTTGTTTTTAGGGTGAGGCCCTTAACAGATTCTGGAGTGGACGTGAGATGCTAGTCAGTGTTCCATTCTTTCTATGAGGCCAGCAAGTCTGACTCCAACCCAATAACTCGCTTTAGATAAACCTATTTTCAGCTTTGTTTGAAGGATGTGGCTGTTGGTCATTCTTTACTGGCCATTAGATAGCTAGTGATATGGTCCAACCATTGAACCAGAAATACATTCATTCACTAGCAGCAATGATGTATTTTTCTGCATGATGCTTGTCCTTGGCGAAGGGTGCTTCAGCTGCCCCCTTCGCTGCCTTGCTGTCAATTTGATAAACGGATAGGCTTCCTTCCCAGCAGGGCTGGTGTGGCTCCAAGTTGCAGGGCTGTCCTCTTCAGCCGTCTGCAGGCCATTGTTCCTGCCTCCTGCGAGCTCACAGAGCCCATTCCGGGTGCACCGGGTCATCCCAAAAGATGCTCAGGCTGACAGTGTCAGGCCAGTACAAGGAGAAAATAAAGTTTTGTTCTGTTCTGTTAAATGTCTCTGCCGAACTCTACAAAGACATGCTGCCAGAAGAATAAAAGGAAAGTTAATTCTGTCCATTGCACAGAGCTATTTTGAAAATTTACTGCTGGCACCTTGCAACAGATACGTTTGTTTATTTTAGCTTTTCCTTCAAGCAATTTATGGAACTCAGTGGTGATTCCTTCATGTGTTGGATTTTTAAAAGGGAAAAAAGAGCAAAAGAGTGTATTGATGAGCACAG
The DNA here is from genome assembly GCF_002837175.3 of Physeter macrocephalus. Classification (NCBI taxonomy): domain Eukaryota; kingdom Metazoa; phylum Chordata; class Mammalia; order Artiodactyla; family Physeteridae; genus Physeter; species Physeter macrocephalus. The sequence goes on along the minus strand of NC_041215.1, from coordinate 67,010,356 downwards.
TTTTTAGTGGTAAAGAGAGTGAAACAGGGTATGCCAGATCAGGAAGACTAAAGAAAGGTTAGCCAGAGAACACCAGTCCTGTCCAAGCGCTTCTGCAGAACTGATAGCATGAGCTTTGGGGAACAGACTCACTGTGGATGGATGGTATTATTCCAGGTGCTTCTCTTACGTATACGCTCTTTTGTTCTCTACTTTAGGGAAAACCGTAACAGTAGTAGTTATACATTATGGAGCACATCTTCCACAGTAATTATGTCCTCCCTCCACACTCCCAGTGATGCTCCTGTGGGGAAGGTGAGGATTTTGGTTACCTTTTTACAAAAGGGGAAACTGAGGCTCAAGGAGATCTAGTCCCTGGGTCTAGTTTATACAGCTAATGGTGGTATCAGGGATTTGTTCTAGAGCCTTGTTACTTAAAGAAGGAAATAAAATGTAAGGAAAATTACAATTTAAAATTTAAAAACTTAAAAATTTTTTTAAAAGTAAGAAGTTGAGAACTTTTCCATTGTGAAAAACAGAAGGTTTCACTACAAAAATAAAGCATATTGAAAAAGCGGGAAGATAAAGCTTAAGCTAGGTGGAAGAAGCACAGATTTTTTTTCTATCATTATTATTTTTTAAACTATATCTATGCCATATGTTATATATGCACTCTTTTGCTTGTATGTGTGTTTCATGATGACAAGAAATAACAGGTAAGGAAGAGAACAAATTGGTTTTTAATACTTACCATATCCCTGGCACTGTGGTAGCACATGAAAGAGGTACTTATGTTTTTAATATTAGACTTCTTCTATTTTAAGAATTTTCTTAACCATTATAAAAGTTAATGATACATCATCATTATAGCTAGATTTCTGTCCATTTTACGGATTTCAATACTTACCATTATTTCTTATATGCCATTTATTCCATTTCCTTGAGTTATTTTTGCAATTTCCTCTGGTTAGATTTCCTGTTGTGGGGCTTTCTGAAATCCCTACATATTTGAAAATGTCTGTCTCTTGCTGTCACACAAGGATAGTTTGGCTATAGAATCTTAGAGTCTCATTCTTCTTGCTTGCAAACATTACTATTTTCTAGTTTTTAGTGTTACAGATGAGATTTTTCAATATCAGTCTGATTTCTTTTTCTTTTCCAGGTGGCCTATTGTTATTATGGTTATTTTCTGCCTGGAAGCTTGAAGAATTTTATTTTTATCCTTGGGCTTTAGAAAAATTACCAGGATATATTTAAGTTCTTGTACTTTTCCCCCCCAATATTCTACCCCAGCTCTAGGCTATTTCATTAGATATTCACAAAAATACTCCTGGAGGTTGTCACAATAATACTTTGGGGGTTCTTCCAAAAAGCAGAGCCTGAGACAATGACTTAGTGTGGGTAGTAGATTTTGGGAAGTTATCCCAGGGAACAAGACTGAGAGTGCTGGGAAGAGTGAAATGGGGGAGGAGGCAAAGCTAATCTCAGGGTACAGTATTGAGTTGGTTACCAACCTGGACAACTAGGGCTCAATTTGCCTGCGTGCCTTTTGCGGAACTGTGTAGGCTCTGCCTCAGGCTTATCCACCTGAAATAGGAGAAGGAAACTATTTATCCACCAGCTTCCTTTCCCCCCTTGGCCAAAGGTTGCTCCAGAGGGTGTTAACTTCCTTGTATTTTCTGGTTTGAGCATTTATCTCCAGAATTTGGATCTCTTAGTTGCTTTACGTTTGTTAGGCTGTTTGCTGGAATTGCATGGAAGCATCAAGAGAAGCCCCAGTGAACATCCTAGGTTAGAGCTGTATTCCTTCATGCCACCATTGTGTAGCAAATATCTAATTAAAAAAAAAAAAGATTAAAAAAAATTTTTATACAATTTTTAAAGGTTACTTTCCATTTACAGTTATTACAAAGTATTGGCTATATTCTCCGTGTTGTACAATACATCCTTGAGCCTCTCTTACACCCAATAGTTTGTACCTCCCACTTCCCCAGCCTCTCCCCCTCCCCACTGGCAACCACTAGTTTGTTCTCTGTACCTGTGAGTCAGCTTCTTTTATGTTATGTTCACTAGTCTGTTGTATTTTTAGATTCCACGTATCAGTGATATCATACAGAAATACCAAATTTCTTGATGGTAATCAGAGTCAGTTGCCCTACCAGTGTGGGCAACTTCTTTTCCATTCTTTTCTTGTTGGTCCATCCATTTAAGAGGCCCCAAATGACAAAATACATAGTAGTCATAGCTTTAAATTCAGTGGAGCTCTTTCTGCCTTTCTGTGTCTACCCTGCATCTTCACCCATAGGGCCAGGACTCAGGGCTTTTAATGCAGCAGAGCCTAAGGATGTAGGGACAGGAAGCACATATTCTGAAAGTGGGTCACTAGGAGTGGTAATGCGAGGGGCCAATCCTACTTCCACCCTCTGTTTTTCAGGCCCTTGTATTCTAGTTACATGTCACCACATGTTGGCTTCACTGCATATAGAGAATCCTGGAGGACAGCGTCCAACCTTGCTGGATGTGGTCCCCAAGCTGGCTTCCTCGCTGGGCATTTAATAGGTGATTCTATCATTCTACTAGACTGGCTTTTTCAGAGTGCTGTGGGGTATGGTAGGGTCTGAGGATTCTCTCTCCACCCACTCATTTCATTTACCTTCACTGTAAAACCTGTCCCTTGATCTGAGGCAATGTCATTGGGATCCTATGTTGTAAACCATACAGTCTTCAAGCCCTCAGATGATGCTAGCTGAGGAGCCTTGGATAAGCAAAGCAAAGTCATAATCAAAGCAAGTGTAAGGATGTATTACTGCCCTTCTAGGATGTCACCCACTTGTCACCACTTATTTGGCTTCCTTGAGGGATGTTTCTATATTGAGGCACCATATTGCAGACCTGCAGCTGGCATCTTAGGAGTTCAGCAGTGGCAGTAGTTACATCTGTCTTAGTGGGAGAGACCCCATCCTTGCCCCCAAGTCTTCCTCATTCATGGGACTACTGTGCTAGCACTGGGGTGGCTGAGGTCAGAAGCTGACTGATATGCACTGGACAAGTCAGCCTATTCACCAGACTGTCCGGAACCTCTCTGAACACTCTAATGGCCACTCCCAGTGGCCATTAACACAGGACACAAATACCCATATATGCTTTGGTCCCTCTGCCAAAGATACATCCATAAACCTGTTTCTCAAACTTCCTTGTCTCTAAGTCTCTAATCGTGCTCGTTTCAGGATCTTAACCAATCAGCAAAGCCCTCTGTCAGCCCAGAAGTCTGTGTATATCTGTGTTTTAGGCAGTTTCTCCCTGCATACAAGGTATATAACCAAGTGTGTTGCTCAGAGTTATACCTGCTGGGAAAACTTCCCTTTCCCACTTAACCATCAAGGCCACCTTTGAGTGGGGCTGTATTGTGCATTTTCAGCTATCATAAATGCATTGCGCTAATCCATCTGTGAACCAGGCTCAAATATTTCCTCCTCTGTAAGTTGGTCATAGGGAAGCCTCCACAAGAGTGTGGGTGTAGCTGAAGGAAGGCATCAGTGCAACAGAGGAAAGTCATGAGGAAGTCGAGGCCACATGCTTATGCAACTTACCTGTGCTCTCTGGACCTTCTCAGTCCAGTCCTGCATGTAATGTACTATTTACGTCATACTGTGGTTTTCTTCTGTTCCTGGGTAACCTTATGACTTTGTGGATCTCATAATCCCACTCACCATAGGCAGCTCCAGGTGCTTAGTCACTCTTGATGTCCTAGTCTCTACTAGGACTCAAAAGCATGCCAGGAGCTGCTTTCAAAATGGCGAGAAGTCCTATGTCTTTGAAGGTTTGACCTTGCTCCAGAACCCAGGGTCTGTGCTGGGACTCTTATATTGAGGCTCTTTGTTTTTTTTTGTTGTTGTTGTTGTTGTTTTGCGGTATGCGGACCTCTCACTGTTGTGGCCTCTCCCGTTGCGGAGCACAGGCTCCGGAAGCGCAGGCTCAGCGGCCATGGCTCACCGGCCCAGCCGCTCCGCGGCATGTG
>NC_041215.1:66974222-67006247 GCF_002837175.3 Physeter macrocephalus | reverse complement strand
GGCATGTGGGATCCTCCCGGACCGGGGCACGAACCCGTATACCCTGCATCGGCAGGCGGACTCTCAACCACTGCGCCACCAGGGAAGCCCAGAGGCTTTTTGTTTTTGAAAGAAAAATTTATTGTACATTTAACATAATACAGAATACTGTTCCCTGAGTTTGGGGAACAATACAATTATATGTGAATGCATACATTTAAAGACAAAGTCAAGCATAACAGAATTGAGATCTCAAGATGGCCTTATTGTTCATCTAGCCTGATCCCTTCACTTTAAAAGAGATGTAAGACTCAGAGACTCAAAGTAGGGTAGGTGAAACAAAACAACCTGGACCAGAACCTGACCCTTTGTCCAAGGTGCTTTTCCCTCCTCTACACAAAATGCATATGCGCATTGATGCAGCCAGTCATTCATTCAACAAATATTTACTTAGTGTTACTATGAGGCAGAAACTGCAAGGTATGAGATAAATTTCAGGAAGAATACTCCCTGTGTAGAAAAGAAACCTCAAACTCAGTAGTCTTCAGGACTATGCAGATAAAACTAGGCTGGGTGGATGTAAGACAGAGGAAATGGAGGTGCCCATGGCAGACTAGAGAGTTCAGGCTCCTACTAAAGGCGTTCACTGGCTTTGGTTTTTGATGTTTAATTTAAACACTGTGCTGGCCCAATCAAATAGCAGAAAGCATAATTGGATTTAGCCATTTGGTACCAGTTCTCAACCCCTAACTACAGTTACAGCTTTGATTTTGCTACCAGTGCTGAGATATCTGGGCTAACTCTGGTTCCTTAACATGATACAATGTATATGTAATTTAAGTATATTTGCGAAGAATTAAGTATAAATTCAGTTATTCATGAGCACTAATGGCTTCAACTAAAGCAGATCATTTTATTTTTAAATATGGCAAACAAATCCATTCATCTAGATGTCATATCTGTGTACAAGTAGATAATAGTCTCACTGTTTTTTCCAACAAAGTCATATTGAGGTTTGACAGAGACTATATACAGCATCCTAATGCACTATCCGTCTTCTAGGTCATACTGCCTGAGCATCAGGGCAGCTTGGACTGCAGTCTGGACCTGCTATCGGGTCCTTTCCTGTTCTGGGCAGCATATACCACACCGTGGTATATGGCATCCTTCCAAGACACCAATAAATGGTTCACAGTGTATGACTATGTATGGTATGTGTTGACACCAGTATTCAAATAAGCCTGCTAGGTGCAGTGCCTCTTTATTAGTGATAGGACGTGTAGGTCAACAATTTGTCATTTATATTAAAGATTTTCCCACATGTTCCAGTTCATTGGATCTTTAAAAACATCACCCATGTGGTGGGTCCTTGAAACTTCGAGGGTTTTATCATCTACCCTCTAGCATATATGTGTCTTACCAGGACAATCTAAATAGTTGCTGCCTCCTGCTCACCAGTTCTGATTACCATGGCACCATCAGCGTTGTCAACCAGCAATCATGCTGGTTCTGTGCAATATCAAGACGATCAAGGTCTCTGTGGACTATATTGTGACAGAGGACAGATTTAACCCGGTCCTGGGGTAAGACAGACAATGAATACTATGGATTTTCTACATAACAGCAAACTGCTTTTGATCCTTATTATTTATGGGGATTGAGAAAAAATACATTTGTCTGCTCAAAAGTGCCAGCAGCTGTGATAATCTGTTCTAGGAAAATACTACATCTGGTATAGCAGTTGTGATTGTGACGACCACTTGTTTATGTTTATTTTGGTCCATTGTCATTCACCATGATCTCTGTAGTTTTTGCAGTGGCCAAATAGGTAAACTGAAGGGGGTATCCTTCCATCCTTCAAATCTTTGATAGTGGTGCTAATTTTTGAAATTCCGTCTGTGACATAATACTGCAGATTTAGGGACTTCCTCTTGCCCTTTCCAAACACTGTTGCCCTTATTCCTTTGGCCAAAGAACAAAATCTTGATTGCACTATGGGAATGGGCAATAACTGCACAGATGGTCTGTGGACCCATTGGACCACTCTGGGATGGATGCGGGCCAGGAGTCCACTCATTGTCTAGCTTGCATGAGCCTTCTCTAATGAAGGGTCCAGTGGCGTTTTAGATTTCTTGCTGTCAGAGTCAACTCAGACCCTGTGCCTAACAGCCCCTTGAATCGTCTGGGTATTCTCCTTTCCCCAGTACATACTTAGTCTGGTAACTAATTTCAGATTCCTTTGGGAATCAGGGAATATTTACTACATATAATTACAGTGGTATTTCAGGATTCTTCCTTGAGGGGACCTGGCCTCTTCATTAGTCAGTGAGCTCTGGTTCTGAGACTGAGCTCAGGGTCTGAGAATTGATTTACATCTAGAAAATGGGTGAGTGTGTGATTTTTCCATCATGGTGGCTGACACCAGTTTTTTGCTTGCTGAATTTCAATTTCTGGTTATACAGATGACACAAAACTCTAGTTGGCTGCCCATCCATCTTGCTCCCACGATCTATTAACAATTCCCACAGATCCCTATGGGTTAAGACACTCTGATTGTCACTCTGGCCTTGCTGTCCATTTCAATAATGATGTCCACCCTATTTCTGCAGAGTCTAAATTGCCTCTGCTATTTTAGAATCCTATCAATTCCAGTAATATCAGGGAAACCAGTTCCAATATAGTATCTCTCACCATCAGTCAGCAGCCACAGCCAAGCTTCTCCACCATGTTGTGCTTCCCTTCATCATGCATTCTTTATTGACTGAGTGGAAGAGTGTCTTTGGGGCCTCCTCAGAGATGATAGACAGGTGGAGGTTTCTTTGATCTAACATAAATCCATTACAACATTCCCACCTCTCTCTCTGAGCCTTTTGATCCTTTTCCCAATACTCTGCCAAAGCAGTTTTATACCTGATTTACTTTGGTCAGGTCCAAGCTTCAAAGAGTGATCCCAGCAGTGTATTAGGACCAATTGTTTTTGTCCTTGCTAAGACATCGAACCCTGTATCATGGGAGAGTGTTCCAATGTCAATAAATTCTCCCCTCTCCAGCCTTACACTCTAACCTCATATACGAGTACCCTCAAGATCTACTCCTACACTTGTTCCCTTAGTTTCTGTATTGCAATTCTTTAGCTGTGCTGTTTCTTCCCGGAGCAAGGAGCATGTATCCCCCTGTGGTGGTGCTGTGACCTAAACATTCCTAGCATTACAGCTCTGACACCACAGGATAGGAACCAATGTTCTGCTATTATACACACACTTTATTAGTATACATCTGCTGTATTCATGTATGCACTTATAGAGCAGAGAAATAACCTTCTGATGGGTCCAGTCTAGAGTGGTGAGGGGGACAGGGTCTGAACACAAGAGGAAGGAGCGTATATTATGAGGCATCTTCCTCGGATGAGGTTTTTGTAGGGTCTCTCTGTCAGGGTTTCTCAACAGTAGCACTATTGGCATACGGGCTGGGCAATTCTTTCTTGTTGGGGACATCGCAGGTTGTTAACAGTGTCCCTGGCCTCTTTCTAGTAGATGCCAATGGCACCTCCCTCCCCCGGTTTGGATCACCACATCTTCCCGGTGAGAACCACTGCTTCGATGATTGGACCCAGGCTCTTGCAGATGTCTCTTGGGTGATGGCAGGATTCCTCGGGGTGCAGGTGAGGTGAGGTGTTGTTGGTCTCTTCCTCTGCACGTGAGGTAGCTGCAGCAGTGGCTGGAGCAAAAATGTGGGCTAAGAAGATATAAGCTAGGACATAAAATATGTCTGACCTAAAGGTAGATCATATGTGCTCATTTCACAGAAGTGAACACTGAGGCTCAGGAAGGCAAAACAACTTAGGCTGATACATTTAAGTTTGATGCCCTGGGCATAAAGATGAATAAGACACAGTTCCTCTCCTCAAGGAATACTCGGTCCAGCAGCTGTGAAGGATTATATAATTAATCATTGCACATAAGTGTTGATGAGGTCATATAACCAACAATTAACAAAGCTGAAAACAGAATGAGGTAAAGCTGAAAACAGAATGAGGTATATTCATGTTAGTACCATTTAGATATGCCTCAGGATTTTATCATGTTTACTGCATGCTAGAATTTTTGCTAAATAAATAATTTGTGTACCTGGTATCATTTAACATTCATAGAAATGTAACCAAGTAGGCAGTCTCGTTCCCATTTTTCAGATAATGAGGTGGCCATTTCTTATACACCTTCATGTGACCTAGACACATTGCGCTTAAAGAGACGCTGCTCTGTAGAGGAGGATGACCTCAGACTGATAAAATCAATGCAGACAAGCACGGAGATGCAGGCACAAGATAATGCAGCCGGTGGCGGGACACAGCAGGACCCAATGACCCTTTGCATTAGGTCCATCTTCATCCTCCAACAGCCTGACTAATTAAGATATGGGCTGATACTAAGTAGCTCAACTCTTTTTAACAGTGGCTTGTGAAACTGTGGAAACTATCTAAAAATATAGAACTACTGTGAGAGAAATAATGTTGTTACAGGGGAATTGATAACCAAGGATAAAGGGAAGGGGAAGAAATAGCGAGTTGGAGCTAATTACCAGGGAAAGCCCCCTGACACTGAGAATGGTGGGCCAGGATGACGGTCTCCTGAGGGGCGTGGCAGAATCACCATCAGTTAGTACATTTAAAAATAGGCAACAGAGCACTAGATACAGGACTAGTGGGAATAATCTCGCATTAGGCAGGAACGGAGGCAATTGACTAAGTGACCTAATATTAAGAGCTTTCTTTCTCATGAATTTCTAGAATTCTAAAAAGAAAATAAAACCTTATAGGCTGTATACAGAAACGTGGGTACCTAATGACTGGAGATGCCTAAATATAGCCCCAAATTATTCATAAATGGAAAATGAGAGCAGCCGTGCCCCAGTTGAAGCATAATAGGAGGGTCAGAGGAGATGTAGGAGCTGGACAGGGAGAGTGGAAACATTGTCAGGAGTCAGATTTCTCTGATGCATGCTCACAGGGCTGTGCCCAAGTACACCTGGGCTGGGAGAAGACTGTATTCGTTAATTACCGAGAGGTGTCTTTTCCTTTCCTCTTTCAGTCCTACTTTCCCATGATGTCAGATGGAGATCGCAAAGACCACCCTTTGTGGACTCCTATATCATCCATATCTTCCAAGTTGGCACTCTCCTTTCCTTAAAACTGATGACTGGCATGATCTCAAAGCACTGCTTCCCAATTCAAGGTCCAAAGCTTGACTCTCAGCCACTGGAGCCTTGCTAAAAATGCAGATTTCAAGATCTCCCTGGGAGCCCATGGCATCTGGATGTTTGTGAACACATGAATCTGCATTTTTAAAAAGTTTCCCTCAGTAAGTCTTACATGCAGCATTAAGTTGGAGAAACTCTGCCTGGGGAAGGGCAGGCTGGCTAAACAAAAAGAAACCACAGGGAAGGGAAGTGCAGCCCAATCATTCTCCCCTCTTTCCTCATTTGCTTTCCCTGATTTTTCTTTACTCCCAACCAAAAGAGACCTCCTTAAACTTCTGTATCACTCTTGTACTTATAAGTATCTGTTTACACACCTATAATTTATATTTTACCTACTTTCAGAAAGACTTTAATATAATTTTCTTATATTTCTAATATGCTGGTTATGATTTCTCTGCTTTGTATTTGTGGCACTGTTTTAATAAACCCTCTAGAGGACAGGGATTAAGACTTAGCCATCTTTCTATCCTTCTCCATTGTGTGGAAAAGAGTAGATTTATTTTTCAATGCGACTAAGCACATCTGGAAAAAGTAATAAAAATCAGGCTTGCATTAGAAACCCAGGGTGTGTCAGCTTTGCCAATGTGAGAAGGCATGGTCTGGAGGCTGGACACTGAGCTTGGTGTCGAGACCTGGCTTTTGTTTCAGCTCCATCAACCATCACGTATGAACATTTCAGCCAGTCCTGCAGCCTCCCAGTTTATCTTCCTGTAAGCAGGGATAACAATCACTTTCTTACTTCTCTCACAAAGCAGCTGAGACAGTAAGCATGATAATATCACTATTTCATATCACTTTTCGCTTAGGAAAGCTAAAAACGACATCAACATTATCAGCATCATCATTTCACAATCTACAAAGCATTGAACAGGAGTTCAGTCTGGGTTCCCCAGAGAAAATTATTTTCCCTCATCCCAGAACATGCAAGATAAAACAGTAAAAAACAAAGATTTCAGGAATTACATCTAGTTGAAATGTATATCAGTGGTCGGTCTTCTAATTCCCCAGATAATGCTAGATCTTGAGACAAGGAAAATAATTGACGTTTAATTTTTGACATGCTACCTAATGAACAGCTAAGCCATTTTCATAGAAGGCAAAATTACAGCACTGCTGCTGGTATGCGGCTCCTATATCTAAAGTTAATTGGATTTTCCATTATGATGAGGCTTGTTTTTCAGAACTGAATCTCTCAGTCTCTTTCAATTGCTCTGAGTTGGTGAGACAGGAAATATATAGGGCATGGATTGGGGAGGTATCTCATGAGGTCAAAGAATCCCAAGTATACTGAAGCATCACAGTGTGCAAGCAGAAACTAGGATTTGTGTAGAATGTATGTCTTCTCAAAATGAAGTTTTTCAGGAGGGAAAATTGACTACTTGTTACTGTAGTCTCTCTCTCTCTCTCTCTCTCTCTCCTAGACAGTAATGTGTTTTAGCTCCATTAAGATATTGAGTGTTATCTGTGCAGACTGGAACAAAATAACCAGACCAACTTTTTTTTTTTTTCCCTAGTCCAATTGATTGCTCTACAGATTACGTAATTTAGCATCAGTTTGCTCTCTCTGGTGTTTTGAAACATGAAAAGAGCTTTCAAAGTGAGAGAACCGATTTGAAAAAAGCTTCAGCACCACTGTTGGGCCAGGAGACAATGGGGCTTTCCCGGTTGTGAAATGGCAACTCACACTGTCAACTTGAAAATCACAATGAACAAGGGTGTGGCTGCATATATGCCAGCAACCTCAAAGAACCAGAGAATGGGTCTCTGGGGAGGTGAACAGCCAGCCCAGTGAGCTCAGGGCCCATGAAGTGGTTGGGAGAGTCGCTTGGTCTGGGCTTCCACACAGGAAAGAACTTCTGTTTGAAGTTTTGACATTCTCTATGAAAAAAGACTACGTGTTAAGTACTTTCTGGTTGTATGATAACCTTATTGACAATTATGTGCAATTATTTATTATACACTATTCCACAGTTTGCTGGACTGAGAATTCCTTGAGGGAGAGTATTATGTCTTAATCACCTTTATGCCCAGTGCAGTGTATCAAACTTGTGCATCAACTTAAGTTTTTAAAATATCTATTCCTTTGTGTTAAGGACGTTCATTTCTTAAGTCTGAACCCTAAAAATATGCTGAAGGAGGGCTGCACCTGGATGAGCTGGGCAAAGGTTGGAGTGAGCCCTCACACGGCAGAAGAAGACTAGAGGAAGCAGCGAGTGCTGGGTGGAAAGAGTAAGGCTCAAGATGGAAAATCATGAACCAGACGATACTGTCAAGGTGAACTTGATATCATAACCAGGAAAATTAACCAACTTCCGGAAGCAGAAAGGAATCTGCTTGAAAATGGATCAACATATATTGGACTTAATGCTGCTCTCTGTGGCCTAATAGCAAATGGTCTTTTTTGATGCATCTTACCTGTGACACAGTCTCATATAGCTGCTGGTTTACCAATGGCAGTGATCCCATTTTTGATGGCACATGTATCTTACAAAGGTTTTGTGATTTGCATAGCGAAACTTGTACCATAACACATGGTGGATTGGTTGGTCTTGTTTTTGGTGGCCTGTACCCTGTTTTCTTGGCTATCCCTTGTGAATGGTGGCCTAACCAGGTATAACTCAGCCCTGCTACCCGAGAAAGGAAACAGATTACTGGATTAGGATGACTAAACCTGTCTTTAGAAAGATGTTATTTCTAATTTTGCTCCAGACTGGGCTTGCAGCATACCTTGGGTCTAGACAATATAAACTACTTATAAAGGCTCTTTAGATACCTGAACCTGGCCTAGAAATTCAGTAATTGTTAAGCACATCTGTACACAAAAATAAAGATTGTAAAAATAACCTACATCTAAGTATGAATAAACAGAGACATAATTTTAAAAAATATACCATAACTTTGTTAACCTTATTATGGTATTTCTTATGTTTTTAAGTCACAAGGAGTCTAAAAATAAAGTGACATGGACCCCTCTAGACTTCCAACAACCCTGACCACACATGGAGGCGCTGCACCAACTGACATCAATGAGGAGAGCGTCGATACGGGCTCTTGAAGATGGAAAAAAGCTGCGAGAGACAAATTAGGGGGACGGCTGGTGAAAGCCATGGATAGACTTAGCCAGATTCCAAAATGTTTTAAAAGTATTTCTCCAAATATCTGTCTTTTAATGTCCTAAAAACAAAAATATTGCCTCCGTCTATGTCAACTTTTACGTTAAACTTAAGTATTTGTTCTACTGCTTTATGGAAGAAAGAATACAAGAACATTGCCTGGCACTTGGATAACTTAAAACAATTAAATAGCAAATTGATGAAACTATAAACCTAATTGACAGTGGGCTCCAGACTGAGAATTGCAGTTCAATTCCAATTCTTTCATTGCAAAGCTTAGTTTAACCATGCAATAGCCACAAAACTTTTATTTAGATAGCACTTTACAGTTTATAAGGCATGCTCACGCATATTATCTCAAGTACCCCCAATAGAAGAATATTACATAATGGCTAGAGGGACACATTTGGCCTTTATTTTAAGGGGCAAAATTATCTTAGCCATATCTTTGGGGACTGATAATTCCACACTGCGGATGGAAATCTGAAGGTAGAGACAAGAACTCCAAATCCTGTGGAATCTAGAAAAAGCCAGACTAACTATACAGATGTCAAGGTATACTCTAGGTCTATATGTACATATCTAATTTCAGCAAGCTCAAACAACAAGCTGCCAAGGGCTGTCTGAATTCTGAGATTGTAATCTAGAAGTCAAAACTCAAAGCAAGAAAGACAGGTGAGTTTCTACTTTCCCCACTCATCTCCTGGGTGGGTGGCACAGTGACATGCCAGGCTGTATGTTCCCTCCTCCCCACATCAGGGCCCACTTAGCATCACCCAATTGCAAACCGCTACTCTCAATTTTTAGGGAAACCAAATAGTTTAAACTTCTCTGCAAAGACAATACACTACTAGAAAAGTGTCTACTGTTTCCTTGGTGTTTAGTAGATTAAAAGATACTCCTTGTTCCTTTAGCCTTGCATTTTTGGAAAGTTTCTCACTTCAGATTTGGAAAGCGACAAGGAGATCTCAATAGTTTTTAAAAGTCTCAGAAATAAGTTCCTGTAGTGACAGTACCTTTTAAGAGCCTCCATCTTGTCTTCTGCACTTTTAGAGTGCAGAAGGACATAACAAGTCCATTTTAACACTCTATTTCTTTTGGTCTCTAATAGGAAGTTAAATTAAGAATATTAAATCCCCATATTTTTCTTCAAGGAGTTTTATGGGTTCAGGTGTTATTTTTAAGTCTTTAATCCATTTTGAGTTTATTTTTGTATATGGTATGAGAAAATGGTCTAGTTTCATTCTTTTACATGTAGCTGTCCTGTTTTCCCAACACCACTTATATATTACATCTTCTCTATCCATTCATCTGTTGATGGGCACTTGGGTTGCTTCTATATCTTGGCTATTGTAAATAATGCTGCTATGAACATTGGGGTGCATGCATCATTTTGAATCAGTGTTTCCATTTTTCCTCAGATATACACCCAGGAGTGGAATTGCTGGATCACATAGTAGTTCTATTTTTAGTTTTTTGAGTAACCTCCATGATAAATAGATAAAGAAGATGTCACATATATACACACACACACGTGTGTGTGTGTGTGTGTGTGTGTGTGTAATGGAATACTACTCAGCCAAAGGAAAAAAAAAAGAGTGAAATTTTACCATTTGCCACATGAATGGACCTTGGAGGGCACTATGCTTAGTAAAATAAGTCAGACAAAGACAAATACTGTATGTTATCACTTATATGTGGACCCTAAAAAGTAAAATAAATGAATGAATATAACAAAACAGAAAGAGGCTCATCAATATAGAGAACAAACTAGTGTTTGCCATGGAGGAGGGGGGTTGGGGAATGGAGAAAATAGGTAAAGAGGATTAACAGGTTAAAACTACCAGTTATAAGATAAATAAGTCACAAGGATGTAATGTACAACACAGGGAATACAGTCAATAATATTATAAGAACTTTGGTGTGTAAGCTATAGAAATATCGGACAACAATGTTGTACACCTGAAAGTAATATAAGATTTTAAGTCAACTATACTTCAATAAAAATGTTAAATCCTCTCTATGTACTCAAAATTTTGAGAAGTAAATTCAAGATGGCAGCATTCATGAGTCTGTTTTCCTCGCTTAGGTACCCAGATGTTGAACCTGGGCTGCTTACAGTCCTACTTTAAATTTTTTTTTTTTTTTTTTTTTTTCTTGCTCACGGGCCCAGCCGCTCCGCGGCATGTGGGATCTTCCCGGACCGGGGCACGAACCCGTGTCCCCTGCATTGGCAGGCGGATTCTCAACCACTGCGCCACCAGGGAAGCCCTACAGTCCTACTTTAAATATTTGCTCCTTGAGTTTTTCTCACTCCTTTCTTATCTGTGATCTCACTGCCATGTCTTACCCTTCTCACATATCTGCTCTGGTCCTGGATTGTCTTTCTCAGCCCTGGTTTTACTTCCAGATCATCAGGCACTCTCTCAAATCTTACTGAAATGCCATGTCATATTTCAACCACTTCCAGAAAGCCTTTCAACTAATCAAAAGGGAGAGGGTATTTTGTTCAAACCACACAATTTTCAAAATACACACCTGTCACTGTTCCTGCCTACTTTGTTTTGGTGTAATGGAAATAGTGTACATGGGCCTAATTTTTATCTTTTTCATTAATAAAACTGATTCAATTACCATTGCTTTTCCCACCCTCAATGGGTCTACATGAAGTAAACATTTTTTTGCAGTTTTCCCAAGAGTATCTTAGTCTTCTTGTTTAAATATTCAAATTCTTATTCACACCTCCAGATAACCACCATATTATGACAGGCAATACATAGTCATTCATTATCAATGTTTATCAAATGTAATTATCAATATATACTTGTTAGCAGCCTCTTATCCTGTACAAGCCTCATCTAGCATCTTGTCCATACATGAATCAATCTTAGCTAAAAGTAAGACATGGTGACCAAAAGCAAGGTCCAAAACTCTTGTCAAGAGTTTCTGATGCAGCACAGCTCCACTGGGAAGAAGCATGAAGGACAATACAAAAATAGTTCTAGAGCAAGAGCTCAAGTGAACAAACAGAAAATAGGATGGTGGAAGGAGATGCTTTTAAAATACTTGAGGGAGAACCTTAATTAATGTGGCACGGATATTTCATTACCTCAACCAGCCAACATTTATTGAGCACCTAGGGATAAAGGTGAAAATGACATAATTCCTGTCCCCAAGGATATCACATTTTAGTGGAAAAGACTGACACTGGAAACAGAAATTTAGAACCTTCTAAGGCATTTCAGAAAACTATTGTTCTTCCTATCTTGCATGGAAAGAAACCAGCTAAATCTTAAGGACTCTGCGGATTACAAGACTAATACATAGGAACACATTGGCCAGGATCCACACAGAAAGCAGGAAGATGAAAGGGAAGTGGTTTTCAAAGTGCTTAAGAAGGAGAAATTAGTCACAGATTTCCTCTTATCCACGGGAGCTCCTCACAAGTTTCTGATAATATTCTTAATACATAAAGTTGCATTTTAGTCAGACAACTGGAAAATAATAATTTCTTGTGGACCAGCTGAGTATTTTCCATGAAAACTTAGTATGAAAAGAACATAACACAATCTTTAATTATTAAAGTGGTAAGAAAATAGTAAATACTGGGTGTAGTGGTGGTTGTGCATATGTGTATGTGTGTGTGCACGCTCATGTGTGTATAATAAATCAGTATCCCATTTATTCTGAACATATCTCCATTTTGTTCCTATATCAAGTTATATGAACCCAGATTCTTGATCAAAAGAAGCCCTGACTAGATAAACATTAAAAACTATGTTGTAACATGTTACATTTGTTACTATGTTGTAACAAATGCAACAAGAAAGTATCATTTTTTTTTCCTGAGTATACCTTGATACTCCCTGGAGAAATGCACAGTCCCCATGTGAGGTTCTCTGCTTTCCTAGGAGATTTCCCTAAATTGCAGTCTTATTTATCAAAAAACAATATCTTAGGATAACTTCCATGGTGGCGCAGTGGTTAAGAATCCACCTGCTAATGCAGGGGACATGGGTTCAACTCCTGGTCCAGGAAGATCCCACATGCCGTGGAGCAACTAAGCCCATGCGCCACAACTACTGAGCCCACACGCCACAACTACTGAAGCCCGTGCACCTAGAGCCCGTGCTCTGCAACAAGAGAAGCCACCGCAGTAAGTCCGCGCACCGCAATGAAGAGTAGCCCCCGCCCGCCGCAACTAGAGAAAGCCCACATGCAGCAACGAAGACCCAACACAGCCAAAAATAAATAAATAAATAAATAAAAACAAAAAAACCAATATCTTAGTGTGTGTTCTAGAATTAGGAGTTCAAGTACATCAACATGAAAGCTTTTGCATTTAATATCCTAAATTAAATAGATTATAAACTTAGAACAGTATTTCTCTGCCTTTCTTTTTCAGTTCATCCCTGAGCATAGTTAGTATTCACTTAGTATTTATGAGTGATAATCCCTAGCAGTGTGTGGCAAAGATTTGAATGTGATTTCACACAGACAAGAGTCATACATCATGCACACAGCATGTATACTATTTACCTGCTAAAGTTGTTTCTTGAATGGGATATATAAATATTTGGAGAAAAGTCACTAGAACTCATTATCCTCAGCTGGCATTACCATTCTTTTTTCTCCTAATTATTTATTTATTTATTGGCTGCATTGCGTCTTCTTTGCTGTGTGCAGCCTTTCTCTAGATGCAGTGAGCGGGGGCTACTCTTTGTTACAGTGCTCGGGCTTCTCATTGTGGTGGCTTCTCTTGTTGAGGAGCACGGGCTCTAGGCTCATGGGCTTCAGTAGTTGTTGCTCGCAGGTTCTAGAGCTCAGGCTCAGTAGTTGTGGCACACGGGCTTAGTTGCTCCGCGGCATGTGGGATCTTCCCGGACCAGGGCTCTAACCCGTGTCCCCTGCATTGGCAGGCGGATTCTTAACCATTGCACCACCAGGGAAGTCCCTATCATTCATTTATTGATTCATTCAAATATTTATTGAGCTCCTGCTATGATCCAGATACTCTTTTTGCCTACCCAACAGCAATGTTCCCCTTCTTCCTCCCAAATTTAGTCCTAATATCTACTCTTGCCCTACATGGCTCAGCTGAAACCCAATTGGTTTAAAGCAATTTTGATTTCATTTCCCTTGCAAAGGATTGTTTTCATAAAGGGTACTAATCTCAGCACTGGCCAACAGAAATTGAGAGGAAGTCTGTTTGGGGTAGGGGGAGCTTCTGAAAAAGGTTTCTTTGTGCTTAAGAGTTGCATGAGAAAAAGAAACTGTCTGTGATAATTTTATGTGTACCCTTGGCTAGGCTATAGTACCCAGTTATTCAGTTAAACAGTCATCTAGGCATTGCTGTGAAAGTATTTTGTAGATGTGGTTACCATCTACAACCAGTTGATTTTAGGTAAAGAGAGTTATGCTTGATAATCTGAGTGGGCTTCCAATCAATTGAAAGATTTTACGAGCAAAACTGTTTCCCGGAGGAAGAAGACATTCTGCATTAAGCCTGCAGCAACAGCTCCTGTTTGAGAGTTTCCAGACTATCCTACAAATTCCAGACTTGCCAGCCACCACAATCACGTAAAACAATTATTTGAAATCTCTCTAGCTAGCTAGCTAGCCTTCTGGTTCTGTTTCTTGGAGAACTATGACTAACACACTGTACTTTTTTCCAGTCTGGAAATTCAGATGAAAGAGTGAAAACATGGGAAGAACCTGGGTCTTCTATAATGTGATTTAACTTCTGAGTTAATCAGTCTTAGAGCCTCCCTTATTTGGGACTCCTTGTGATGAGAGAAAAGAAATCCTTTTATTCTTTATGCCATTTCGAGTTGGGTCATCTGTTACCTGAAGCTGAAAGCAGCCATACTAATACAGAAACCATCAGAAGACAATTAGTAAATAATAAAAATTAGTCAACTCCAGAGTGTTTAAGATAATGACATATTGGTATTTGGGTCACTTTCCTTCAGATAACAAAGAACTTACTTTCACTGGCTAGAAGGTCAGATTAATGAGTGCATTTAAGATTCCAGAAACTAATAATGATCTCTTTATAGGTGCGATATAAAAGTGGGAACAGAGGTGCAGTGAAGAGATCTTCTCCTGTGGGGACAGGCTGTTTCATTCTATGGAAGAAATCTTGAAAACATTATTCATCTTCAGAAAATAGTACAACAGTGCTCACTCCTTTTGGAAATTATTGAATAACTACCTTGTTCTTTATTTTACACTTTTGAGGCCCTTCCACAAAAGGATCATCTGCCTCAGTCCTTATTTTAATGTCTCATAACTGACTGTTTTAGTTCTAGTTCACCCTTGAGATTACAGCTACAGTTAAATTACAAACAGCTGTGGTTCCTGCCCCAAGAATATGTGTAGGTGTGCATGAAATGCTTAGTATCTTCCGCAGGGAACAGGTGTGCCATGGGCAGCGTACACCAGAGCAAAATAAATTTACTCTTGGGCTCAAGCTATGTAATCTAGTTGCTAAGGTTTGGTTTTTGAGTTACACACGTAGGAAAACAGGTATAGGACTGAAATGCTGAAAGACTTAAAAAGAGAAGCCTACATTTCCATGATGGCATTATCTTCACAAGCTAATTATTTCCTAAAAAAAATTCAGTTACTTTGAATAGCAACTATACAGATGTGCAAAACAGTAGGTGGGAGCCTGAGAGGAGTAACAGACAGAGATTTGCAGGGTTTTCTCTCCCAGGGACCTGCTCAGTATGCTGGAAGGACATTGCCACTGCATGCAATCTTCAAAACTTGTTTGAACTTTTGTAGGGTTTGGTTTTAAATGGAAGTTTAAAAGATAGCTTTTTAAAAGAAAGTTTTGTGCTTTTTTAAAGCAACACGCTAGACTTTACAACATACATTTAAACTGCACTCATTTTCCCTTTCTGTTCAGTAATAAAATGGTGCCTGTATTTACTGAGCACTTACCATCTACTCCATGTGCTAAGACACAAAGAGGGAAAAAATGCAATGATTTCCAGTGCAACAGGATACTGTAAAAAAATGAAAAACTCTCTCCTATGGAGTAACAGTCTGCATCATTTCCTTAAACAAATGCACAAGGAAACATCACATTATGGCCAAAGTCTCTTTCCTTCGCTGATTCGGGTCCCACCAGAAACAAAGGATGGTCTTAGGGCCCCTTTGAACTGTGCCAAGGCATGAGTCCTAGAAAAAATGCAACTCCCAAGTCTCATACATCAGTCTTCAAGGTATACAGGTCACTTGGGAAGAGGATCAAATGCTTTCTTTCCTAGTGGGTTAGTTTGATCTTAGTCCTAAGATCCCCCCATCACAAAGGAGAAGAACTTAAGTTCTTTGAAATAACATATTAACCTATATAGAAATTAACCCATCTACTTCAGTGTTCTCAAAATGTGGCCCATTGACCATGTGCATTAGAATCTGTGGGATACTCAGTGAAATGCCACATTGCTGGGCGTGTAGGACTTTCATGTCTAACAAGCTCCACAGGTGACTCTCATGTTCACTACTGAAGTTAACTAATAGATAAACACTGATGCCGGGACAGATACCTTCTTCACTGGATTCACTGACCCCATACGAGGACCTAGATGGACTACATCAACCAGGATCTCTCCTTCTCTGCGTTCTGGTTGGCTCTGGCCAACGGACCTTGGAAACCTTTGAGGAAAGAAGAGGCATGACAGAGGTATTTATTTCCTGGGCTTCCTCTGCTATGTTGCCTGGAGACTGCCTTCTGTAACCCATAGGACTTTCTTTTTTCCCAATTCCTATCCTACAGTGACTCACACTTCTTGTCCATTTGGGCCCACATGTGGTAACATCTCCTCTTATGTTACTTGCCTTGGAGTACTGCTCTGCTCCCCTGACCCTGCTTGCTCTTTCAAAACAGTCCCTTTGTAAATAAACTCTCCTCCAATCTAATGTGAGTATGCTGTTTGCTTTCTCTAGGAATCTTGACTGAAACAGATATATCTAGTAATATTTTGTAACTAATAATATTTTGTTTTGCAAATTGCTTTTACTTTTTGATCTTTACAACAAAATATGATGTAAGTAAAGCAGATTTTTTTCTTTCAAATCACCATTTTATGACTAAGAAAACTGAGGTTAAATAGTTGTTAAAAGTTCACCCTGCTTGTCAGTGGGGGAACCAGAGAGCAAGTCTGGTTTACTGACTGAATTTAGAGCTCTTTGCACGGCATCAGGCAGCTAGTCCCCTTGCTTCCCCACCACATGTCGTATAACCTTATACCATCACCTGATACAAGTGCAATCAAAATGACATCTTTTAGGTAACAGTGAACAATGAAAGAAATAATTCAGTGTAATCCATGTATTCATTTCAATTGAGGCTAAGACACAGACACCCAAAAAGTGGGAGAGGAATTTTCCCATAGGAGGTGGGCTTCTCTGTATTTGCATGTATGGTCATGCGCAGCCTGCTTTGAGAGAGCTTGGTCCTGAGGATCTTTCCATCCAAAAGTGACTTACCTACCCCTTCTTGGGGCACCCTCTGTATTCTGAGCCAAACTTCTTACAGTGTCTCCAACACTTTTTCTCTGTATGTAGCTCTTCCTTTAGATTGGCAGCTCCCTCATGGCAGGAGTCTATTTATTTCATTTGCTACTGTATCTCCAACATCTTGCCTAGTTCTGGGAACACAGTAAGTGCTCAACAAGTACTTGTTAACTGAATAAAAGAGCAGCTCATAAATAAAAGAGAGCTCATCCATATACCAGCATTATTATAAAACCTTGGAGTCACTTTCTCCTCTGGTCTTTCTTATCCTCTATAATCTTGCCAGTTGCCAATTTCTGTTGATTCTCCTTTCAGAATCATTTTTAGATCTGTTTCTTCCTTCCTGTTGCCATTGCCATATCCTAGTTCAGGTTCTTGATGCTTTTTTTCCCCCTTGGATTTGGTTGTAATAATTCCCTAAAACTCCTTGCTTCTTGTTTTTGCTTGTACCAATGTCCACTTAATCTTCACGAGTCCTGCTCTGATCATCTCACTTCTCATCACAGGCTTCGGTGGCTTCAAACCAGTAGTCTAGACACCATAGCTTATAGTTCCAGTGCTGCACCCCTGGCTCCATATTTATTTCCCCAACATCCTTCTATACACTTATGTTCTAGCCAACCCGAACTTGGTCCCATCTCTGTTATTCCTGGTTTCCTCCCCACTCCATGCTTTTGCTGGTACTGTTTAATATCCGAAATACCTTTCTTTGTCTAGTATATCTGTCTACAAGGCTATGCTAAGAAGCTACTTCTTCCATGAAATTCTCCCGATTCTGCTCTTATTTTTCTTTTTTGGAAGTAATTTTTCCTGATTTGGAACTCCCATATCACCTTATCTGTATCTTTTTAGTGTTTAATACTTTCTGTGCGTCAGAATTATTTATGTTATCCCTCTTATCCCTCATCTCTCTACAAGACAGTAAGGTCCTCAAGTTCAGGATGTGTATCTAAATTATCCTTGGATCTTCCTTGTTATGTACAATGCTTTGTACAAGGACATAGCAATAAATATTTATTGAATTACTGTGTAAAATTGCACAAGGAAAGCATGGACAAGAAATGGGGCATCAGGCTCAATGAAAGGTTAGTAGATGAGGTGATCCTGAAGACACGAAAAGAAATCTGAGGAATGTGTCACTGTAGCAGTGACATAGAAATAAAAGAAAGATGTGTGTGCCGCTGGACACCTGGAGAGGCCTTGCTTTCCTGAGTAAGAGATGAGAATAAGGGGTACTGGCATCAGGGGAGAAGACCCTGAAGCTTAAGGGGAAAAGTGACTTGGACCAGAGGGTGATGGGCAGCCAGTGAAGGTGTCCTTCATGAAAAAATGAAAGAAATCTTTGCAGTAGACAGAAGGACAGACAGGAAGGAAGGATTACAACGTACTATAATTAGGTCCTGAATAAGACTGAAAACAGATATGGCAACCGAAAAATGGACTTGGGGACCAAGAGTGAGTTGACGCGTGTGGATGTTGGTGGGGTATGGAAAGAGAGAAATCGGAAACAGGCAAATTTACATCAGAGTTAGATCGCTAGACTGACCTTTGGGAAAAGCCTTTGATACCCAAGATGCTTTGGGGCTATTAATGTCAGAACTGTCCAGGAGCAGAACTGATTGTGTGTGGGGCGGGGGAGGTGGGGGAGGTCTGAGGTTGCCTCAGAACTGGAGAAGAGGTCAGGACAGATGTTCAGCTCTGGGAAAGGACTCTGAAAGCACTCCTGGACTTCCCAGAAGCCTCTTCTCCCAGATATGATATGTTTTGGATAGCTATTCCAGATGGGAAATACTGATCCTATAATAAGCAGTTTGTCTAGGTTATACTTACAGTTCTATCTAGGTCACAGCAGAATTCCCTTACTGCATTTACACGCTGAATTTCTGATTCCAAAACAGAGAGGAAACTCCTGGATTATTTTTCTAGGCTTTTAAATGCTTTACTGAACAAGTCTAATTGCTCAATTTCTCTGCCGGAATCTCATCACTGGTTAAATGAATCCAGTAGTATTTACTTCAAAGTAATATTGTAAAGCTTAACTAATGAATATCTTACTTATAAATCCTTGCAAAGAATTGTTTTACTTCAAACCTTCCGGATGAAACCAAATTGAACTTGAGTCTTTTTGTGTCAATGGCTTTTCAAAGAGTCTCTTTTTCTTCCTGTGGCGAAATCAGCACAAACACTATTGGAATTTATCTAAACAAAAGAATGGGGGTATTTTCATCATTCCACAATAAAATGGAATTTTTCTTGCAAAGGAGCTGCTTTTCTATTCAGTGTTCAATTTTGACTTGATTTTACCTTCTCCCACCTGCCTTTCAGTTATCTAGGGAGCATTTAGACATAAGTGGTGAGCAGAGTTTATCCAGGAAGACAGAATCAGGGCAAAGTCGCATATTACGTTCATCTTTAAATTTCTGTTCCCTTGGCTGTCTGTGGCCTGTAACTATAGCTACATAGTCAAATATTGTTTTTTCCTATCTACCTCTCTTGGGGTACATGGGTAAATGCCAAAGAACAAAATAACTGGAATAATTGTTTTGAGAAATCTCTCCACATTTAAAAAACCCGTTCATTGTATGGGGGCAGATGGCAAATCTATGTAGAAATCTTGTTTGGTGCCCATACAAAAATAACCCCACAGTTCTCTGTGGTATTTAGCCATCTCCTGTTTTTTAGTTTCAGGGTGAAACAAGGTTAGATAAATCACAAGCACCATTCTACTGGAGTCAAGATTACACCAAAGAAAGAAAGAGTTCATGAAGGTCGAGGTCAGGCTTATTGAAAACAGAAAGGGTGGTGAGCTCTAAAAACTGAAGCTTGGTTTTGGCAAAATTGTGAAGCAGGTAAAGATTGCCTTGGATATTCTCTCCTTTTTCCTCTCCCCGCATACCTCCACTCCTCTCCTCCACCCAAAGCCCATTTTGCACATGGCTGTCTGGACCTCTGTGCACTTAGCTTTCAATGGAACCTAAAGTTTTATTGCTACAGTATTGGCTGATGCTTGAGAGAGATGTAGGGAGGTAACTATGGCTTAGGCCTAGGCAGAGTCGACTTTGGGTGCATTATATAGATAAAAAGAGGGGAAATAGCTTTGGCCCAGTGAGGATGGGTTTGGGTGGGTGTAGAGATCATTGCTGGAAGTGGGGTGAGGAGTGACTTTAAGACTCAAATGGTAAAAATTTTTAGGTACCGGTACAAGCTAGTAAAAGAGCTGTTTCTGAACCCTTTAAATCATAGGGTTTGGAGTGTTGCTTACCCCACTTCTTCTGAAGGCAAAGAACAATAGATTACTACAGCTGGGAGAAGTATCACTTGGTTGGTACAACCAATGGTCCTTGTACCCAGCCCAAGATACTACATTTAATTTTCAGAATTAAACCAAGTCTTCTCTAAGATTCAGAGTCAGCTTAATGTTTTTCATATCTAGTTTCCAGCTGGAGCCAGAATTCTCACAGAAAACTACAGTTTGAAACTCTCCAACCCAATTCTGCAGATGCCAGAATTTTGGATGACCATTATTAATGGTTCTGATAAACTTCATAAAAGCAGCCACAATTTTGGCTTCTTTTACTGATAGAATTATAACTTCTTTTGATTTTCCATCTCTAGAACTTTTTAGAAGAATAATAGAGTGCAAAATAATTTTAAATTATACTATTTACATTCCAAGAACTTATTCTGTGTGTAACTTATTGGCCCATTTTGTAAGGAAAAAATGTATGTTTTTGCAGAGGATATATATGGCTATATCATTATCACACTATAAAGAATCATGGATTGAGAAAAGAGGAAAAGAAAATAAGAAAAAATAAGTTTCTGTTTTTATCTTACAGGGCAAATAAATTTTGGATTTCTCACAAGAGACCTATAAAATATGTTATAAGCAATAAATCTTTAATCTCCTGAGGAGACAGCATGCTAAATTGGAATAGGAATCAGAGGGCAGTTCTTCCTCTAACTAGCTCTGTAATATTAGGTAAGTGTGGCAGGCACTAAATGCCATTCTTCCAGGCTAATAGCTCCTCTCATTTGTCAACTCATCCATAGGTTGACAAATCTCTACTTCCAGGAAGGCTGGGTTGCTCCTCATCCCCAAGGATGGAATCATGACTGGCCTAAGCCAGTCATAAAATATTCTTCTCCTTATCAATGAGTGGGTTGGTGGTGAGCATCTGATCTGTTTTGGTCAATAAGATGAAAGAGGAAGTCAGCTGGGGCCTCTCTTGAAAAACATTTCTTTGCACTTCAAGAAGAATACAAGAGACACCATCATAACTAAGTGATCCTACCTAGTCACCAAAAAAGGGGCAAAGAGATATCATGAGTCTCCTAATGTGTTGCAATGTGGTATACATCCTCGGAAGCTATGAAGTATTCTTAATAAAAAATGTACAACTTGAGACGCTTCATGAGGAAGCAATCAAATCTGTATTATGGGACATTTTATTAGACACCTCGCTTGGACTCTCCAAGAATATCAAAGGCATTTCAAGAAATGGTAAAGTAACTATCTTACAGTATAGGATCTCAAAGATACATGATCCATGGTTGAATCTTGGATCAAAGGTGGAAAAAACTGCTCTGAAAGATGTTTTGAGACAAATGAGGAAATCTGAATATGGACTATACAATAGTATCCTGATTATATAGAAAATTGTTCTTTTTCTTAGAAGAGTTATACTGAAGGATCTAGTGGTGAGACAGAGAGAGCGCAAATGGCAAAAGTAAGTCAAGTGCTCCACAGACCAGTAACAACCATCACCTGGAGCTTGTTAGAAATGCACACTTCTGGGTCCCACCTAGAACTACTGAATCAGAATCTGAATTTTAACAAAATATCTAGATGATTCTTTTTCACATTAAAGCTTAAAACCACTTCTATAGGGCATGTGGTCTAAACAAACAGCCATAATTTTTGTGTACATAAACACATGCATGAGCCTGATCTGTAGACAGAAAGAGGAGAATAAAGCAGATGTGCCAAGAGAAGCAGAGGGGCAAAATCACAGAGCTCTAGACCAACAGTGAGGGCACTCCCGTTACTGTTGCGGCAAAGTGGTGTAAAGCAACAACAATCGATCATTAATACCTCTCACAGTTCAGGGGTTAGCTGGTGGTTCTCCTTGTGTTCTTGGAGGGACAGTAGTCTTGTAGAAGGATCTTATTTCCCTGACCAGGGTTGAACCTAGCTGCCAGTCCACCAGGGGCTAGAGGCTAGAAGCAAAGTTTCCTGATTCTTACCCCATTTGAAAGCAAAAATGTTTCAAGGAGGTAAAAACTGCAAAACAGGTACAGTTTATTATTAGAGACACAGCACAACTTATAGGAGAGCACATAGAGAGGAGCAGTTTATTTATTTAAAGCAGAAATACACACTCAGAGAGGAGTGCAGGCGTCCTGAATGAGGAGTGCATGAAGAGGTGATTTAAATCACTTATATAGGACAGTCCTTCCAGGTCTTTGTTTACATTTAGCCAGTTATCTTGTTTCTTTTTTCACACCTGACTGGTCCTAGGACCCTCCCCAAGAAGCGTGCGCAACTTTTTTCTAAGAGGGATTCCAGCCTAGAGGCCTATGGAGTGGACTTGGAATCACATATTATGGGGTGGTGCTCCCTCATTTTGACCCCCAAGGAGCCTTCCTGCTCATGTGCAGACAGGGAAGTTTTCCTTGACCTCAGGAGTGGGCACCTTATCTCTTTACCTTAGCAGAGCTCAGCTTCTGCTACTAGCTTTGTCTTTGGAGTGCCTGGGTGAGAACAAAGCTTCAATTTTACTCCACTTGACAAACACCAGCTGCCTGACCCAGGGGCCCATCTGTCTCCTACCTCACTTGGAGTCTCTCATGTGGTTGCAGTCAGACGGTACCCGTGGAATCATTTTGATGACTTCGGTCTCACATGTCTGGTTCCTGGGTTGGGAAGACTCAAACAGCTATGGGCTGGAACAGATGGGGTTCCTTGGGCATCTCTATCTTCATGTGGCCTTTCTAAGTGGTCGTTCCCACATAAGCAGCTTCAGGAGACCTGGACTTCTTACACTGAGGCTCAGGGTCATAAGGGCAAATTCCATGAGAGACAGGTGGAAGCCACATCACCTTCTATGCCATGGCTTTGCTTCCCAAGTCATGGCACTCTTCCACTATGGTCCTCTATTAGTTGGGCAGTCACAAAAGCCTATGAAGTTTCAAAAGAAGGGGTCATAGATTCCAACTCTTGGTGTAGGAATGGTAAGGTTCAGGAAGAGCATATGGGATATAAACTATTGTTGTGGCCATTTTGGAAAATACAGTCTGCCACAGAGAATGATCTCAATTCTGGACCATCAAGAGATGATGTCCAATTGTACTGCCTTCTCTTGTTTTTGTTAGATACCTTGTCTCTTTCCAGAAGACCCACCTTTTCATTTTGTGTGTGTGCATGCCAGAGACAGTGGGTTTCTGTTACTTAGAATCAAAACAGCCTTGACTAACCGGTATAAGTAATGATTTCAGACATTCTTCTCTAGACACATCTGTCTTCATAATGAATCCATTTCAATCCTTATCTTATTCTAACAGGTCATGATTAGATTGCTGGGAAGCACAGATAATCTCTTTGACTGATACCTAGAAAAAAAATCAGTGCAATGTGATTGCCTGGTTGGTAGGATCCTTGCTACAGCAAGACAACTAGCAAAGCTGGCCAGGCTCATGTGGCATACTCAGTAGCAAGCACCGTGACTGATTCTGCAGCTAACAAACTGCTGCAGCAAACCTCTTGAGCAGTGCTTTTCTGGGTGTGGTTCAGGAACGACATGCATCCCAGTGACCTGGGGAGCTTATTAAAATGCTGATTCCTGGGCTCCAACAAAATCACTAGTATATGGAGTCCAAGAACCTGCATTTTAAGAGCTTTTCCCTTACTCTGTGCTTCTCAAAACTTAATGTCAAAGTCAATCTGAGATGGGGAGTGAGGATGTGCGTTTTTAAGGTGCTCCCTGGAGATGCCGATGCTGCTGGTCATTAGGCCACACTTTCAGTAACAAGACCTCAAAGCGTGGTCCCTGCATCAGAAGCCTCTGTATCCCCTGGGAACCTGTTATAAATGCAGATTCTTAGGCCACACTCCAGACCTACTGAATCAGAAACTCTGGGGGTGAGACCCAGCAATTTATAGTTTAACAAGCCCTCCAGGCTTGTTAATTCTGAAGCACACTCAAGTTTGAGAACCACTGCCCTGAGGAACGCTCGATTGATGGAAAGCATGGTTCCCGAACATAGCTGATCAATCAGCTGGGGCTGAGAGTGAGACTCCAGGGGATTCTGAGACCTGCTCAAGAGAACCTAATTCTATAGGCCTGGGCTGAGCCCAGTGCTTCTGAAGTCAGCCTGGTGGGGAACAACATGCTTAGAGTGACTAGCAAGACAGTGATCCCTAGGAAAGGTGAATGCAGCCTGGGAGAGGAAGCCAAAGAGGAAGAAAAAGGGATCAATATGGGCAATTTAGTTCCTTAAGTAATTACTGTGTGACACACCCTGGCTAAAGGTTTTATACAATGTCACTTAATTCTCCAGACTGCCCCTACATGGCAAGTACTATTACCTCCATTTGATAAATCAAAGACTAAAGATTAAAGTTGGTAAATAATTTGTCTGAAGTCACACAGCTAGTAGTGAAACTGAAAATTAAAGCCAAGCCTCTTTTACTTTAAGTCTTTTTCCATTTTACTCTGGAATTAAAAAGAGTCTTTATAAGGTGGCCGAAAGAAAGTCTGGAGATCAAGAAGAGGGCGTGGAAAGAGACCACGATGGGCAGTGAGTTATTTAATTAATGGTGTACATGTCAATTTCCCCACTAGACTGTCTTTATTCTTTTATTCAGTCAACAAACATTTATTGAGACCCCACGATGTACTAGATGCTGTTCCAGGTGTTGAGGATAGATACAGTAGTGAAAAAAATGTCTTCTCAATACTTACTAAAGCAGATGTCACACAATTAATGCTCTATAATTTTTGCCTTATGCATTATCTATGGATGGATAATCTAGAATTAAGTGTAGAATTAGTCATAGCTTAGCTATTGAGTCAATGTATTAACTAGGGTCTAATTACATAAGATTCTAATTTCTTTCCCTATCCTGTTTTATTGGGGGGAGGGAGGATATTGATGACAATTAATAACACAACCAGCAGACTGCGAAAGGGAATATATTACTTAGCAGCCATGAGAAAGGTCTTCTAAGGAAGAAAGCTGAAATAAATTCAACTAAATTGCTATAAATGAGACTCAGGACTCAACTAAAAATATCACTGATCTGAGTTTTCTTCTTGCCGCTGCTTACGTGAATAATGGAGATTGCCGAACATCTTTCAAGGGTTTCCTTCAAACATACTTTCCTGAAACTCTTTCCAGCAAATTTTTAATTGGTCCTAAAGTGAAATTAGACATAGTAGTCAAGAACTTTTAAAATGAAGATATAATTAGGAGTCATGAGAAAATAAATGTATCGAATATGTTTAATTTTTAAAATAGTCTGTGAAAGAGTTCATTTGCCTTACTATTGTTGAAAATGAAATGCCTAAAGGGCACTGCTGGTTACAAAAATTTACCTTATCAGTTGGTAGTGGTTGATGGGGTCCTTGATAGTATTAAGTCTCCTCATCTGAAAAAGATAAAGGTGAACCATTGATATTACAGCTGGATGTTTTAGAGTCTCACTCCAGTACTCCCTCAGGAAGCTCTTCAAAAAGAAATAGTGTTGCTATTGTTTAGGCTTGAGAAGATTGAGAGGCAAACTATCAGCCATCTAAGAATCTTTGCAGCGTTTGTGATGGCTACCAACCGTTCTCCAAGTAGGTTGCTTACAAAAACGTCAGCATGCCAAGTGTACCTTCCGGAGGGGACCGTAAGAGAGGGGATGGCATTTATAGGCATTTGACGTATACTACCCCATTTTAGAGTTAAGGGATCACCACACACGATAAGTCATGTTCTCAAGGCTACCCAGTGAATAAGTGTCCACCTAGGATTGCCTGACTCTTTAGCATGAGGCCAATATCTGAAAGAAGAATTTTTCAGAAAAAGAACTTGTTATGTTCGAATGAGATACCCAGGAAGATTATGTTAGTTTCTATTATTCAAAACTAGTAAAGGTTCAGGCTTCCCTGGTGGCGCAGTGGTTAAGAATCCGCCTGCCAATGCAGGGGACACGGGTTCAAGCCCTGGTCCGGGAAGATCCCACATGCCACGGAGCAACTAAACCCGTGCACCACAACTACTGAGCCTGCACTCTAGAGCCCGCGAGCCACAACTACTGAGCCCGCATGCTCTAGAGCCCGTGCTCCGCAACAAGAGTAGCCACCGCAATGAGAAGCCAAAGCACTGCAACGAGGAGTAGCCCCCGCTCGCCGCAACTAGAGAAAGCCCATGTGCAGCAACGAAGACCCAATACAGCCAAAAGTAAATAAATAAAATAAATAAATTTATATTGAAAAACAACTAATAAAGGTTCTAATGGATCTGAAGTTGCTCTCTCCCCCTCTTCCTGAAAATGTAGGGAATGGTAGAGATCAGACATTGGCACTGTTTCCTGTGCTATTTGGGACTGCAGACTGCTAAATGTGCTTCGCCCTGATCATCTGCTATGTGAAACCTTTCCTGACTTTCCTCTGTGCTCCCCCGTGTTTACACAACTCCTGTAGATGTGTTTTTCTCATTGAAGTGTAGCTTCCTGAGAGCAGGATGGTTCTTTCTTTATCCCTGCACCCCTGGCTGTTGGCGAATGACTCAAAAGTTTGTTTTATGGAGGTACTTGGATTACCAACAAGCTCAATCTTCTGGTGGCAGATTAGCAACTTTTAAAAATTTATTGAGCACCTAATATATTCCAGGCAGTGTTCTAGGCACAGAGGACAAACCATCAGTGAAAAAACAGACAGTCTGTCCCAGGGCATCTTTGCTATAGTGCTCCAGGGGCACCAATCACACCACAGTCCACGTGCCCAGTGCTGCCTGGGGTTGTGCCCCACAGTCCCCTGATGTGCCCTTTTGTTCAAACTGCCACAGACCATAGGATTCCATGTACCCTCATAAACCAACACGATGTGTCTACGCAGGCAACATGAAGCCTGAGCACGTATTGACATTGCCCCATCCCATCTTTTAGATTCAGAACCATCAGACTGCACGAAGTTTAGTGAAGGCACTGGGGATGGACAGGAGGATGTGTCCTTTCAGAGAATCGTCGCATTCAACACCTCACCCCCCAGCCAAAGCATTGTCGTCTCAGGAAGGATAACTTTGTAACACTCTGAATTTGTAGCTGTTGTGTGTTTTCTTACTTCTCTATGGTGTTCTAGAAAGGAGAGGACACACCATCCAGCCCCCACATCCACGGCGATGTGAGCCAGATGCTGAGCCTGTGCACCTACTCTTTCCTCCCTGGGCTTCTCTTTTGTTTGCGGTTCCTCCAAAAAATCTTTCATAAAATGTCTGAACATTGTAGGAAGTTTCTAGTGGATGCATATACTTGTGCTTTCAAAACAACATTTTATCTTCTTGACTCACAGGCAGAGTGGAAAAAAAAACACACCAAAACAAACCCCTACACATTTGAAATAATCCACAAGGAAAGCCTGCATTGGAAATCATATTGCCATATAATTATCCTGTTTACAATCTCTCGTACATCTTTTCTCATAGAAAAATGCAGATTTGGAAACAAAGCAGGAAAAAGATGCCAGAAAACCCTGGCAAGGCTCTGACCACTGCCTGCTTAGGAATGGCCGTGGAGGGAGAGAAATGTGTTTGCAATTAGGGCTGCCCAGAGCAGGTCCGATTACATCTGCACGCAGCCAAGCTGACCAGATTTCCAGAGTGAACTTGTCGCGTGGGCCTAAGTGGATACAAGGCAACTTAGGCTGGAGCCATTACAAGGAAACAAATGGGGCCTCCACCACCTGGTATCGTGTTACCATTTTCTGGCCTCACTACTGCCTCTTGAATGGAGAGGAACAAAATCACCATCATTTTAGGCTCTCTTATGTTACACTTCACAAGGTTTCACGCGTTTTTCAGCAATAGACCAAAAGGGCAGAAATAAAACGAGTGTTGTGAAGTGGTTTCCATGCTAGGTGTGATTGACAGAATGACCAGGGGATGTTAAAGAGATCCCAGCAAGACTCTGAAACAGCCAAAGGCTCACCATCACCCCACCCTGCTTCAGGGAACAGCATCCGTGCTTTGCGTCCAGGCCCTAAAGGCACCCACCGCTGATTCTTTAGTCCCAAGCGGTCTGGGAGGACAGCTTAGCCCACTCTCAAGGGCAAAGTAAGGAGTTCTTTGTAAAGAATTAAATGCTATCAAGGTCTCTCACTTGCTACATTTCCTAACACAAAAATGCCCCACCAAACCTGCTGCCACTCCCTCAAGTAAATGACAAAAACACACCACTTTGAATTTCTCGTTGTGCCCTGATAGACCTGTTGAGTTTTGGTTTCATTGTGTGTATGCACGTGTGTGCATATGTATGTGTATGTTCTGTCCCACATATTCTGCATGAGACGGAAGGTAGGGTCTCAGTCATTCAGATATGTATCCCCTCCCCCCATTTCCCTGACCATGTCCTTGTTCCACACCTTTTCAAATGCTTTTTAAACCTTTTTAACCAATTACAAGTTGTAATAATACTACCTTGTATGAAATCTTCACTTAGAGGTTCTTAAAACTTTTCAAGACGTATTAATAATATCACACACACACTCCCACCTGCCTCCACACACCACCCCCCTACTGCCAACACAAAGATGAAGAAATTAAGACAGCAATTTTAAAAGGGTTAACATTCTTGTAATATTCCACCTTTTATTGCCAATTTACCAGAGCTGGTTCTTTAGTGAACAGAACCTATTTTAACTATCTACAGTCTGTTTCTACATACGAACAATTTTTTGTAGACATTTTTCAGTCAGAAGGTCATTTTTATAAATGGTGTCTCTAATAGCATGCCCAGATAATACAGAACACATTATATTGGGATACTTAAGAGTAGCAAGGCACTCTTTATAATTATTCTGGGACAGTAGCCATAAACTGGCACTGTCGTAGACAAATCAGTTTGTATGTTCTCCTTATTCTTAAGTGACTTGTCTAAATTTATGGATCTGTGGTCAAGAGTGCTCTCTGGATTGCAAAACTCTACTTTTTATACAATCTTGCCCTCCCCTGCGTCCTCATCTGACACGGTTGTCCAGAGCCCTTACCTAAACCTACAAAAGGGACATGATAAGGAGAGGTCCTGTGATTTTGAAACTGAGCCTCTGTATTTGTTTGGAGCACCCTCATGATTTCTGTGGTGGTCTGGATTAAGCATCCTGGACAGTCTAGAAAAAAATTTCGAGAGGATGATTTTAGGGAGCTTTGTTATATTGGCACAAGAAAAGGGGACATATTACAATCTGAAGGGCAGCAAAAATCCTTTATAAGCCAGCCCCAATCAAAAATTTCAAGATTTTGTTTCCATCCTTTAACCCTGTTTCCTGTTTTCTCAAATGAAATGCTCTTCAGGACTTTATATCTTGCTTTGGGCAGACACATTTTGCTGATGGAGTGAGAATTCCCAGGAGTCTAGCTGAAGGACAGGGGATTAGTATGCCCTTCTATATTTTTCCAGATAACTGGAGCAGACTCTTTCTCATGTCAACACTTTTACATTTTAAGGTAAGGTTGTGGATAAAAATCTTCCTAAAATAGACAACAGGTTCTTGCCTTGTTAAACAGAGCAAGGAAAGTACAAGGCATATTTTCTTTTTCTTCCCAGGATATCTAATAGTGCTGTCAACCCTGGAGCACAGGGTTTGTTTTTTAAGTTTGTGTTATTTATAATTTATATCCTACTTACCCCTGAAAAGAACTCAAGGTAAAATACAATAAAACTGCACCCAACAGGCCAGGTTAAGCTCTCTGACAAGTGTCTAGAGTTTAGATAGAGTTTAGATTAAAGCCAGATGATATACTTTCAATATCAGACAGCAAAAGGGACATCTTGTTTTGAAAAACAAAGAAATGGGCTTATCTATTCTCCCTTAGCTGGAGTTCTACCTCACATCGATATGGAGGTGGCCTAGGAGAGCAGTTTGCTGGAGCAGCTACAAAATGATCTACAGCTCATCCTATTTGGAACATCAGTGTCAGCGAACCCCAATAACCACCCCAATAACAAGAGGTCATATTCCCAGAATTCCCCATTTCCTGTCACTGATGGTGCCTACATCTTCCTCTTAACCCTTGGCCCCTCTCATTCATCATCTTCTCCAAAGCCTCCTACAGATCTTCCTCAACTTATGATAGGGTTACATTCCAATAAAACCAATGCAAGTTGAAAATATTGAATATAAGTCGAAAATGCATCTACGACACCTAACATCACAGCTGAGCCCAGCCTACCTTAAAGGCACTCAGAACACTTAAATTAGCCGACAGGTTGGCAAAATCATCTAACACAAAGCTTATTTTACAGTAAAGAGTTGAATATCTCATGTACTTTATTGACTACTGTACAGAAAGTGTAAAACAGAATGCCTGTAATGCTCTTGATCACATGGCTGACTGGGAGCTGCCCCTGCCCAACCTCATGAGAGAAGATTATACCACATATCTCTAGCCCAGGAAAAAATCAAAATTCAGAATTCAGAGTATGGTCTCCGAGCAAGGTGGATCATTTTGTGCATTTACCATCTTACCTGGACTCTGACTTGACAAACTGAGAACAGGGAAGGCACAGCTAATTGGCCGGCCTTGAAGAACTGAAGAAGCAGACTGACACCTCAAGTCTCTATGATGTCCTTTCAAGCTGTGTGGCTGACAGGGTCTTGGTGCTCTGGCTGGGTGTCAGGCCTGAGCCTCTGAGGTGGGAGACCCGAGATCAGGACATTGGACCACCAGAGACCTTCCAGCCCCATGTAATATCAATCGGCAAGAGCTCTCCCAGAGATCTCTGTCTCAATGCTAAGACCCAGCTCCACTTAACGACCAGCAAGCTGCAGTGCTAGACACCACATACCAAACAACTAGCAAGACAGGAACACCACCCCACCCATTAACAGAGAGCCTTCCTAAAATTATACTAAGTTCACAGACACCCCAAAACACACTACCAGATGCAGTCCTCCCCACCAGAAAGACAAGATCCAGGCTCATCACCAGAATACAGACACCAGTCCCCTCTACCAGGAAGCTTACACAACCCATTTAACCAACCTTACCCACTGGGGACAGACACCAAAAACAACGGGAACTACAGACCTGCAGCCTGTGAAAAGGAGACCCCAAATGCAGTAAGTTAAGCAAAATGAGAAGACAGAGAAATACACAGCAGATGAAGGAGCAAGGTAAACACCCACCAGACCAAACAAATGAAGAGGAAATAGGCCATCTACCTGAAAAGGAATTCAGATTAATGATATTAAAGATGATCCAAAATCTTGGAAATACAATGGAGAAAATACAAGAAATGTTCCAGCTTTACAACAAATGCTAAAGGAACTTCTCTAGGCAGGAAACACAAGAGAAACAAAAGACCAACAATAGCAAACCCAAAACAATTAAGAAAATGGTAATAAGAACATACATATCGATAACTACATTAAATGTAAATGGATTAAATGCTTCAACCAAAACATAGACTGCCTGAATAGATACCAACTGAGGCAGAAAAACGGATAAGTGACCTGGAAGATAAAAGAGTGGAAATAACTACCGCAGAACAGAATAAAGAAAAAAGAATGAAAAGAATTGAGGACAGTCTCAGAGATTCTAGGACAACATTAAACGCACCAACATCTGAATTATAGGGGTCCCAGAAGGAAAGGAAAAAAGAAAGGGACTGAGAAAACATTTGAATAGATTGAAGTTGAAAACTTCCCTAATATGGGAAAGGAGATAGTCAGTCAAGTCCAGGAAGTGCAGAGAGTCCCATACAGGATAAATCCAAGGAGAAACATGCCGAGACACATATTAATCAAACTATCAAAAATTAAATACAAAGAAAAAATGTTAAAAGCAGCAAGGGAAAAGCAACAAATAATGTAAGGTTAATAGCTGATCTTTCAGTAGAAACTCTGCAAGCCAGAAGGGAAAGGCAGGACATATTTAAAGTGATGAAGGA
>NC_041215.1:66973706-66973898 GCF_002837175.3 Physeter macrocephalus | reverse complement strand
AAAAATAGTAAATATTTATGCACCCAACATAGCAGCACCTCAATATATAAGGCAAATGCTAACAGCCATAAAAGGGGAAATCAACAGTAATACAGTAATAATAGGGGACATTAACACCCCACTTTCCCCAATGGACAGATCATCCAAAATGAAAATAAATAAGGAAACACAAGCTTTTTTTTTTTTTTTTTT
>NC_041215.1:66945910-66973674 GCF_002837175.3 Physeter macrocephalus | reverse complement strand
AATTAAATACAAAGAAAAAATGTTAAAAGCAGCAAGGGAAAAGCAACAAATAATGTAAGGTTAATAGCTGATCTTTCAGTGCAGGCTCAGCGGCCATGGCTCATGGGCCTAGCTGCTCTGCGGCATGTGGGATCTTCCCAGACCGGGGCATGAACCCATGGCCCCTGCATCGGCAAGCAGACTCTCAACCACTGTGCCACCAGGGAAGCCCAAGGAAACACAAGCTTTAAATGATACATTAAACAAGATGGACTTAATTGATATTTATAGGACATTCCATCTAAAAACAACAGAATACTTTCTTCGCAAGTGCTCATGGAACATTTTCCAAGATAGATAATATCTTGGGCCAAAAATCAAGCCTTGGTAAATTTAAGAAAATTGAAATCGTATCAAGTACCTTTCCAACCACTATGCTCTGAGACTAGATATCAATTACAGGAAAAAATATTAAAAAATACAAACACGTGGAGGCTAAACAATATGCTACTAAATAACCAAGAGATCACTGAAGAAATCAAAGAGGAAATAAAAAAATGCCTAGAAACAAATGACACTGAAAACACGGCAGCCCAAAACCTATGGGATGCAGCAAAAGCAGTTCTAAGAGGGAAGTTTACAGCAATACAATCCTACATCAAGAAACAAGATAAATCTCAAACAACTAAAACTTACACCTAAAGCAATTAGAGAAAGAAGAAAAAGAAAAACCCAAAGTTAGCAGAAGGAAAGAAATCATAAAGATCAGATCAGAAATAAATGAAAAAGAAATGAAGGAAACAATAGCAAAGATCAATGAAACTAAAAGCTGGTTCTTTGAGAAGATAAACAAAATTGATAAACCATTAGCCAGACTCATCAAGTTAAAAAGGGAGAAGATTCAAATCAACAGAATTGGAAATGAAAAAGGAGAGGTAACAACTGACACTGCAGAAATACAAAGGATCATGAGAGATTACTACAAGCAACTGTATGTCAATAAAATGGACAACCTGGAAGAAATGGACACATTCTTAGAAAAGCACAACCTTCCGAGACTAAACCAGGAAGAAACAGAAAAAATAAACAGACCAATCACAAGCACTGAAATTGAAACTGTGATTAAAAATCTTCCAACAAACAAAAGCCAGGACCAGATGGCTTCACAGGTGAATTGTATCAAACATTTAGAGAAGAGCTAACACGTATCCTTCTCAAACTGTTCCAAAATACAGCAGAGGGAGGAACACTCCCAAACGCATTCTACAAGGCCACCATCACCCTGATACCAAAACCAGACAAAGATGTCACAAAGAAAGAAAACTACAGGCCAATATCACAGATGAGCATAGATGCAAAAATCCTCAACCAAATACTAGCAAACAGAATCCAACAACATATTAAAAGGATCACACACCATGATGAAGTGGGGTTTATCCCAGGAATGCAAGGATTCTTCAATATATGAAAACCAATCAATGTGATACACCACATTAACAAATTGAAGGAGAAAAATCATATGATCATCTCAATAGATGCAGAAAAAGCTTTCGACACAATTCAACACCGATTTATGATAAAAACTCTCCAGAATGTAGGTGTAGAGGGAACTTATCTCAACATAATAGAGGCCATATATGACAGACCCACAGACAACATCGTTCTCAATGGTGAAAAACTGAAACCATTTCCACTAAGATCA
Organism: Physeter macrocephalus; assembly: GCF_002837175.3. Classification (NCBI taxonomy): domain Eukaryota; kingdom Metazoa; phylum Chordata; class Mammalia; order Artiodactyla; family Physeteridae; genus Physeter; species Physeter macrocephalus. The sequence continues at coordinate 66,971,993 of NC_041215.1, read as the reverse complement.
GGAGCAAGACAAGGCTGTCCGCTCTCACCATTATTATTCAACATAGTTTTGGAAGTTTTAGCCACAGCAATCAGAGAAGAAAAATAAATAAAAGGAGTCCAAATTGGAAAAGAAGTAGTAAAACTGTCAGTCTTTGCAGATGACATGATACTATAAGTAGAGAATCCTAAAGATGCTACCAGGAAACCACTAGAGCTAATCAATGAATTTGGTAAAGTAGCAGGATATAAAATTAATGCACAGAAATCTCTTGCATCCCTATACACTAATAATGAAAAATCTGAAAGAGAAATTAAGGAAAAACTGCCATTTACCATTGCAAGAAAAAGAATAAAATACCTAGGAATAAACCTACCTAAGGAGACAAAAGACCTGCATGCAGAAAACTATAAGACACTGATGAAAGAAATTAAAGATGATACAAACAGATGGAAAGATAAACCATGTTCTTAGATTGGAAGAACCAACATTGTGAAAATGACTATACTACCCAAGCAATCTACAGATTCAATGCAATCCCTATCAAACTATCAATGGCATTTTTCACAGAACTAGAACAAAAAATTTCACAATTTGCATGGAAACACAGAAGACCCTGAATAGCCAAAGCAATCTTGAGAAAGGAAAACAGAGGGAGGAATCAGACTCCCTGACTTCAGACTATACTACAAATCTACAGTAATCAAGACAGTATGGTACTGGCCCCCAAACAGAAATATAGATCAATGGAACAGGATAAAAAGTCCAGAGATACACCCACGCACATATGGGCACCTTATCTTTGATAAAGGACGCAAGAATATACAAAGGAGAAAAGACAGTCTCTTCAATAAGTGGTGCTGGGAAAACTGGACAGGTACATGTAAAAGAATGAAATTAGAACACTCCCTAACACCGTACACAAAAATAAATTCAAAATGGTTTAAAGACCTAAATGTAAGGCCAGGCACTATAAAACTCTTAGAGGAAAACATAGGCAGAACACTCTATGACATAAATTACAGCAAGATCCTTTTTGACCCACCACCTGGAGAAATGGAAATTAAAACTGGAATAAACAAATGGGACCTAATGAAACTTAAAAGCTTTTGCACAGCAAAGGAAACCATAAGCAAGACGAAAAGGCAACACTCAGAATGGAAGAAAATATTTGAAAATGAAGAAACTGACAAAGGACTAATCTCCAAAATATACAAGCAGCTCATGCAGCTCGATATCAAAAAACAAACAACCCAATCAAAAAATGGGCAGAAGACCTAAATAGACATTTCTCCAAAGAAGATATACAGGTTGCCAACAAACACATGAAAGGATGCTCAACATCACTAATCATTAGAGAAATGTAAATCAGAACTGCAATAAGGTATCACCTCACACCGGTCAGAATGGCCATCATCAAAAAGTGTACAAACAATAAACGCTGGAGAGGGTGCGGAGAAAAGGGAACCCTCTTGTACTGTTGGTGGGAATGTAAATCAATACAGCCACTATGTAGAACACTATGGAGGCTTGCTTAAAAAACTAAAAATAGAGCTATCATATGACCCAGCAATCCTACTACTGGGTGTATACCCTGAGAAAGCCATAATTCAAAAAGACACATGCACCCCAATGTTCACTGCAGCACTATTTACAATAGCCAGGACATGGAAGCAACCTAAGCGTCCATCGACAGATGAACGAATAAAGAAGATGTGGCACATATATACAACGGAATATTAAAAGAAACGACAAAGAAACGAAATTGAGTTATTTGTAGTGAGGTGGATGGACCTAGAGTCTATCATACAGAGTCAAGTAAGTCAGAAAGAGGAAAAACAAATACGGTATGCTAACACATATATATGGAATCCAAAACAAAAAAAAATTGGTTCTGAAGAACCTAGGGGCAGGAGAGAAATAAAGACACAGACGTCGAGAATGGACTTGAGGGCACGGGGAGGGGGAAGGGTAAGCTGGGACGAAGTGAGAGAGTGGCATGGACATGTATACACTACCAAATGTAAAATAGATAGCTAGTGGGAAGCAGCCGCATACCACAGGGAGATCAGCTCGGTGCTTTGTAACCACCTAGAGGTGTGGGATAGGGAGGGTGGGAGGGAGGGAGACGCAAGAGGGAAGGGACATGGGGATATATGTATACATATAGCTTGTTCACTTTGTTACACAGCAGCAACTAACACAACATTGTAAAGCAATTATACTCCAATAAAGATGTCAAAAGAAAAAAAAAAACAACAAAGTATGGTTTCTACTGAATGCTTATCACTTTCCCACCATCATAAAGTGGAAAACCTGTAAGTCGAACCATAGTAAGTCATGGACCGTGTGTATTCTATTACTACCTCTTCCGTGATCCGTCCTATGCCCCACGTCCTCCTAAACCAGACCTTAGGTAAACACCTCTACTTCCTCAATGTTTTCTTCTACCCAGAAGATGTATAACTAAATCCATTCTTGCTTCTAATAATGAAGACGATGAGAGACAAGTTATTTGAAGAGATTTGATTTGATTAAATAGATTCGTGAATTAGCTTAGTGGATTTAGTCAATTTAATGGGTCAGAATGCACAAAAGAAAGTATTGGTGCTGTTAATGGGTTTTTAGGTTTATTTAGTAGTCTCTTTTGGTCAGAAAAAGTTAATTGCTAATTACTCCAATTATCTGAGAGATAGTATGAGCATCACAGATATGCATAATGATAAAGGGACTTGACCATAACCATCTGTGATCAGAAACTATGTAGACCCTCAGAACAACGACAATAACAACAATAACAACAACAAAATAGAAGATGGAGATTCATTCACAGGTAGCTGAACCAAAAAAGGGAGAACTGTTCATTCACAGCTGCTCAGCCCTGTCTCTGGATGTTATAATCCGTGTTGGTTTGGTTCCCTTTCTGTGAACCTGTTTGTCTTAGAGTGACTCTAAAATTCAGTTTTCTAGTTCAGTTACGACTATTTAATGCTTATTACTAAGAACAACAACTTGCTTGAATTGGTCCATACTTAAAGCCACATATACTTATCGGAAAATTGTTTAGCAGGACTCAAATTTTGCGTGAAGAACATTTTCAAGCTTGTGTGTATAACTTCAGGAAACTGCACAAGGATTGTGCAAGTTTTCACAGGTCCATGTCCTCTTGCTCCTGGGTCCTCCCTTCTTTTTGTGAGGGCAAAAGTAGGGAAGCAGCTCCCAGCTCAATCCTAGGGTCCAGAATAGTTGAAAACACTTTAGGGAAATGACAAACTGTTATTCTTCAAGAAAAGACTGGAGATTTCTGATATATGAGATATTTACATACTCAATACCTTATTATTTACTCAGTCTCCGTGATGGCTAGTTGAAAAGTGAAGCATTCTATAAATTAGGATAGTTTGAATTAGCTAGTAGGGGGAGTAGCAGGAGGGGAGGTGCACTTCAGTACTTCCAATATTCACTAGATTAAATCAATCAAACAATATGGCACTTCCCCCAGATGATGGTTTTATATCTATTAATACAGCTGATGTAATTGCTTGAATGAAGTCTTTCTAAACTAGATTATCATTTCATTACTATTTTATTAGGTACTAGTGCCATTGGTTGGTAGATACAAACCACATTAACTGAATACTGTGCTCTATGTTAAGGCAGGGTTTACAAAGATGAAAAGAAATAGGTCTTACTGTCAAGTTGCTTATAGTCTAGCAACAAGGTACATGGCCAAGCAAACAAACACGGTAAGATAATTACTATAAAGGAGAGTCGGTTTTTGTAAGATCCCAGATAACTTACGTCTTCTTCTCTCTGAATTTGAGGTAGGTGAGTAAATAAAAGGGGTCAGATAGGAATCAAAAACAGGCTTTCGTGCTAATAATGTATTGGAGAATTATGGCTTGAACCTCAGGCCACCAGGCTTTACTTTCCCCCAAACTGACCTAGTCCGGTGGTAAGCAAAGCAGCTGCTCTGGTTAGTGCAGACAAGGCAGCAGGAAGCAAAAAGGAGAATGTGGTTTGTTTGTGGGGAGTCAGGTCCAGGGAGCTATCAAGAGGCTGGGTCTCTAATGCGGATTATGGTCTTGTATCCAGTTTCACCAATCAGGTATGTCACTCCTCTTCTCATGTGAGTAGAGAGAAGGGATGGTAGGGTCCTCTAGTGCTATACCCTCCAAGGTTTCAAAACTTTCCAGATTTGAAAAGCTGATCCTTTGAGTGGTATGCATATAGTGCTCTACTTACCAAATGGGAAGGAGGGGTAAAGAAGCTGGTGTGCAGAAAATGCAAATGCAGAGGAAGCATTCTTGAAAGTATCTTCCTGCTGACTCTGTAGGCTTTGGGAGAGAAGTTATAGGATGAAGTGGTACACAATGCCTTTTCCAGATAGGAAACTGTTTATATCCTAGGCCCCCAGTTGTAAGGCAAATTGGAGGCCTTTGTTTGTCTATACCCTCAATGGATGTTGCTGAGCATCTGTGCCTTCCATGCATACAATTATTATAGCAGTGAGTCTAGTAACTGATCGCACATTTCTGCACACGCAGTGTGATGCCTGACTCCTTCGTGGGGAACCCACATGATCTTTTTTGTGATAACCATGTAAAGAATTTTCTTCTAAAGAATGAAATCCTTTATATGTAATTTTAGATTGAAATGAAGTAATTTATCTGCAAAAGACTTTTGCATATGTGATAGAGGCTGCTCCAAAATAAGTAACAGATGTGTAGGGTGCCATTGAAACACAAATATGTGCCGGGCATTCTTTAAATATGAAAATTTCCCATTACAAAAGATGTGTCAGGAATTCAGCCTTTTATGTCTGTCTAGTTCTATTTAGTCATGAGCAAAATATGATAGAGAAATCCCCAACGAACATCTCAGCTGCAGTTTAGAAGGCAGTGGTCCAGATTGTCTTTTGGAAAATGCCAAATGTAAGCTCTGAAGCAAATGTAGGTTAGAAATAAGTGATGATGGCCAAATATTAGGTAGAGCACTGTCCCAGATGCCCATGCCCCATTCTGACTCTCTGCTCATTGACCACAGAAATTGTTTACCTAGGAACTTGGGTCGCATGTGTGCTGAAGTCTTCAATGTATATTCCCAACCTTAACTAACTTGTGTATTGGCAAGAACAAATGTAACTGGTATTAGAATCAGACCTCAAAACAGACTAACTTTAGAAACAGGATTATTAGAAATGTTGAATACAGACATATTCACTATCCTAGAAATAAGACTTTAGAACGCTTTGTCCTTATAAAACTAAGTTTCTTTAATTTGCCTCTTCCAAAATCGCATAATGTATTGGTAGATGCACTTCTGAACATGAGCATATTTAGGGAATATGAAAACCTTATTATATTTTATCAAAGCAACTATTCAACTTGCACAGATGTTTACTTGAATTAGTACTTTTCAAAATGAATTGAGAAAGCACAATTTTTGGAAGGAGTCAGCAAAACTTTATTTGCTCAAAATACCTGTAACAGGCATTTTATTTCCTCATTAAAATGTCTCTCCTTAGTCCTGTTTAGTGAAATGATCTGCTACATTGCCTGCCCTGAAAGACTGAATGATAAATAAGCGAATTAGAATTTCATCCGTGTTTATGTGAGAAAGAAACATCAGTGTCACCTCCACTAAAAGTCACCCAGAAAACTAAGAAAAAATTTGAGATATCGCAGTTGCAGAATTAATTGTCATGTCTTTTCACTAAGTATTCATACTGTTCCAGCTTCCAGCGTGGTTTAATTTAGCAGCAATGCTACTCGGATGATAAGGATTAATTTACTGTGACCTATTTTTCTTTAACCTTTATATGACCTTAAAGCCTTTTGTTTTTAAGTCTACCTTTTCCCCTTATTCTACTTGCCTTCTACCTTGCACAGCCATGAGTAACTTCAAAGCAGTTCTCTGTCTGATACTAGGTTTTATTGCATGGCGATTCATTCCACTACATAAAACACCATTTGCTTATAAACGTTCACCCCAAAAATAGGGGCAAAAGGAGTCATTAAAATTTTTCCTATGTTTTTCTTAGCAGGGAAATGTTTGGAAAAGGAAAAATGTGGATTCTTTACATGCAGTGGCATATTTTCTGCTGGCTATTTATAATTCACATTTCTCCCCATGTATTTGAGACAAAAGTCATTTTTAAAAATAGAGGCTGTAACTTTTAAAATTGAAATCAATAGTCAGAAATCTCTCCAAATAAATTAGGTAGACACTTCATTGCTTCTTGTTCGCATTCTCTCACCGTGACCTTGTTTATTTTTAATAAGTGCCACAGGATGCTTTTCACAAGTCTCTCATTCTTTCAAAGCTTATTATTTTTAACACTATAAACACATCCACTCTAAATGTAATGGTGACACACACAAAATCACACATGGGTTATATGAACAAGCCCTAAGAACATGTTTAAAGATAACTTTAAATGAAATGCCTACATACATCCATATTTGCTAAGTTGTAGGTTAGTGAGTTGGGGAAAACAAAACAAAACAAAACAAGCACTTATAAACACTGAAAATAACACAAAGCCGTAGCCAGACTGAGTTTTGGACATGGATAATCAGAACAATCTGTAGCCCGTCTGTGGCTAATGGGATGTTTCTCCCAGCTTTGTCACCATGGCAAATACTTTATAATACACAAACATTTGTAGCGCTAAAAATCCACCCACTCTTGTTGAAAGATGGCCAGGTTTTGTAAAATTACATTCCAGCTAGTGCTACCCTGCTGCTTTTTAAGATAAGTTCTTTTTGTTTGCCATTCATGTGCTTAACAAAGGACCAAAGGGAAAAAACGTATATAGTGTGTAAATACATATTGCACTTTTATAATTCAAGTACCTTATAAATACGTCAGTAGATTTTTGTGATGGCTAAATTAAGGGCAAGAGGAAGTCTATTTTGCAGGGGCAATGGTGGCGAGGGGAGATGAGGTCTTTAATCCTAATCCACAAACCGCATCATTCTCCCCAAATAAACATACAATCAAAGTAAAAAAAAATAACACCTTTGTGGAGCAAACATATCTTCAAAGCAAGTCCCTTTGTCCCCTCAACAATCGGAGTGCTGCCCTTAAGCAGCTCTGAAGAGTTTTGGATATGTCTTTATAATGAATGCCACCAGGCCACTCTTCCATTGAATTCCGACTTTCTATAGGAGCGCCACATGCTTGGGCAAAGAACATACCTGCTTCCTTTCTGACCCTCCTCCTCTCTTGCCAAGACAGCAAAGTATAGCACATTTTCCAACTCATTCCTTTACTTAAAGGGAGGGGGAAAGAAAGCCTTGGTAACACTCCATTGCAGAGCCAAATTAGAGCGAACTGTCGTTCGGCGACGATGCCAGAAAAATTCAGAATGTGTGTGACTGGGGAAAAAATGTAGGCAAAACAGTTTTTGCCACAAGTGGGTGGAAGAGGACAAGTCACAGTTTTAAAAGCATAACATAGGTGTATAGTGCCAGAAAGGGCCAGTCCAAATATTTACATGCAATAGTGATATATGAGTAAAAGCTTAACAGCATGCTTGGGTTGGGGGAAGAGAGAACTCGAGTGTTACTGGAAGCTCTAGGCACAACACCGGGTTTGTTGGCGACCTGTTGGCGTTTTACAAGCCTGTTTATACTGTCTGTTACCACCGCATCATCCTGCTACATCATATGGTCTTTCCCAGAATCTCGCAGCATCAGACAGGGAAGCAGGAGAAGACAAGGGCGCCGATACATCACAATTATGAATATGCCTCCTTGAGGAGAGAAACCCTCATAGCAACTGTTAATTTTAATGATTATTAACCTTCAAAAAAAACCCATGAACGTTTATTTCTAAAAACCAGTCTTTGTAGAATCAAAAGATGCCCTTAAATGTGGCAATTCAAAGTAGCAATTATTTGCTTTAGCTTTACTTTGGAAAGTGTTCGGATGCTAATTCACCATTTGCATTATTCAGTCATTGCTACTGCTTAAGGCAGTGGGTGCACATGAGAGCATCAACCAACCTTGCGATCACGGTTTCCCCATATAAAATGCTGCATGTCAGATGTCAACCCTAAACGATTTGGACCGGCAGCAGCTTTTTAACAAAAGAAGGAAATTATCTTCTTTGATTTCACACTTATGGGTAAAGTTTTATACTAATAGTCGTTAGCATAATGAAGACTTCTTAGGCGAGATGATTTAGGAGTTGTTTTTTTCTCTTTTCAAGAAAAAATATTATAGTAAAACAGGAAGTAATTCTTGGTAAATAGTAACAATTTTGCTGTGAGTTTCAATATTTCTTTTATGGCCCACTACAAAACATCTATGTTCTTGATATTTCTAATAAGTTAAATACATATCCAAACTATATTCCAGGCAAGTAACACCTGGTGATTTATGTTGCCTTTTTCAATAGCAGTTTTAACAGCTCTCAAACAGATAGAAGTACCACCTTCTATTTTGTTTAAAGTTCATTTCCTGTCCCTAGGATATTCACTGACCTTTCAGTGTTGGCCCTTTCGCTTTTTACTTTTTCCGGTGAGTCTTATTCTAGTTCTCACTGACTTCATTCCATTCCTGACCTCTTTTCCCCTCAAGAAAATTAAATGCAGCCCAAAACATATTGGACCCCAATTAATTTTACAGCTCATCTTACCTTCCTACTGTTTCATTCTTCAGTTTGTTACAAGTCAAGTGGCCGTGCTCATTCCATCTCTACAAACACATACATTCACAGACAAAACAAGCTCAATTTAAATAGATTGATATTTTTTTACATTTCTTATTTACCAAATTTAAAATCTCCTTAAGCTTATATCAGAAATTTCTTGCTAACCCTTACTTATATCAGCTTTATTCAATATCATTTAGTCTGGAAGCAATATCTGTTCTTATGGATATTTTTATATCTATCATATTTTCATTAAAACCCACAATAGACTCTATTTTATCTTTTCCTTAGGTAACTGTGTTAAAGAAGAAGAATGCAAATAAAAAGAATGTTTTTATGGGACATGTCCTGGGATCATACAATGAGTGACTGTAAATAAGACACATACAATCCCCCTTTTACCCAAAGTGTTGAAATGGACAGAGCATTCTTATCTGTGTGATGAGATAATTTGTAATCTTCTCTTGTTCCTTAGGGCAACTAAGTGCACGTGTAAGCTTGTTTGTGCTTCTAGAAATGTCTTTAATATTTCCCTGAACTCCACCACAATATTTTCAGTGAAAAATGGCTCTGTAGTTGGTTTCATCATGTTAATTGAAATGAATTATTATGCCAGGCAGAAAAAGCCTTTGTCTCTTCTAAATTAGACTTTGCAGATATCTCTGATTTACCTGCAGTTGATTTATAAGAGCAAAATAATACTTTAGAATTATTTAGTTACAAAAGGATTATGCATCTTAGCAAAAATGAAGTGAATGACAGAAAGGAAACCTGATGAAAATGGTATAAGTTCATTCTTACATTTAAACAAATCAAGTAGGTATTAATTTGAAACAATTGTATGACATATTTTTAGCACTTTATGACAGTAAAGTCGTGGTTGATGAAGACACACCTCTCACCCATTCTACATTCATGAGCCTCTGGCCAAGGAATGTGTTTTTCTTTCCTCTATGTTTTTCTTGTGATTTGTATTACTCTGAGAAAAATGAGGTTGTACAATTCTGTGGTTTGCATGGTGCTGTGGCTCTATTATAATACCTAACAATTTAAATACATAAAATTGCCTCCTAGATTCCTTAGTCTGAATCTGGGGCTAAAAATCATGGCTATTCCCCAAGTCCTGACCCTTTTTCCAGGCTAGCCTTTATCCAAGTATTTCCCACTTTTTATGTTCCAAAGCTCCTCCAGTTTCCCTCCTCCCAAAGCTCTCCTTCAAGTCCTCTGGATGGACTCCACTCTGAAAGTTTGGAAGTGTCAGGAGATAAATTTTTGGCAGCCAGTTGATAGTGGTGAGTGTTTCTTATTTTCCCTCCCTTGTGGGCTCCCCCCTAACTCTTTGTAAGACACTATCTGTGTCACCTCCCGCCCAGCAGGCCCTCAGAGAACCTCTTCCCAGGCTCCTCCCTTCCTCTTCACATTCCTTTCATACCACTGCCACCTTCACTTCCCAGTCCAAAGCCCAGGTCAGCCTCACCCACTTAACAGCAGCTGCTCTGAGGAAGCATCTTATCAAGGTTCACAATATCCTGGAGTTTTCCAAACTCTTTCGATGCATTAGTGGCCTTGAAACCAATTTTGCGGGTCCCAATCCATTTACTATTTTTTACTTTTTATTTTGAAATTGTGGTAGAGTCACAGGATGTTACAAAGAAATATACAGAGAGGCCCCATACACCCTGGACTGCCTTGCTCGCTGTTGACATCTTACGTAACTAGAGCACAATATCCAAACCAGGAACTTGACATTGGTACAGTCCTCAGAGTTATTCAGATTACATTACATGTAATTACATTACAGACTTAGTAATACATGTACTTATTTGAGTGGATATATATATATACAGATCTATGCAATTTTATCACATGATGTAGATTCATGTAACTACTGACTCAATAAAGATAACTCCAGAAATAAAATTAGTCTAGAAAATATCACAGCTAGTAAAAGTAAGAGTTGCTCCATGAAGCTGTTGTTTCAGTTTTGTTTATATCTATATTCACACATATATAATATGCATTTGTACAAAATTATGGCATAAAATATATAAATATAATGTATAATATGAAATGTATTTCTTACAGTGGGTCATAATCAACACATTTTATTTTATTTTGTTTTATTTTATTTATTTATTCTTTTAAGTTTTTTTTTTTAAGATTTTTTTTGATGTGGACCATTTTTAAAGTCTTTATTGAATTTGTTACAATATTGCTTCTGTTTTATGTTTTGGTTTCTTGGCTGTGAGGCATGTGGGATCTTAGCTCCCCAACCAGGGATGGACCCTGAATCCCCTGCATTGGAAGGCAAAGTCTTAACCACTGGACTGCCAGGGAAAGTCCGCTCAACACATTTTAAAAGTCATTGTCCTTGACCCTTGCTGCTCAAAGTATGGTCTATACACCAACAGCATCAGCTTTTGGGGAGCTTGTTAGAGATGCAGTTCTACCCCAGACCTACTGAACCAGTGTCTGTATTTTAAAACAGGATCCCCAAATGATTTACAAGTACATAGGAGACTGAGTGAAGCTATACTGGTAGGTAGCTTCACTGAGCCTTCAAGAGGGTAAAATACAATCTCTGCATTTCATTGAGAGCTGGAGTGAGGGCAATGACCATTGCAAAGTTTGAATAGAGCCCTGGCATCACAGTTGTTTTTCCTTGCCTGCTTTAATAGGAGGTGACCCTTGTCAGAGTCCATAGGACATGGCTGCCCTAGAAATGATGACAGAGTTTACATCAGCCGAGTTCTTTATTCTTTCAGGATTTTGTAATGTTTTCCATCAGCAGCCAGGGTACACACACACAAAATTTGTGGTCCTTTTTAGCTTCCACAAATAGTGATGTCTGGGTAGGGAGTTTAGCTCACAGTATTTTCTGCTTCAATAAAGGTGATTGGAAGCTCCCTGCGCCCTGCCTGCTTAGGGCTACCACCACACAGAATGTTCTTTTTTTCTTTGCTTTTCCAGGTAGGCAACTCAAAGAATATGCATGGGGTAAAAATAAGATGGCCTTGATTCATTAAGATTAGAATCCTCTATTATGTGTCCGTGATTTCTGAGGCGCTTTTATTCTGTGAACTTCATCATTCTTTATGAGATTAATAAAATTATTGAATATTATTTTTCTTAGTGTCTATGCTTTCATCTCAAAAATAACGTGCGTGATGGCAATTCCAAGGGCTTTCCGATATCCTGGTCTCTTTGTGATGGGAAACTGGCGAGGGGTAAGGGTAAGGAGAAGGGAAGGGAGGTTTTCCAAGGACAGTGATCTAGCTCAGATTCATTCCAGCAACTCTGAAGTAAGGCTAATTAATGTAATTAACACATTTCAGGCAGAATAACCCACCCAAATATTAACAGAATGTCTTTCATAAAAAATAAAGTGGTTCCATTGTTTTATTTCTGCTTGAGGAGGCGATATTATGAAAGAATGTGAAATCCTTTAATTAGGCACAATTTAAAAGCCAGACAGAAAATTGAGATGCTGAGAATCCTACCTAGAGAAGCAATGTTCATACTTGAGAGCATCAGACAATGCAGCACACACAGATGTTTTATAGTGAATTAAGATTATCTCATCACATCAGACTATTACTCTGTTATCACCACATTAAGATACACTTCGATCACAAGTTATAGCTTCATAATGAGATTAAAAGTCTATCCAAGTAGATGCCTCGAGCTAGATTTTAAGATGAAATTCTGAATTTTTTTTCCATTTTGGTACTTCCTGTATGCACATACATTTTACAGTTTGGAGAGAACGCAGGTGTTAGGAGGGGGATGAAGTGAAAGCTGGGTACTGAGGGAGTGCCATGAACATGGACTTGGGATTCTGTGTTGCTCCTCGCAGCATAGGAGGAGCAACCGCCTCGTACCTTTCTTGGGTCACTGGAAAGAACACTTGCCTGAGAATCACCAATATTGGTTTCTACGCCTGACTTTGCAGTAATTACCAGAACTATCCTGAGTTAGTTTGTTCCCATTCTTGGCCCTGGTCTCTTTATATTCAAAACCAAAAGGTTGGACCCTACAGTCCCTAAATTTCTTTCCATTTCTGATATTTTATTTTAGGATTCTGCATTGTTACAAATAATTCAAAGAATACAGAATTCTAGGATTTCAAGATCATCCAGGGCTTGAAGGCCCCAATCTTGCTTGAAGACATCCAGCACTCACACCCTGAATTACTGGTCCATCAATGAACTGAATCTCCTATCCTGCTAAGTCCTATCCCACTGAAGCCCACATTTAATGCATGGACCCCCAATTAGTGATTCAAAAGTCTTCACAACCTTGTAAATTATAAAATAAACATCTTGCATGTCAACTACTACCATCTCCACCCCCCAACACACACACACACACACACACACACACACACAGCACAATCTACTTGGGAGATATTTAAACCCTTCTCCTTGTTCTCATCTCCTGTCTTAATCTGAACTGTTAAACAAAATGACTTTAAGCTTTAAACCTTTAACTGCTGGCAGAATTAACTAATTTCCAACTAGTCTCAAATGAGGGTTTAATGACCTTTTTAAAAGTAAACATGGGATTTAATTATATTCTCACCTGTGCTGGTTGAGTTTTTCTTTTTCAGCAGATTTGTTCATGTTTTCCTCATCCACCACCCTCTCCCTCCACACACACTACACCTACAAATTAAGGTGGAATTTATGAGACTCTACTTGACTTAAAAGTGGCATCATCATAAATTAATGATATAATTATGATACTTGGGATAATCGTTGTGGACTTACTTGGAAAGAAAAGTATTTTAGGATTCTGCCTTCTCCTAAGAGATTGTAGCTTGTAAGTCACTCTTTAAAAGCTGTCAGAATTCATTGTCTTTTGCTCAAGACCCTGTACTAGGCTCTATTGTACAGTATTATGAACTCTGCCTGTCAACAAATAGCTGACAATGATGAACGGGAATGAGTATGTGAAATACTTGGCATCCTCAAGAGCCAAACATTACTCTTTCCTAATGCTGGAACCTTAATTCAAGTTTACACCAGGTTGTTATGGCCCATTTTAAGAACTACAGATTATTCCCCAAGATAATTATGTGGTTACCAAAGGAGCTCACAAGTAAGCATGATATAACGGGACTCGATGTACCTACTGTGTAACTTAAGAACTGGCAAAAAAAGATGACAAGCAAAATCTGTTTATTAAGACAAGAGAGTAAGCTGAGAAAACAAAGTCAGTGTTTCTGGCAGTACTGGCAGCTGGGGGAGAATAAATACCAAAATATTTCCTGCCTCCCTGTCTTAAACATACCTACTTATCACCACAGTTTGGGGCAGGGCAAGAGAAACGGGTATTGGGAAGGAAGAAAAAAGAGAACAAGAAAACAGAAGGCTGATGGCAGGGAGGAGGGAAGAGGATTTTAACCTTAAAAAGCAGAAGGCATAGTGTGTGTCTAAAAGAGAGAGAAAGAAAGTAGTGTTTCCTCTCTCCCACTCTACCCCAATGCCCTTGTCTTAGACTGCTTGGGTTGCTGTAACAAAATACCATAGACAGCGTGACAAACAACAAACTTTTATTTCTCCTAGTTTTGGAGACTGGGAAGTCCAGGATTGAGGTACTGGCAGATTCTGTTCCAGGTGAGGACCTGCTTCCAGGCTTGCAGATGGTTGCCTCCTCCTTGTGTGCACACAACCTCTTCTTTGTGTTCACATGGAAAGAGAGAGATCTCTCTGTCTTCCTCTTCTTATAAGGGCACCAATCCCATCAAGGGCCCCACCATCATGACCTCATCTAAACCCACTTACCTCTCAAAGTTCTCACCTCTAAATACCATCACACTGGGGATTTGAGCTTCAACATATGAATATGGGGGGAACACAAACATTCAGCCTATAACAGCCCTTTTTCATCCTAGGTATACAGCTCCACCCAGGGGAGCATGGAATATTTGCGGGAAAAGAGATGCCAGTCATATGAAACTCAAGGTTGGAAACAACTACTCTGATTTCCTGGTGCATCCTTTAAAAAAAGTCAAAACTGGTAAGAATATTTATTCCTTAAAAATAGCTGTGATATTAATTATAAGAGTGAATCATTTTGCTCACTCACTAATAGTTTCTACTTAGAAATATGATCAAAATGTGTTTGACTGAATGATAAAAAATTTGTAACTATAAAATATTCCAAGTATACAAGCATATTGAAAAGTAGAGAAAATAATACAATGGACACCAATAAGTCAATCCGTAAATATAAAAGATGTTAGCATTGCTTCAGATCACCTTCTAGTCTTTAAAATATTTTTTTTTAAGATCCAGCTAATGTTCCACATCCTTCCATCCCTTTTTCCCACAGCCCAAGGCAAACACTGTCCTGAAGCTGATGTGTGCAGTGGACACTGTGATCCCATTCCACATATGATACCCCATCCTGATTGCCCTTCAGTAAAGGATTTGTTATTCCAGCTGTTGGGAGTGCTGTGGAAGAGGCTCTCAGCTGACTGCCTTCCTTGGGGAGAGAGGGGACTGGGGAGGTAGACAGAAGATGTAGGGTCTTGTAGGCTATGGTAAGAGGCTTGGATTATTTTTTTCTAAATGTATTAACCATATTCTGTTCTTTTTGCTAAAGAAGTTGGTTTAGTTGTGAAACTCACCGGAATATTTCATGTTCTAGCTCACAGATAAAGTCTCACCTTTTAGCTTGAAATTTGAAGCCCTTTTTGAGCTGCACACTCTTAACATTTTCTACCTTATCACTCACTATCCTTGCCCCACATCTACATCTTCTGTCCAGTCGTCTGCTGGTTGTCCTCAGAAGACAACATTCCTCATCCTGCCTTTGCCCCCACCATTTCCATGGTTTGGTATACCCTTCTTCTTCCTACCAACACCCCTTCCCCCTGCAAGACCCAGTGGAGGCCATCACTTCCATGAGGCCTTCCCTGACCACCCAAACTCTCAGTGATTTTTCCTCCTCTGGATCACCACTCTCATTTGCTATCTGTCTTATTGGTTTTTTAGCAATTTCTAGTCTTAATGGAACCAGACAGGGATCAGTTTCTCTAAAGAGTCCACGTGGAGGCAACCTGGACTGACTGTAGTAGGTGAGTTCTATGACTGCTGGGGAAACAATTGACTTAAATACTGTAAGAATGAGGTGAGTTGAGATAGATAGATCAAGGTAAGGACAGAGGCAGATAAGGTTTTTACATCCCTAGAAGGGATGCAGGAACAATAGTCAGTGTCCCTTCTTTGAGAATGATCTGTTAAGAGAGCGTTAAAGTCTCAGAATGGTCCTACCACAGAAATAGAGGCATAGCCAGGGTCCAGACTCTTCCTCCTGCCTTACTCATGAATCACTTAGTTGTGCTAACTCACCCCAACCAACTGGTCTGCCAGTACTCTCTGCAGCCTTCCTAGAACAATGCTAGCAATCCAGGGTCTTTCTACCTTGGGTCCTGGGCTAGTAGTGAGAAATCAATGATGGGTTAATTCCCCTTGGAAGAGTAGGTGAATGGTGAAATTTACCACATCACTGAGAATGAGGCTACCAAGCATGTAGCCTAAGATAGGTAAAAAGTCTGGAATAATCTCTCTCGAAGAGTCAATACAGTGAGCCTGGCACTCTTGGGCCATGTGTTCAGGTTTAGTCATTCATTCATTTATTTATTCAACTGGCATTTATTAAGTACTTACCATGTCCCAGTCACTGTACTAGGCGCTAGGGACACAAGAAGAATATTATTCTCTACGATCCCCTAAGCTGAATCTTACTGCTAAAAGGGCTAGGCTTTCTTCACATATACTGCAAATGTGTCTGCACATTTGCTCCTGGGATTTGGTTCTAGCCTCTCTTTCTATTTGACAGACTCTGTGTTTCTGGCAATACCTATTCTGCTGCTCTAAGTTTTCTGTGGTCCTGGACAGGTTGTCTTGGTGCTCTAAACCTAAGTTAGTCCCTTTTCTCTGGTTGTCACTGTGGAAAAATCATATAAACCCTCTTCCAGTTTGGGATATAAGATGAAAAACAGACCTTCCTCTTTTCCACTGGGCAGACGTAATTATCGTGACATTTCTTAGTGCTATTAAACACCACCTGCTTGGTGAGCACATTAGCATTTTAAGTATATTTTCTGTTGTAGAGGATATTAAGTCTGAGATATGATACAGGGATTTGTGTTTCAGTTTTCTACAGTTTCTCTAGATAGCCAAAAATTATAATCATGAGGAAGAAAAACTTTATACTTAAAAAAATATCCCATTAAACTAGGCAGTCAGAAGGATGATATATCACTCACAAAACCTTCTAAAAACTGATGAAAGCTAAATGACAAAGTATTTCAATAAGAATATCAGAGAGAACAGTAATTTCATTATTTCCAATTAGGATAAATGGAACGAGGCAGTTTCAACCTGAAGAGAATGAATATGGGCTGTCTGATCACAGGGAAACTGCCTCTTGGAAATAGGTCCTGGCAAAAAAGATTAAAGAAAAGATCTTGTCTTTGGCTTTCAAAATATAAGATCTGCACTGTTTACTGTCATGTAGAGTGTTAATTGTTATACTAGCAATACACAGCATAGATATAAAATTATATTGATGGGGAGAAAAAACTTAAAAACAGAGAAGTAGCAAAGTGCATGCAATCCCCCAACCCCTCAATTATTCCACAGCACATTCCTGGCAGGAATATTCTGTCTCCACCATGGAAAATTCCCAGCAGAGTGGGGCCTACTTTGACCAACAGTCAGAGAGCTTTCCAAGAACAAAAATGAGTCCCACCCCATACCCTAGTACTTATTTTTATTTATTTATTTATTATTTATTTATGTATTTATTTTTTTGCGGTACGCGGGCCTCTCACTGTTGTGGCCTCTCCCGTTGCGGAGCACAGGCTCCGGTCGCGCAGGCTCAGCCGCCATGGCTCACGGGCCTGGTCGCCCCGCAGCATGTGGGATCTTCCCGGACCGGGGCACGAACCCGTGTCCCCTGCATCGGCAGGCGGACTCTCAACCACTGCACCACCGGGGAAGCCCCCCTAGTACTTATTTTTAGGTTAGCCTAGGAGGGGTTGGGGACATCTAATTTTTCTAAGTTGCGATAAATATATCAAGGGACCTCTAGGCACAAGAAGCCCTCAGGAGTATGCACATTGGACCCTGGGAACACCCTGCCTACCAAGAGTGTTGACATCAACCAAAGGCTTTGCTAACCCTCTGCACACTGGCTTAGTCCAGCTAAGCCAGCTCTCAGCTAAGCTACTGAAATAAAGGAGGTAAACTTCTAAGACCATCTACATTTCTTGCTCATCAGTGGCAAAAAGGACTAGGAAAACCAACTAAAGAGAAAAATTATCTTTATTTGTGATTTATAAAGATCTCTGGCACCTTACAGTAGATTATTTTACCAACTGAAATGAAATCTTAATAATTAATAATCACTCTGAGGAAATCAGAAAAGAAAATCATTGCATTTAAAGTTTGAAAGGAAAATGTGCCTTGAAAGTTAGATACAGTGTTTTGTTCTGGCGAAAGTATAGACTTATCTCCACTGGCACCATTTGCTTGCATTCCAGGGTAGTGAAGAAAAGGTAGACACCTTTCCCTCTCCCCTCCATAGAAGATTTTGTTTACATTCCAGAGTAAAGGTCTTTCTCCCTCTCTAGAAAGGAGAATAAACAGATGGGTGAGCAACCTACAAAAGCTCTGAGTTTCATAACTTGAGGGTTCCTCTCCTATGGTGCAATTCTATTGCAGGTACAGAGTGACATCAAGCCCTCATTGAGTTGCTCCATGTTGACTGAAGCTCACAGCTAAATGCTCAGTGAATAATAAATGGTTTGTTCTCTGGTCCAAAGATCTTGTGTTTCCTGTAAAAAAGATATGTAGCTATGTATGTGTGCATATATACCATGTATTACACACACACACACATGCACACACACACACACACACACACGCACCCATGTCCATATTACCCAAAAAGGACATCACCATCAGCTCTTAATTAGAAAGAATGACAATCCTGAAAGATAAAGTGCCTCATAAATTGAAATAAGCAGATGGCCTATTCCCTGCTGTAATGGTTAATTGTATGTGTCAACTTGACTGGTCCATAGGGTGTCCAGATATTGGATCAAACATTATTCTGAGTTTTGTTATGAGGATGTTTTTGGATGAGATTAACATTTAAATCACTAGACTAAGTAAAACATATTGCCCTCTCTAATATGGGTGGGCTTCATCCAATCAGTGGAAGACCTAAATAGAATAAAAAGGTTGACCCCATGCAAGAGAGAATTATTCCTGCCTGACTGCCTTAAAACTGGGACACTGGCCTTTTTTTCTGCCTTTGCTCTGAAACATTTGCTCTCTGGGTTTTGAGTCTACCAGCCTTTGTATTAGAACTACACTATTGGTTCCCCTGGTTCTCAGGATTTTGGACTCACGCTGGAACAAAACCATAAGCTCTCCTTGGTTTCCAGCTTGCCAATTCACCCTGCAGATTTTAGGATTTGCCAGCCTCCATAAATGCGTGAGCCAATTCTTTAAAATAAATCTCTATATATGTACATATCCTATTGGTTCTGTTTCTCTAGAGAACCCTAACACAACTGCCTTGAAATAAAAGAAATCTAATCAACAGCAGGCTCACTTGCTTTATGTTTATGATGTTTCCACTTCCACATACATCTAGGGATTAAGGAACACATACAAATACTAGAATCCTCGAGGAAGTTGCTTGTTCCTCTAAACTTGTCTATACCTCTTTGAATAGTGCTTCATTAAAATCTCTCTATTTGAACCATTTGGGATACATTCTTCTAGGCCATGACACACCCCACTGTAGAATTCAATGCAACTGTTAAAAAGAATAATATATATATATGAATGTTCTACCAAATTCACAAAGGCAAGAGTGTTGCTTTCATTTAGAATGTAAAAGTCACAAGAAAATTTCACTTCCATTCTAACAATGAATAAAAATCAAAGAAGGTCAAATTATCTATACAGTCATAAATTTTCTTGAAGCTATCTGAGGGCTGAAGTCTCAGAGGCAGCACACATGAATACACATGAATTGTTTCACCTTTGGCAGAGCATGGGAAGAAAAGGTAGCCACCGTAGAAGTGAATTGGAAGAAATCAGCAACAATTTTTACAAATTTTTAAAGGCAAGTGTGCATCAACATATCAAATTAGAATACGTGAAAGCCCCAGACACAAGGGAGCTCATATTCAGTTTCAAGTTCTTCTCCACAGGCCTCCTCTGTGAGCTCATGAGAAAGACTGAGGGATAGAAGAAGAGGCTAGAGAAAGCCCTCCTCAGTGGCATTAATTTGCAGGATGTGATTGGTTGCTGTTGGGGAAACCAGCCATGAAGCACCACCCATTTTCCTGTACCCTTCCTTCACATGAAGCAAAAGCCTTAAGTCACTGGATTTAAGCAGCAAAAACTCTTGACTCCAAAGTCTCTGGGGGACAGATAGAAATAAAACACATCTGCTTCTAGGGGTGGGGAAGGATACTCTTTTTCCCAACCTGAGTAACCAGCTAAAGAGCCATTGCTTCTGGGAAAAAGGTAAAAGAAAAAGTCTCTTGCCTCTGACATAGTAAAGAGGAAAAAAAAAAAAAAGAAAACCAACCTCTTGGACCTAGGATTCTGAACCAATACAAAGCAGAAGTCTTCTACTGCTAGGGAAGGGCAGGAAACTCTCTGCTTCTCAAGACACACCATATATACAAGACAGAGTTTGGCTGCCATGGGATGGAGTAGGGGAGTAGCAGGAACACTGAGAAGGCTCAATATTCCCCCGAAAGCCTAGGCTGACTGGCCTTAATACAGAAGTTGGAACAGCAACACCTAAAATTTCCCCACTGACCCTACTCTGAGCCTGGTACTGAGTAACACGCAGCAGTAGTCTGCTGGAGAGAGGCAAGAATGTGCAGAAGGGCCCTATTCTGTGGTGCAGACATGCAAAGACTGCTAAAAGCTAAGGGTGGAATAGGAACACTGAGAAAAGCCCTCCAGCCCTCAGGACCTCACACTAAGCCCAAGGTAACAGCAGCCTGGGGGAGGAATTTGAAGCTTGCAGTAAACTCATAGTAGCAATGGTCACAATAAAACCCAAAAGAGCTCAGTTGTTTGCTTGAGTGACTCAACTCTCACATTAGAGTCTGGCAGAGAATGAGATGTGGACATTTTCAGACATAAATACTATTTACCTCAGTCTCTAATGTCTTTTTACATATGATATGCAACATCTGATCAACAATTAAAAGACCCATTTAAAAGCAACAAAAAACAGGACCCACTATCCACAGATAAAAAAATCAAGACCATCACACTCAGAGATAGCCAGAATGTTGGAATTATTTATTAGATTGGAACTTTAAGATATCAATAATTAATATTGAAGTATCTAGTGGAAAAAGTGGACAATATATTGATGGGAAATTTCAGTAGAAAGATGAAGTTATAAAAATGTTAAATGAAATAAAAAAACATGATATTAGAGATGAAGAATTCCTTTAATGAGTTTAAAATCAGATTGGACACTGCTGTGGAAAGTATCATTGAATCTGAAGATAGCCAATAAAAATTATCCAAAATGAAAAACAGATAAAATTGTGAAAAAAAGAGACAAGATTATCCAAAAACTTAAGTAGAATATCAAATAGTCTAACATAAATGTAATTTGAGTTCCAGAAGAAAAAAGAGAGAACTGGGCAACAGAAACATTTGTAGAGATAATAATCAAGAATTTTCCAAAATTAATAAAAAGACAACAAATCACAGATCTAAGAACCCAAAGATAAACACAAGTACACATACACCTCTAGAAACTTCAGTCAAACTGCTGAAAATCAAAGATAAAGGAAAAAATATTGCAGGAAAACAGAGAAAAAAGAAAAATTACATACAGAGGAACAAAGAATTACAGCAGACTTCTTGTCAAAGACTTTACATATTAGAAGACAATGGAGGAACATCTTTCAAAGGCTGAAGAGAAAAAAAATCCTATCCACAATTCTATAGCCAGCAAAAATATCTTTCAAAAATGAAAGTCAGATAAAGATTTTTTTCAGATAAGCAAAAACTAAGAACATTCATTGTCAGTAGTCTTTTAGTACAAGAAATGTTACAGGAAGTTCTTTAGGTAGAATGAAAATTATACACTACCAGATAGGATGTTGGATTGACTTAAAGAAGTAAAGATTAAAAAAATTTTAGATCTACATAAGAAGTAAACGGTTAAAAAAAGCAAAGGATTAAAAAAAAAAACCTAGACAAGAACATAGGCAGAACACTCTGACATAAATCATAGCAATAGTTTTTTGGATCTGTCTCCTAAGGCAAAATAAATAAAAGCAAAAATAAACAAATGGGACCTAATTAAATGTAAAAGCTTTTACACAGCAAAGGAAACTATCACCAAAACAAAAAGACAACCTATGGAATGGGAGAAATATTTGCAAATGATATGACTGACAAGGGGTTAATATCCAAAATATATAAACAGTTCATATAACTCAATATAAAAAATTAAAAAATGGGTAGAAGACCTGAATGGATTCCAAAGAAGACATACAGATGGCCAACAGGTACATTGCTAATTATTAGAGAAATACAAATCAAAACAATAATGAGATATCACCTCACACCTGTCAGAATGATTATAATCAAAAAATCTACAAATAACAAATGTCAGTGAGGATGTGGAGAAAAGGGAACCCTTGTATATTGTTAGTGGGAATTTAAGTTGGTGCAGCCACTATGGAAAACAATATGGAGCGTCCTCAAAAAACTAAAAATAGAACTGCCATATGATTCATCAACTCCACTCCTGGGGATACATCTGGAAAAAATGAAAACATTAATTGGGAAAGATACATGCACCTCAATGATCATAGCAGTATTATTTATAGTTGCCAAGATATGGAAGCAACCCAAGTGTACATCAACAGATGAATGGATGAAGCAGATGCAATATATATGACAATATATATATTGCAATATATGTATATATATATATAATATATATATATATGGCTGGGATATTACTTAGCCATAAAAAAGAATGAAATTCTGCCATTTGCAACAACACGGTGGACCTAGAGAATATAATGCTTAGTGAAATGTCAGACAAAGAAAAATACTATATGATATCACTCATATGTGGAAAAACAAACAAATGTATATAGCAAAACAGAAACAGACTCACAGATATAGAAAACAAACTATTGGTTACCAGTAAGGAGAGGAAAGGGGAGAGGGGCAAGATAGGGGTATGAGATTAAGAGATACAAACTACTATGTACATGATAGATAAGCAACAAGGATATATTGTATAGCACAGGGAATTATAGCCATTATCTTGTAATAAATTTTAATAGAGTGTAACCTGTAAAAAATACTGAATCACTATGCTGTACACCTGAAACTAATATAATATTGTAAATCAACTATACTTCAATAAAAAATTTAGATCTACATAAAGAAGTAAAGTGTTAACAAAAAGCAAAGGATAAAAAAGGGTAAAAATAAGAGCAAATATAAAAAACATTTCTTCTTAATTTTAATCAACTTAAAAGATAATTGTCTAAGATAGGAGTTAGCAAACTTTTTCTTAAAGGACCAGACAGTAAATACTTTAGACTTGAAAGCCATAAAGGTCTCTGTTGTAACTACTCAAGTCTGATGCTATAGCATGAAAGCAAACATGGACAATGTGTAAATGAATGAGTGGGCAGTAATACCATAACAATTTATTTACAGAAACATGTGACTGGTTTACACATCATAGTTTGCTGACACCTAGTCTAAAGCAAAAAGAGTAACAATTTATTATGAAGTTATAATTTATGTAGAATTGAAATATATGACAAAAATAGCATGAAGAATGGAAAGGAGAAAAAGGGTGTATGCTGCTTAAGGCTCTAATATTATACTGGAAGTGGTGTAATATCATTTAAAGATAAACTGTGACAAGTTAAAAATGTATATTGTAAGCCCTACAGCAACCACCAGAAAAATTGAAAAAGAAGTATAGTTTATAAGCATATAATGTAAATCAAATTGAATAATTTTAAAAAATCCAGTAGAAGGCAGAAAAAGATGGACAAAGGAATAAAGAGCAGATGAGGCTAGTAACTGGCAAGTTTATAGATTTAAATGCAACTCTATCAATAATTGCATTAAATATAAATGGTCTGAACACCCCAATTAAAGACAGAGATTGTCAGATTGCATATTAAAACAGACACAACTAAAGGAAACTGCTTTACATATAAAGATATTGTATACATAAGTCAAAAAAAATGATGAAACAAGTTATATCATGCTAACTCTAATCAAGAGGAAGTTAACGTGCCTATATTGATATCAGATAGACATCAAAGCAAGAAATATTACCAGGGAAAATCACAATAACATGTCTTTGAGTGAAGAAAACTTGAAGAACACAATAACGTTTTTGTGGAAAAAAAAATCAAACAACACAACCATAAAACAAAAACAAAACTCTGTATTTCTGTAGGTCTATCTATATGTATAAAATATGCACAAAAACTGAACTAGTAATAGTAGTTACCTTTATTGAGGGATATGGAATTGGTAGTGACGGGGACTTGAGTTTTACTGGTGAAATCCAAATAAAGTCTATAGTTTAGTAAATAGTGTTTTACCAACTTTAATTTCTTGTTTTTGACAAACGGACAATGGTTATGTAAAAAGTTAACATTAAGGTAAACTGGGTGAAGAGTACATGAGAACTTCTGTACTATCGTTGCAACTATCCTGCAAATCAAAAATTATTCCAAACTAAACATTTTATTTAAAAAAACTGAGCAAGACACAGTCATGAGATATTTAATGGATTTTTTTAAAGTGGTTTGATTTGAGAGGATCTTTACAATCGGGAATTATATTCCTAATTCTTGGCAAAATCTTTATCTGCCAAAATGGGAATACAACTTTCTGGAAAGCTTACAAATCAATGCATTAAAATAATAATAATCAGTGAAAGATTAACTATTTCTCTTAAAAGTATTATAAAAACATACCTAAAATGAGAAAAAATTTAAGGCAATATCCTTAATATTAAGAAAATTCTCTGACACTTAATGGCAATCTGCTTAATGGAGAAGCCAATGGAGGAGTTTGAAGCACTTTTTTATGTTAAATTATGGCTCAGATGAGGTTTCTATTTAGCTAGTGACAGCCGTGTCAAACACACCATCAAAGCCATGAAAGCCAGATGAATCAAAAGATAACACTAAGTTTTGAAAACCAATGAAAGATTTGGAAATTATCAAAATGACTTGGTGTAATAATTTGTGCTACATCTCATGTTACTTGATTAATAATAGTTTTACCATAAATACGGTTATATTTGATAAAAGGGGAAATTATATTTTTAATTGTATTATTTATAATTTATATTATAGTACTAGTTTCTAAGATTTTTGTCTGTCAAATCCGTTTAAAACCATTACATCCATTTATCTTTAAGACAGTTGGAAATAGGATTTCTAACCCTAATTATGTGACAATTTTGTTTGTCACCAGAACCTCAAGGGCTACAATGAGAATTGTAAACATATTCTGACAACAAAATTGATTACAAATTTTAAAATAAACCTATATTATACAGTAATTTTTGCAAGGGAGAATACCATGAAATAAAATAGTAAGTATGAGAATCAACCTCCAAATTTGGAAATTTGGGATTAAGAGAAGAAAGTGGAAGCTCTTCAGAAAGCATGGCACAACAGAAATTCTTCTGCGGCAATTCCAAAGGCAGGGAGGATAAGGAGGTAATAATAATAGTGTGGTGAAACCAATTTAAATTTCCTTTATTAAAATTTTGTTACCAAAATCTTTAGCTCTTCAGATCCAGGTTTCAGAAATGGCTCTGGAAAGTGCCAGGATAACAAAGCAAAATATATATATTACAAATAAAAAAATTTTTTACAGCCAGAACCAGATTCCAAGCACACAATAAAAAATGAAAGTCAAATACTGAAGAATTATAATAACTATACATATACATCATGTTTTCATTGTCATTTCTTTCTAGGTATTTTTTGATTTCTTCTTTGATTTCTGCTGTGATCTCTTGGTTACTTAGTAGTGTATTGTTTAGCCTCTATGTGTGTGTATTTTTGCAGATTTTTTTCCCTGTAATTGATATCTAGTCTCATAGCATTGTGGTCGGAAAAGTCACCTGATACGATTTCAATTATCTTAAGTTTACCAAGGCTTGATTTGTGACCCAAGATATGATCTATCCTGGAGAATGTTCCATGAGCACTTGAGTAGAAAGTGTATTTTGTTGTTTTTGGATGGAATGTCCTATAAATATCAATTAAGTCCATCTTTTTTAATGTATCATTTAAAGCTTGTGTTTCCTTATTTATTTTCATTTTGGATGATCTCTCCATTGGTGAAAGTGGGGTGTT
>NC_041215.1:66931368-66945559 GCF_002837175.3 Physeter macrocephalus | reverse complement strand
CTTCAAATATTTTCTCAGTCCCTTTCTTTTTCTCTTCTTCTCTGGGACCCCTATAATTCGAATGTTGCTGCATTTAATGTTGTCCCAGAAGTCTCTGAGACTGTCCTCAATTCTTTTCATTCTTTTTCTTTATTCTGCTCTGTGGTAGTTATTTCCACTATTTTATCTTCCAGGTCACTTATCCTTTCTTCTACCTGTTATTCTGCTATTCATTCCTTCTAGAGAATTTTTAATTTCATTTATTGTGTTGTTCATCATTGTTTGTTTGCTCTTTAGTTCTTCTACGCCCTTGTTAAATGTTTCTTGTATTTTCTCCATTGTATTTCCAAGATTTTGGATCATCTTTACTATCATTACTCTGAATACTTTTTCAGGTAGACGGCCTATTTCCTCTTCATTTGTTTGGTCTGGTGGGTTTTTACCTTGCTCCTTCATCTGCTGTGTATTTCTCTGTCATCCCATTTTGCTTAACTTATTGTGTTTGTGGTCTCCTTTTCACAGGCGGCAGGTTCGTAGTTCCCGTTGCTTTTGGCGTCTGCCTCCAGTGGGTAAGGTTGGTTCAGTGGGTTGTGTAGGCTTCCTGGTGGAGGGGACTGGTGCCTGTGTTTTGATGGATGAAGTTGTATCTTGTCTTTCTGGTGGGCAGGACCGCGTCTGATGGTGTGTTTTGGGGTGTCTGTGAACTTATGATTTGGGGAAGCTGCTCTGCTAATGGGTGGGGTTGTGTTCCTGTCTTGCTAGTTGTTTGGCATAGGGTGTCCAGCACTGTAGCTTGCTGGTCTTTGAGTGGAGCTGGGTCTTAGCGTTAAGATGGAGATCTCTGGGAGAGCTTTTGCCATTTGATATTATGTGATGCTGGGAGGTTTCTGGTGGACAAATGTCCTGAACTTGGTTCTCCCACCTCAGAGGCTCAGGCCTGACATCTGACCAGAGCACCAAGATCCTGTCAGCCACATGGCTTCTTGCTATGGTAGGCCTGAAGTCCTATTTCCTTGCTTGCTATCAGCCAGAACCACCCTTAGCTCCTAGAGGATGCCCACATTCCTTGCCATGTAGTCTTCATCTTCAATTCAGAAACAGGAAATCAAATCTTCCTCATGCTTTGTATCTCTTAACATAACTATTTTGATGTTTTGTTTTTGATCCTGCTTTTATACTAGTGAAATATCAAATCTGATATAAGAATAATAATAATCCCTCATTGAAGTTTAAAATGTGAGAACATTTGTACATCATGCCACTCAACCTGCCCTAGTTCCATCCAGCCACAGGAGCTAAACTTTCCACCTGAAAGGTAAGGATCCAAAAGGTAATTGCTTTGCTGTCCAAGGCCAGAATTCCCAGCTGAATCCCTACGATTTGCCAGTCTTTGTGAATGGAAGGAAAGAAATGCTCTGGTTGGCTGGAGATGTCTAAACAAGACCATCTTCTTCTATACAAACCTTAGAGTAACAACCATTTTTGTAGTAACTTCATGTATCCTTAAGAGATTAAATATTTCCATTTTTTCTCATAAAGAGGACTGATGCTGTGAGAAATTAGTAAATTGTACAAGGCAACACAGCTAATAAACACAGAGACCTGGGTTTGAACCTAAGTTTGTGTGGCTCAAAAACTCATGTTCTTTCCTCTACCTAATATTTTCAAACTGGCTTCTTGTTACAACCAGTTAGAAAGGTTTTAAAACATAGTGGTGTTCATGCCTTACCCCAAGATTCTAATTAAATTGGTCTGAATTAAAGAATTTAAAAATTGAAGAATTTTTTTAAAGAATTAAATAATTGAAAAATGCTTTTTTCTTTTTTTTAAAGCCTTCCAGATGATGCTTCAGTACAGCCAAGTTGAGGACCACTGTTCTACGTGTGCTGACTATCAGAACCCAAGAAGTGTCAGGAGAGTGACAATAACATGGGTGAGCAGTGCTCACATTTGGACATATGTGATTGAAGAATCAATGAAATAGCTCATTTTGATCAATACAAATACCTATATTGAGGATTTTGTTTGGTTGGAGCTCATGCATTTAGTTAATCAGAGAAGCTTTTTCTCATCAGTAATTACAGGGTTATAGCTTAAGTAACAGAAAGTTTAATCACTGGACTCTAATGGTTTCTTTACCCTAATAGGATGATAATGATTAAGGGCCAATCTTAACACTTGCTATGGATTTTTCATCAGAGATTGTCAATGAATACCATTAAGTCCACGACTAGAACAGGGCTTCTTGTGTATATTCAGTTCAGGTTAAGAATTCGACCTTCAGAAAAGTTTATAATGACATGTAGATGTTCTTTACTGAGATTTTACTCTATGACAGATACCGTGTCAAGAATTTAGAAATGACTTATTTAATACTCCCAGCATCCCTGTGAAGTAGTGATATTACCTTTATTTTACAGAATTCAGGGAGTTCACACAACTCGATCAAAATCTTACGTCTAGTAGGTGAAGCCAGGATTAAAACTCAGGTCAGTGTGACTAGAAAGCCAGTGTTTTTGACCCTGATTTTATACTGGTGAAATATCAAGCATGATGTGAGAATAATAATAATCCCTTGCTGAATTTAAAATGTGACATCATTTGTACATCAGACCATGGTCATTCAGCCTGCCCTAGCTCAATCTAGCTGCAAGAGCTAAACTTTCCACCTGAAAGCTAAGGTCTGGAATCGCTCTACTGTCCAAGGCCAGAATTCCCAGGTGAGTCCCTTGGCCGCTGCTCCCAGGACCTCAGCACCAACCCCACACAGGTCCCTGGAATGTTGTGTGAGGTCACCTACCTGTGCATGAGCACAGAGGGGCAGAAGCTCCATCTTTTTTCTTTTCTTTTTTTTTGACCATGGCAGAACCTTCCTCATCATTTTATTTTTTTAAATTAAATTAAATTTATTTATTTTTTATACAGCAGGTTCTTGTTAGTTATCTATTTTATACATATTAGTGTATATATGTCAATCTCTCCATCTTTTCTGTTCTTCTTCCTGCCTCTGCCACCCACCCCCACCAGCTCTACTATCTTGTGTATTGGTATCGAATCAGGTCTCACCAATGGTAACTATAGCCCTTAAGTGCTGGGTTTCATGTTTATTAGTAGGGCATCTGGTCCTAGTACCCTTAACTCTGACAGCTAACCCTCTTCCTCAGGTCTATTAGAAAATCCCATTATGCTTAGGGTTGGCAGATAACACAAAAGATACCCAGTTAAGTTTGAGTATCACACAAACAAGTGATTTTTTAGCATGTGTCCCAAACAATGCATGGGACATACTTACACTAAAATTTATTTTTTATTTATCTGATATTCTAATTAACAGGGTGTCCTGTATTTTTATTTGCTAAATCTGGCAACCCTAGCATGTTTAGTCACCAGGATTGGGCAGGTCTGTGCATCAATGTGGGAAAAAGGAGATGAAAATTCCAAACCCTTGTCATAGCAGAACACATACAATAACAGTTCTAATAGAAAACTTTTCTTTAAAGGAATTTTCTTGTTTCTTTTATAAGAAAAATTCTTTTATAAACTTTTATAAGCATCAGTGAAATTTGGCTTAATTATCTTGAAGTGACAAAACATGCCACAATTTGTCTCTCTCCTTTATGCCTTGATGACACTCATAGTAAAATTGTTTTACTATATCAGAGATGCTTTCCTTGTGTTTTTCTCTCTGACTGAAACCTCAGATGAGGCTTTCTTTTCTTTTTTTTAAACCCTATGATACATAGAACTAGAGGGTAAAGAAGAAAAGTCCTTGACAGTGCCATTATCAAAATAAAGCATAATGTTTATAATAATGTAAAATAGTAGTAGTGGAATTTATTGTCCAGGAATGCCAAGAGATTTTAGAGCAGTTTACTGATTCGTCCAACATTCCTTTGAAGGGATTATCATTGTCTGGATTTTCCAGATAGGAAAATGTAAGTGAAGATAATTACCTTCTTTGTCCAAACAAGAAATTTGGGACACCATGTGTGGGCCATGAGCTCATTACAACCTCCCCTGTCCCAGTGACTTAACTCAAGGCCCTCCAGTGTTGTAAATCCTGGTCCAAGTGCCTAGAGTTACTAACAGTTAAAGGAGCCAAAAATTAAAAACTGAAGAAAATTCTGAAAAGTGTCAAGTAACTCATCAAGTTCCCAAGGGGAGGAGGGAAAGAGTGAGGAGAGCAAATTCAGCACTTCCTCAAAGCTCCAATGTAAAATGTGCCTTGCGCTCAAGTGACTCGTGAAAAATAAAATTAAATCTGATATATGTAAGCTAGCTTTGGTTATTCAGGCTGGATAAATTGAGACTTGTTTTTCCTGACGCTCTATTTCTCCATCTATTACAGGGCTGCTAATGTACACATATTCAATATGTGAGGTTGTTCCTAAATGTCATCCAAACATATCTATTTGCCTCCGTGGGTTATATGACTTTAATTAGTCTTCATCCCATCAATCTCTGAGATCATCGAAGAATTGCTTAAACTCTGGCTGTGGCTTTTGCCAAGCATGAAGCAGCGTCACAGACAGAGCACTGCATGTGTGTCTGGGGTTGCAGGGGTACCTCGGGAGAGACAGCCGCCTTCATTCTGCTTGGCTAGGTGGCAAGTGGTTGGAACATCCACACTGGGTTTGATAATGTGATCATGTGACTACTTCTACTGTTCTAAAGTGCAAACATCCCTGTCTATAAGTGGCACATAATGTTTCACAGTGAATTGGGGCTTTCATCAGAGAGCAAATGACCCAAATTGGCATGTTTGTGAGCTTTTCCATCTACACTAGCCCTTTAATGAAGGAGGCCTTTGGAGGCGCTGAGGGAGGAGGGTTGATGATGGAGGAGCACACCTCAGACAATTTACTGTGTAAGCACGAGTCTTTGCAGCAGGATCCCTGCATGAGAATTACCCTTAGACCGAGTAAATCTAGAGATTAGTCTGGAGTCTCTTTTGTGCACTAAAATGCAGGGCGTTTTTTTCCATGCCTAAGCCCTTTCCTGAAAATAGGTTTCTAATATTATGTCTAAATTCCTTGTTCACTGAACCTACAAGGAACTTATGGAGCAATGGAATTAAAAGATTAAACTTCAAGCCACTTGTGCTAAGTCTTTAAATGCCTTAAGGAGTACAGTTTACACAGCAACCTGGTCTAGGCTTGGAGTTGCACGCCAATTGCTTTTAGAGAGTCTTAGACGCTCAGGATTCCGAGAATTTTTTCTTAACTGTTTTCCTACTGTAGCAATAGGCTCAGAGGCATTATAATTCCTCATGGTGCATACAGTTGAATTGTATACCTTTAAGAAGTATATACTTTTCTATTTAAATATTACTAAGTGATCTCATGATCTCAGTCTGGATATTAGGTCTTATTTAGACATCAAGTGCAGCTTCCTGAGTAATCTCATTTCACAGCTTGTTACAGCTGGACAGCACTTTAGAAATATATGCCAGCTTCTTTTTATAGATGAGAAAAATGAGGCCTAGAAAAATTATTATTATTATTATTATTATTAAAAGTATTAATTAGAAAAATATAATAATTATTATGCTGGAAACAACTGTTCTTCATGCATTATTTCTTTCACTCCTCACTACCAGCCTGTTCTGTACTAATATTTTCCTTAATATGTACTTTTGTACCATCTCTCTTCCCCTTTGTCTGGTGGGAGGACATCGGTCCAGCATTCCTTCCCTCTTGCCCATACATCATCAATTATTAGCTGTCTATTAGATAACACCCATCAGAAGGCAAACATGGTGTTAGTTCTTCTCTCTTTAAAGACAAAACAACCGAACAAAACAACAACAAAGCCTTTTCCTGACTCTGCTTCCCTTGCTGGCTACCATCCTATTCCTTCGTTTTGCAGAAAAATGCTCTGAAACAGCACTTAGCTCAGCCGATTCCCCTCATCCTATTTCTCCTTTCCTTAACTCAGCCAGGTGTGTGCCCCTGCACTCACTGAGCCCGTGCACGTGACCCATAACCTCCATGCTACTGAATCCATGGCCGATTTTTAGTCCTCATCTTACCTGATGCTACCAGCAACTTTCGACAAAGTTACTTTCTCCTCCCTGAATCAGTGATTTCCCAGACGTCACACTTGATTTTCCTCCCACTCCCCTCTTACCACTATCCCTCAGCTCCTTTTCATGTTGGAATGTCCAGGGCTCAGACTTTAGTCCTCCTGGTTCTTTATCCACACGTACTTCTCTGCCAATCTCATCCAGACACTTAGCTTGAAATGTTTAGTACATATGCTTCATCTCTTCCGTTGGTCTTTCTAGATTCACTCTCCACCCTTTTCCACTCTGCTCTCCTGGAAGCACACAGCAACATGCTCCCTTGACCTTTACTTTTCATTTGGGTTTTGGCCCATGGGAGCCCCTGGCACGAGCTAGGATGGTAGAAGGAAAGGCAGGCTGGAATATGAATTCCCAGCCGGTTGCTACAGCTTGGCTGCGGTCCTCCACTGAAGGCCGTATCTCTTGTCAGGCTCTACTCTTTGCACAGCCACCCTCTTCAGACTGATGAGTGCTTCCTCCACTGGCCTCTTCACACCAGGGATGCTATCACCTTTGGAATACTCTACCATTCCTTGTTGTGTTTCCTAAATCCTGCCCACACTTTTATGAATGTTTCTCTTCTCAGTCATTCAGTTTGAATCTGCCTTCTCTTTCCTGCCAGGATGCTGATTGATATATGATTTATTTGCTGACAGTTCCAAGCCCGGAATTCTCTTTCTTGAATATCAGTCTCCTATATGCAACTGCTTCCTTCCCATCTTTATTGAGTCCAAATCTAAACTCTGTATTTTACTTTCAGACCTGTTCTACCTACAGTTTTCACCATCCAAGTGATGACAACTCCACCTTTCCAACTGCTCTGACTAAACACCTTGACTCCTTCACTTCCCTACAACACCTTATCTAATATGTTAGGAATTTTTACAGGTTCTTTCTTCTGAATGTATCTATAATCCTACCTGTTCTCACCATCTCTGGTCCTATCACCCTGTCCCAAGCCATCAGCAATTTTTGCTCTCATTTATGGCTATAACCACCTGCATTACTACTGGAGCTTTCTTATTGGTCTCCCTTCTGTACCCTTATCACCAGTAGTTTATTCCGCAACAGAGCATGGTGCTCCTCTGCTCAAAGCCCTGCAATGGATCCTGTATCACTCAGTAAAAACCAAAGTTCTTCCAATTATCTGCAAGGCCACACGTGAGGTGGCTACTTGATATCCCTCTGACTTTCCCAACTCCCATTCTCCTCTCTCACTCTGGTCCAGCCACATTGACTTGTCTGCTGCTGCTAGAACATGCCAGGCATGCTTCCACTTTAGGGAATTTGATTTGGCTGTTCTCACTCTTAGAATGTTCTTCCCTCTTATAACTATTTGGCTAATTCCTTCAAAGTTTTTTCTCCAAAGTCCCCTACAAAATGAGGCCTGCTCTGACCATCCAGTTTATACTACAACTTCTCTCCCTGTCAGCTCTCCCCTTACTCCGCTCCATTTTTTTCTCTTGTACAAAGCATGCATCATGCACTAAAATTCTATATTATTTACGTAATATGTTTGTTGTTTGCATTCTTCCCTCCCCTCCCTAGGGATGTGAGGCTGGATTTGCAGAGGGTCACGATAAAAGACTTCAGGATGAAGCCACCAAGCAGAAGGCAAGACCAAGAGATTAGGAAGAACTGGTGACATCATTCCCTTTATTCTGGAGCCAGTGCAACCCTGGACTTTCAATGACATGAACCAAGAAATTCCCATTTTTGTTTATTGCTTTGAGTTGAAGTTTCTGTCACTTGAAACCAAAAGATTCCTTCCAGACTGATATATTGATTTAGGACAGACTCTCTAGGGGCCACGAGATAACGAAAAACAAAACTTCCCCTGGAGCTTTGTGTTGTTGTCTAAAGCCTATTATCAAGTTGCTTGATCAAAGAAGCCAAGTTAGACAGAGTATCCAGGAAGCTAAGTTTAGGGCAATTAAAAAAATTATTAAATAATTTATTTTGGAGTAATTATGTATTTACAAAAAATTGCAAGGACATTAGAGAAAGTTTCCATAAACTCTTTGCCTGGTTTCCTTTACTGTTAACATCTCACATAACCATGGCACTTTTGTCAAGATAGTGATGTGTTGCTATTACCTAAATTACAGATTTCGTTTGGAATTTCATTTCATTTCACAAGTTTCCCACTAATGTCCTTTCTCTGTTCCAGGATTCCATCTAGACTACCACATTGCACTTAGTTGTCATATCTTCTTAATTTCCTCTGGTCTGTGGCAGTTTCCTCCATTTCCCCTTGTTTTTCATGACCTTGACAGTTTGAAGAGCACTGGTTTGTATCTTGTAAAATGACTTTCAATTTGAGTTTGTTTGATATTTTTCTCATGATTAGAATAGGTTGATGGGTTTGGGGGAAGAATACTAGAGAGGTGAAGTAGGGTAAAATGCTAACAGAGTTGATTAGATGATGAGGAAATGAATGCACAGTGCATAACACTGAGTTAAGGAGGCCTCTGAGTGTGGAATATGGTGGTCCTCCTAGGGCTGGCTGTCATTCAGAATCATACTGCATTGAATAATAAGCATGGAGCTCTTTGTATTTCAAGGAGACAAAGGTGCGCAGTGATTTGCTATGAATTTTTTATAATCATGGTAAATTTGAATGAGTTTTAACTTTCTGAAAATTCAAGGCACAACGTTACTAATTCATTTCAGTAAGTGAAAAACCAAGCCTTCCCAAACGGAAACAGGAAGGAAGGGCCCCATTACTCCATCTTAGTTCCATGAGAAAGGCCCCTTCATTTTGCAGGGACCTCTCTGCTATATGAATCCTATGACTGGATTTACGCCTGTGCCTCCAAATGATTTTCATAAAATGCTTCAGTACTGCTGTAGACTGAGTGTTTATGCCCCCACCCAATTCTAGCCCTTAATGTCAGAGCATTAGGAGGTGGGGCCTTTGGGAGGTTATTAGGTCATAAGGGTGGAGCTGTAATGAGTGGGATTAGTGTCCTTATAAAAGAGACCCCAGAGAGCTCCCTCACTCCCTTGCACCATATGAGGACAGAAAGAGAAGATGGCTGTCTTTGAACCAGGAAGCAGATTCTCACCAGACACTGAATCTGTCAGCAGCTTGATCTTGGAGTTCCCAGCCTCCAGAACTGTGAAAATAAATTTCTGTTGTTTATAAGCCATCCAGTCTATGGTTATTTGTTATAGCAGCCAGAATGTACTAAGACAAACAGTCGTGACCAAATTTTTTCATAAACACACACACACACACACACACACACACACACACACACTCACCATTATCAAAAAATTATTCAAACAGAAATGTATTATTCAGTCATCTTGTTATATTTCCAGGATATAGTAACTAGATTATTCACTTCCTCCTCTCTACTAATCCATCAGTTATCAGTATAGTTATTGAATTCACTGAGCAAAGCACTGGGCCAAGTCAATAGAAGAGAAACCAAGGATTCAGCCCTAATCCAAATGTCTTCTGTCCTAACACAGATATTTATCATTCACACGTCCAAATTAGGTCATGTGTGTGAAGCACTGTAAGGTATATGTAACAAGGCTGAAAATTTAACTTTCAAATAAACTTTTCTGCTGAACACTCATTAGAAAAAAAAATATTTTCTGAATCCCCTCACCCACTACTCAGCTTTTGTTCCTGAGGTATGGTGAATTTCCCTTAACTCCAGTTAGAAAAAATTATCTTTTATCTTTATTTTTTGATTCTAGGATTGGAAGGTAGAATTTTCTAGAAAGAATTTGTCTTTCCTTAACGTACATGTGCATTTAGAGGATCTAGGTAAAGGATTTCAAGATTGTGGTCCATTGATTACAGGTATTTTTGGTTTGGTCCGAAGGGAATTTTTAAATATCTTGAAATACTCACCAACTTTTGAAACTTGGGAGAATTTCTCTAAAAGAGTATACTGTTGGCTTCTCTTGTTGAACAAAAAGGCTCGGTATTGTGGGGTGGTGCCTGCATCCTATAGACAGGGTATGTAGCCCCTAACTTGTCAGTCTTACACCTGGCCGTCTTACACCTGGCCAGCTTACACCTTATTTGCTTTGGTCAACAAATTTCTGGTCAACAGAAATTACAATTCCTGGTCTATGCTTTTCCAGATAATTAAGGTGGATTGTCTGGAAGAGCCAAGGGAATGGAGGTTTGTGCTTGGAGGGTAAAGAAGGGAATGATTTAACCCCAATGGAGTTGCATCTTCTGGGAATGGAATAGGGATTAAGGGAGAGTGGTAAAGAGCCTTCTGGAAGGCACTTGTCTGAGATGGCCAGATGCAGGAGGGGAAGGAGCCTGTGAGCCCTGTGAACTAACTGCTCTGCCTTTGTAAGAGTCTCCGGTAACTGAGCTTGCCATAAAGGACTAGAGCCACTATAGAGCTGCCATTTTTTTCCAGCCCTCAGGGGCCTCTGCAAAGTACAAAGGCAGCAGCAGCCTCCAAAACCTAAGACCAAGTCCTGCTCCTACTTTCGAGGGCCTCATGCCCAAGAAAGAGAGGGAGTCCCCAGCCCACTGACACTGGAGCTGGGCTTCCCGCCAATTTTTGTGGGCAGAGATTTGGAGTTAGATTTGACTAGATTTGAAAAATAAAGAAATGCAACATTACCTTCATTCCGGGGTTTGGAACAACTTATTCCTTTGAATTTCAACGTAAAGGTTGCTTTTTTGTTAAGAGAGACTAGACACTTGATTTAACAAGAAGCAAGGAAGTATAGTAAGATGATAGTAATTAAATTGATTAGGTTCAACTACATACACACTTGAGTTCATATTCAAGAATAAGTGGTTGAACTAGATGGTCCCCAAACTCTTTCTTGGTTCTAAAATACAAAATATTGGTAATCTAAGGGAATATTCAGCATACAGTTGGTGAATGGAGGTTGAATTATACAGGCTGGCAGGTAGAATAATTTAGCAACCAGGCTTGTAGGATGGAGACGCAGATATCTATCTTCATTTTAAAGCCTCTGTCACTTAACGGACAAATACATTGCATGGCAAAGATTTAAATTTAATGGAGAAGGTGATTCTTAAACCAAAATTGACAGTTTACTAAGTTAGAATTTACTACAAGCCTCTCTTTACAACTGTGAGTAATTTTATTTCTTTCTATCCTAGTAAACAGCTTTTATTTCTGTGCTCAGGCTCCTGTGTACAACTGCCTTCTAGACATTTCCCCTGGCAAGTCCCATAGGCACTTTGGACTCAAGCGATCAAAATGTTCCCCAAAGCCCCAGTCTTCCCAAAGTGCCCCTCTTCTCTGTTCCCATTTACTAAGTTACCTGAAGTAGACACCTGGGAGCCACCA
Source organism: Physeter macrocephalus (assembly GCF_002837175.3). Taxonomy (NCBI): domain Eukaryota; kingdom Metazoa; phylum Chordata; class Mammalia; order Artiodactyla; family Physeteridae; genus Physeter; species Physeter macrocephalus. The sequence continues at coordinate 66,934,207 of NC_041215.1, read as the reverse complement.
TCCATCATCATAATCCCATATCTAGTTAGTGGCCAGGACTCTACATCCTTATCTCTTCATGGCTATGAAACTACACTCTATCCTCTCAGATTCTCTTTTTTCCAGACATTCATTATCTCTGGCCAGAACCATTGCAGCAGTCTCTTAACTAAATTTAACCTCCAGCTTTCAATTCTATTGACATCAGCACACTGCCTCCAGAATGACCTCATAATTCATTAAAGAATGCACTGAAGTACAGACACTTTGGAACACAGTTTAGCAGTTTCTTACAAAGCTAGACATAGTCTTAGCATACAATCTAGCGATTATGCCCTTAGGTGTTTACCCAGCTGATACGAAAACGCACATGAACATAAAACCCTGCACAAGAATGTCTATGGCAGCTTTATTCACAATTATCAAAAACTGGAAGTAATCAAGATGTCCCTTTACAGGTGTGCATAAATAAACTGTGGTACATCCATACAATGAAATATTCAGAGATAAAAAGGAATGAGCTTTTAAACCTTGCAAAGACATGGATAATCTTAAATGTATTTTGTTAAGTGAAAAAAGCCACTCTAAAAGGATTACATAATATATGATTTCATTTATATGACATTCTGGAAAAGGCAAAACTATAAAAATGATAAACAAATAGTGTTTGTCAGGGGTTCTGGGGTTGGGAAGAGGAAAGACTTGAATAGGCGAAGCACAAGAGATATTTTAAGAGGGTGAAACCATTGTGTATAACAATGTGATGGTGGACATGTGACACTATGTATTTGTCAAAAGCCGTAGAATTTTATAGTGAGTGAATATTAATCTATGCAAGTTTAAAAATCATTTAGGTGGTCAGGGAGGTCCCAGAATGGGACGCAGACTGTGACAAAAGAATCTAACTATATTACAAATATATGAAACAACTTCACTAACATGGGTGAAGGAAAAAGGTGCTGACTTCAGTAATTTTGGAAATGATTGAAATCTGTAAGATTAAAGGCAAAAGAAACTGTATATAAGCATTGTAATCTAGTTAATGAAGTTGTTTCCCATGGGTGTATGGGTTAACAATTCTGAATCCACTATATGTGTATAATGGAATTGAACAACTCAGTGAATGAATGGCATATGATGGGAGCCAGGTTTCTTGCAGTGTGAAGTTACAGTTCAGCAAGGGGAGGAGGCTAGAATTGTTCTGTGGTAATGGATTAGAGTTGGAGACATGAGTATGAACTAATGTTTAGCTCCATATGTATACAGACAGTCACATAGAGAAATATTTATAGAAATGTTTATATATACACGTGACTCAGTACGCAAACGTATTTCTTTGCTCTCTCAGCTGAGAGGGCCCAGAAGCAATGACCCCTCGGTAGCAATGAGCATATCTGATGCTCAGATCTTGGTTTCTAATCTGATTCTCCAATAAAAGGAGACAGGGGTCCTTGGAAAATAGCCAGTTTTAGGACTGGGGTGGGAAGTATGCATGATGAGCTTTCAATATGCCAGAAAGTAAAGAAGTGAGGGGGAATACACATATACAACACACACTAATGGGGGTATGTAAAAGGGACAGAGGAGCCATCTAAAAAAGCTCCCAACGGCCAAAGCTGGAAAAATTTGAGCAAAAGATAAATAAAGTAGTATTGGAATTTAAAAGTATAAAATAAAAACCATGAGTTAATACTGTTATAAATAAATGATTGAAGAAATAAATGGGCAGAATAGGCAAATGTCTCATGCAGAAAAAAAAAAACCATGTAATTTACATAGATACTCCAACCTCAAGAAGTTAGAACATAAATCCTTACTTCTTACATGTGGGCTGTGCAGTGACTTCCTCCCAAAATGCAAAGGACCAAAAAAAAAAGAAAAAAAAGAGTCACTTTACAGTGGAGGAAGCTGACAAACATGACCTCAGCCAGGTGATCAAGGTCAACATCAACAGTGATGTCTTGTTGCTAGTATATACCCTTGATATGATGTGATCAAAATGATTCTGTATTTGTGGTCTTCCTCCCCTAACCTCATAACCCCAATTTAATCATCGGACAAATTGCAATTAGAGACATTCTACAAAATACCTGAACTGTACTCTTCAAAATCCTCAAGGTTACCAAAGGCAAGGAAAGTCTGAGAAATATGGCCAAGAGGAGCCCAAGGAGACATGATGACTAAATGTAATGTGATATCTTGGATGGGATCCTGGAACAGAAAAATAACGTTAGATAAAAATGAAAACTCTAAATAATGTATGAGATTTACTTAATAATAATATATTGATATTTATCCATTTATTGTGATAAACCATACTAATATAAGATACTAATAATAAGAGAAATTGACTGTTGGGTATATGATAACTATTTTTGTAATTTTTCTGTAAATCTAACACTGTTTTAGAACTAAAAATGTATTTAAAAAATGTAGTGTCTACAATGCGCTAGGTACTGGGAATACAGATCATAGCTCGTGCACTTGTGGAAATTGTTGTCTGATTCGTGGGACAGACTTTAGTAAATAATCACATTAATAACTATGTAAATAATGTTAATTTTGTAAAAGACAGTTACTGAATGATATGATACCCTAATGGAAGACTTAACCTAATCTGAGGGTCCTGTGAATTTTCCCAATAAAGTGACATTCAAACCAAGGTGGAGTTACCCAGCAGTGGGTGGGGAAGGGGCTGGAGAGAAGAAAAACGCTGAAAGCAGAGGAATAGCATGTGGCAAGGTCCCAAGGCAGGAGGAACTTCACTTTCTCACTGCTGTAGCCTCTCCCGTTGCGGAGCACAGGCTCCGGACGCGCAGGCTCAGCGGCCATGGCTCACGGGCCCAGCCGCTCCGCGGCA
>NC_041215.1:66930655-66931285 GCF_002837175.3 Physeter macrocephalus | reverse complement strand
GGATCCTCCCAGCCCGGGGCACGAACCCGTGTCCCCTGCATCGGCAGGCGGACTCTCAACCACTGCGCCACCAGGGAAGCCCGGAACTTCACATTTTAATGGAGCAAACATTGGGGTTTTGAGCTCAAGATGGGAGAGGAAAGAAAGAGAGAGAGAACAGAAGCCAGATACTTGAGTGGTTTGTAACCTGGGATCCACAGACTACCGATGGGCTGATGAGTAGGACTTTACATTTCATCAAAATTGTTTTGCCTTGTAACCCTATGTTCTTTTAAATTTTATGTATGTAAAAATATTATTCCGGGAAGGGGTTCACAGCTTTTAACAGATTCCCAAAGGAGACCAACACAGCGCCATGTTAAGGACATTAAATTTTATCCCAAGTACAACGAGAAACCATTGAAACATTTTAAGCTATTTAAAATCCTTCATTGGGGGCTTCCCTGGTGGCGCAGTGGTTGCGCGTCCGCCTGCCGATGCAGGGGAACCGGGTTCGCGCCCCGGTATGGGAGAATCCCACATGCCGCGGAAAGGCTGGGCCCGTGAGCAATGGCCGCTGAGCCTGCGCGTCCGGAGCCTGTGCTCCGCAACGGGAGAGGCCACAACAGAGGGAGGCCCGCATACCACAAA
>NC_041215.1:66890176-66929525 GCF_002837175.3 Physeter macrocephalus | reverse complement strand
CCGCTGAGCCTGCGCGTCCGGAGCCTGTGCTCCGCAACGGGAGAGGCCACAACAGAGGAAGGCCCGCATACCACAAAAAAAAAAAAAAAAAAAAATGTGTTGAATAAATCAATCAAGGCAGTTTTATAATTATGAACATTATTTATATCGCTTTATTCAAGTAACAATTATACTTCAAAAACAAACAAACATACATACAAACTCATAGAAAAAGATCAGATTTGTAGTTACCAGAAGAGGGGTGGCAGAAATAGGGGGGAATTGGATGAAGATTATCAAAAGGTACAAACTCCCAGTTATGTGATAAATAAGTACTAGGGATATAATGTACAACATGATAAATAGAATTAGCACTGCTGTGTATTATGTATGAAAGTTAGTAAGAGTTCTCATCACAAGAAAAAAAAATTCTATTTCTTTAAATATGTATCTATACGAGATGATGGATGTTCACTAAACTTACTGTGGTAATCATTTCATGATGTATATAAGTCAAATTATTATGCTGTATACCTTAAGCTGTATAAGTGCTGTATGTCAATTATATTTCAATGAAACTGGAAGAAAAAAGGAATAAGGAAAGCATGAACCCATAAGAACAAGAGAAATGAAGACTTAACACTAGTGAACATGAGTTTTTTGTTTTTAATTTACTTTGCGATGGGAATGCAAGTTACTATCTTTCCATCTAGTCCACATATACTAACCTAATCCATTATGTAACTTAGTTAATATACGCCAACCTAATTATGTCTATTCATAATTGAACAAAATTGCTGACTCCTAGTACTAGGCTATAAACAATTCTGCTTGGTCAGCCTGGGATCATAAGTCCTATTAGAGCAGCCTATAACGTGCTGAGGCATCCAGGGTGCAAGTGAGACTTAAAGCCGTCAAGGAGCGATGGAGGTATGGTAGCTGATAGAGTGGGTGGAGGAGCCATGATTTATAGTGCTAACAGAGAAGAAAGCTGGAAGAAGAGAATGAATTGGCACCGCAGAACCCATGGGGAGCTCAGCATTTGGAGGCATCAGAGGAGGAGGTGAGGCCCCAGATGGAGCAAATGGGCCCTGAGTTAAAGACTATGTAAGAAGACTGTCACCCCCCAACACCAGCCCATCCGCATAGAGCACCAGATCAATGTTCTCCTATGCACTCCTGCCCTCTCCACACAGGAAAACACCAGAGCTTTATTCTCCAGAGCAGAGGCAGATTTACTGAGAAGGTAATAAAGCTTTAACTACAAAGTCCCTCATCAGTGTGGGCCCCTTCTAAGAGAGAGGGTCTGGAAGGGGCCCTACAGTTTGTTCACATGGCCATGTATATTTTTTAAACTTTGCAAACGTAAAACATATTAACTACAATTATTGAAGACTGCTGTCTCTTTCCAATTCAAGTTCCTCTCCATCATACTCTCTTTCTTTTCAGACAACTTTGGCGTGGCTATGGACATTTTGGGGATACATATATGGGAAAGTTGAGCTGGACATGCATTTAACTTGGATTTATTGGGATATATTTATAGGGTTTGCAAGCATTTCTGTGTATAGCTAAAGTGTGTTAGTTTTCCCAATGTAGAAGGGGCAATCCATTGTACCAAATACCACCCAGTGTACCAACTAAATCTGCATTGTGACCCAAAGGTGCAGGGACAAAAGTCACACAATGGTATGAATGTGTCCTATGGTTCCCAGCACAAGGAATGATAAATAATGGAGAAAAAACAAGTTAGTCTAGGAAAAATTTTCCAATCATCAGACATAAATAGTAAGCAAAAGATTTGGTTCCCATCAATGTCTGGTTAAAATGGAAATTCTTTCTTGTCAGAAACATATTTGATAACATAGCGTGTGCAATTATAAGTACACCATATATATTTTTATGTGAATCACACAAAATAGCATGAGTCAGAATTCCTGTGTGTGTGAACACAAACACATATACACACCAAATATATTTGTGTGAACTCACGTGATTTAGGTATCACAATTGATCAAACTGCCTTCAATGCAAAATGGTCTAAAACAACAAGTGGCTCTAGTGTCAAAACTCATATATATTAGAAAATAAGACAAAATATGTAATATAGGTATTTATCTAGAAACTGAAAGAAAATTTAGATAGACATTTAAAGGAATATGAAACAAAAGTGACAATGACAACTGACATTGGTAGAAATTATTCTGAGATAAAGAAGCAACTTGAAACAAGCAATTTTCAGGTTATACTAAGGCAATAATTCACTGAGAAAGAGAAAAAAAATTTAAATGGAAATAATGGCTTTTGGATGAGAATCATAACACATTGGAAAAATTTTAATTTCTGGCTGTTTTTCATAAAATATTGACATTGTACAGGTAACATGAAATTCATAAGATGCCACCATGATGCAGACACTGATGACATGCTGGTTAACGAATGTCATCAATTTAAAGATTTTTAAAGACTAGTTATTACACAAGACACCTTGAAATGCCCTGAAATTTCTCATCTTATGTTGAAAGAAATGTAATAGAAGCCTCCCCAAATTTGCCAGCAATCTTAATTTACATGACATCACCCATGAGTTGTGAAGCTGAAACACCTAAACCATCAATATTTTAAAAAATATTCAATCAAGCTAGAGGAATTATTTTCCTAGTCTCTGTACAGAAATGATATTCTATGATTATTATATAAAGAGGCAAAGAGTCGATAGCAAAACAAAATGCAGGAGAAAAGGTATTACATACTGAATCAATAAAAACTGTGATGTTCCCAGATTTTGTGACATTTATGGAATTTGTCAGCTTTTTCAAATGTACTATTTGTTGTAATTTTTTCTCATTATAGACACTTTCATACTAAATTTGTATTCAGGAGTTGGTATTCTTTTCATTCAAGAGAGTCCCATATTGTAAAATCTTCAGGCTCCACAAAACTTATATTGGTCCCTACTCAAGACATCCAGAAAGGGACAGACTTGAGGCTCACAAAGAGATGCAGGACTGAGCAGAGGAGTAGCTGAAAGTCTGCAGACCTGCCTGTATGGACCTCTGCCCAGTCACCCAGCAGGGAAGCTGCAAGTCTTATCCACAAATGTGGCACTCTATCTAGCTCTTTAATGTCATGATTAAGAAGGGGAAACAAAGTGAAATATGTCATAGAGAATTGAAGAGAAACAAAGTGAAATATGTAATAGAGAATTGAAGAGAATTAAATTGAATTTGAACACACATGCAACCTAGACATCAAATATATTAACATTTCCCCTATTCTCTTTGTATATATATTTTTTAAAGAAATAAAACATCACACTTACAGTTGAAGGCCCCTTTGAAATCCTCTTTCTCTCACATCCCACATGCTAATTTTAGGAGTTCTTGTTGGATCTGCTTCTCAACTATAACCCCAATCTGGTCACTGCTATCGCCACATACCAGGCCACTGTCACCTCTCATGGAGACTAGAGGAACAAACAGCCTCATAACTGGTCTCTTTGCTTCCACTCTTACAGTTTTCTTATAGCACCATGATCTTTTAAAAACTTAAATTTTTTTGATTAAGTTAAACTTTTTAAGTTGCTCCATTACCTTATTTTAAAACCTTCCAGCAGTTCTCTGTTGTAATGAAGAAAAACCCCACATGCCATAAGAGTCTTCATGAAGTGAGACCAGGAGCAGGTTTCTCACCACTTCTTCACCAGGCTCCAGTCACGGAGGTCATTTCAAACTGGCCAGACTGGTTCCACCTCCAGACCCTTCAGCCACTGTCCAGGTTTCAGCCTAGATGGCGCCTCTCTAGTACCTCTCCCCCGACTGCCATCAGAAGCAGCACAGCCACTCCCAGTCCTTTACACCGTCTTGTTTTCTTCATAGACTTTTCATAAGCTGTAATCATCTAATTTATTTACTGCTTGTGATTTTCTTTTGGTCTGTTTTTAACACTGAAAAGTAAGCTCCATGAAGGCAGGAGGTTTGTTTCTTTTTACATTGCTATATTTCCACAACGCTTGTTACACTGCAGGCAACCAATACATATTTGCAGAATAAATTCAAATGAGACTCCGCAACGACACTTCTGGATGTTAGGCAATAATGGAGCAATGACTTCAAAAATCTGAGAGAACATGATCTTCAACTTGGAATGCCAAATCATTAGTAAAATCTGAGGGCAGAAAAGGACATTTCTGGACACGTGGAGACTCAGAAAATTTATACCCCATATCCCGTTCTTGAGAAGCTGGGCAGGTTCCAATGAAAAGAAGTACTAAACTGAGCAAAAGGGTGACGTGGGATCCAGAACGCAGTGTATCAAACTTAAAAGCACAGGAAAGAGATGTTTCAGGATGACAGCTCAACAGCAGGCAGAGCAACTGGTCCAGAATGCAGCCAGAGGACAGAGGGTGCCAGGAGGGCGCCACCAAGAAAAGGGCCATCTGATAAGAGAGGTCACTTGGAAAAACAAAGAAAACAAAACATAAACCAGATAAATTGTCGAAAGATATTATGTCGCTTTTGGAAAACAATTTAAGACATAATATTTGCATATTCAGTTAAGAGAGCTAGATCCTGTTTATAGTACGAGGAAGAATGTCTAAAATCAACAAATTGAGGAGTAGCAGTGTGCAATTATTTGGAAATAAAAAGGTAACTCTCTGATGGAACAGCTACGAGAATAAAAAGTGGTTGCCTCTGATAAACTGAGCTGGGAAGTTAGGAAGTGTGGGAATTGAAGAAAGGGATTGTTGTTTTCCTTGTCAGTCTTTTAGTACTATCTGATCTATGACTTTGGTGAAAATAAAGCTATCTAAAAAATTTAAAACTATAATCTCTTCTGATAATAATGATGACAACATCAAAAACAAACAATTCAGGCTTATACTGGCTCCATGATCTATGAATTTGGAAAAACTGTCTTGCTATCCTGGAGATCTTTCTATCACATTTGTAAATTACATCCATTCATTCCTTTGGGAGCACAGTGGTTTAGATAACCTTAAATATTTAAAAGCCAATTTTGTAATGTACTTTTCAGTGCTGCATAATTTAGAAATTATATAGCCACGCCAGGAGTGTGTGTGTGTGATGTTTTCAAGAAATGTCAGTAGATATGGTCCAGAACAAGAGAAACTTGAATTCTTCCAATAGAATTCCCAATTGGCCTGCAGTGGTAATACTTATGAGATCAAAATTGTGCATGTGGTAATGTCTAAGACTTTGGAAAAAACCTTTTAAATATTAGCCAGACTCTTTGAAGTGAATTCAAATTACTGAAAAATAATTTACAAAGAATGTCCTTTTGGAAGTAGGGGTTTAGACAAGGGCAGGAATGGCTTTCATTTTCATGACTGTTTCTGGAGGTAAATAAGCATAATTTTAAATAAAGTATGAAAAGATTATAGTTGGAGTTTTTGTGCTTCTAATGGTAATGGGGAAAAAAATAAAAATTTATAAAAAGCAGCAACTTTCAACTTGACAGTTGTCCAAACCAAACAGAACTTGAAATGTAAAAGTTTTGACATTCGTAAAATGAAAAATCTTTGTACTTTTGCATTTTCCTAAATAGTTTCCCATTGCTAACTCAATAGTCATTAGGAACACGATAGTAGGTTGCATCATTTTCACTGTTACTGGACAATGAGGCCTGGGTATATTCAGCTATTTGTTAACTAGTTCTTCACCACATTAGTAGATTGAACTAACCTCCTTCTCCAGGGGAGGGAACCTGTTCTAGGATAAAAAAAGCCAGCAGCCTCTGACAGCACTCCCTTCCTTCCTGAGTTATTTTGCATGCAAACATCCTTGGCTTCTTCATCTAATGAGAAATCTACTTGGAAGATGAAAAATCATAATCACTATTTTGTGGGAATCTGAGAAGCATGAGCATTCTCGTACTTTCCTGTTTTTGAGGTGAGAAAAACAGAATGCCATAAGACTTTTTTTGTGTGTGTTTTCTTTGACCACATGGCTTGCGAGATCTCAGTTCCCCAATGAGGGATTGAACCCGTGCCCTCGGCAGTGAGAGCACAGAGTCCTAACCACTGGACCGCCAGGGAATTCCCATAAGACAGTTCTAGATGGACAGGTAGGTGATCTGAAGGGCTTCATTAGCAGTGTTAGCTACTTATTAATGCAGTTCTGGGAAAGGAAGCCATGCCTGGTGCCACAGCCAGTAAAAACAAAACAAAACAAACAAGTTTTTGATCTTGCCAGAGTTTGGGATCCAGGTTGGTGCTAGGAAAGATCCTGAAACAGAAAATTCGTTGCATATGGCTCTTCAGTTTTACTCACTCTCCCCTTACTCCCAACCCCCTTGGGTAATCTGTAAAGTTTTCAAATACCACTCTCCCAATCACAGTGAGCCTGCCCACTCATTAGCACAAACCTGGAATCCAAGCTGGGTTGTTTTTTAGAGCTGGAGTTGTAGAGAGAGCCCCCTTTCTTCTTTGGTTGTGAAGCTTTAAGAAGGCAAGTTAGAGCTGACCGGGGCCATTGTCTGGCCTTTTGAGGACAGCCAGTTTGAGAGAATAAAGCCAAACTAGAACTTTCCAGAAATTTAGAGAGAAAGGTGAGAGAGAGAGAGACCATGAGAGTGAGACCGGTTGGGAGAGTTCAAGGAAAATGACACAGTAGTAAGTGACTGCAGTGGAGTGCAGGATGTACTCCTGAGGCCATTTCCAAGTCCATCTGTCTTTGGTTTGGTCAATAAAATCCCTCTTTTAATTTAAGATAGCTCAAGCTAGGTTTCAAATTGGGGTTGAAAGATGCAGCCAAGAGTACTGCCTTGAGGGACAGTAATGATCTCAAAGGGAATGAAAAAGTCAATGATGGATTTTTAGATATTGTAGCAACACTTGGGCAGAGAACAGTTTGATGAGGGACCCTTCAGCTTTCCCCTTTGACATACTGACACCCCTGTGGAAGGGAAAGGTAGTAGTGGCTGGCACTTTAAAAATATGTGTATATTGAAGTATAAATGTGGTAAAACAAACCTCATATATTTAAATGCATAATTTAATGAGTTTCAGTATATTAATACACCCATGAAACCATCACAAAAATCAAAATAATGAACATAACTATCACTCTCAGAAATTTCCACATGACCCTTTGTAATATCTCTCTGGTCCACATCCTAATCTCCCACCCCTATCCCAGGCAAACAGTATCTGCTTTCATATAAATGGCATTATACTTTATATACTCTTTTATTATCTATTTATTGAGGGTCCCAGCACAATTTTTCTGTGATTTATCCACATTGCTGTCTGAATCCATGGGTCTTTTTTTCATTGTTGAGAGTGTTCCATCATAGGGATATACTATAATTTGTATATCCTTTCACCTATTGAAGGATATTTGGATTGTTTCCACTTGTGGCAATTAAAAACAAAACTGCTATGAGCACTTGTGGACAAATTTTTGTATGGATGCATGTTTTCATTTCTCTTGGGTATATACAAAGGAATGGGAAAGCTAAGTTGTATATTAGATGTTATGTGTAACTTTTTAAGAAATTGCTGAACTGTTTTCCAGAATGACTAAACCATTCATTCCCACCAGCAGTATGTAAAAGTTCTAGTTGCTGTTCATTCTCACCTACATTTGGTACTGTTTGTCTTTTAAGGAAGCCATTATAATGGGCATGTGTGATTTTTATTTTTGTTTCCTTAATGACTAATGATGTTGAGCATTTTTCATATACTTAAATGCCATCTATCAATACATATTTTTTGATGAATTGTCTGTTGACATCTTTTACCCCTTAAAAAAATTCTAAAAGTTTTAAAAAATAGCTTTACTTAAGTTAAAATTTACCATAAAATAATTAATTTACCATACCATAAAATTCACCCATTGTAAGTATATAGATAAGTGATCTCTGAGTAACTTCATACTGTTGTGCAACCATCATCACAATCCACTTTTAGAACATCTCCATTACATCAGAAAGCTCCCTCCTACAGGTGTGCAGTCAATCCCCCCTGCCACTCCCAGGTAACGATAGATCTCTTTTTGTCTCTATAGATTCACTTTTTCTAGATATTTCATATGAATGGAATAATAAAATAGTCTTTTGTATCTGGCTTCTTTCACTTGGAATGTTTTTGAGGCTCATCCATGTTGTTGCACGTTCCAGTAGTTTGTTCCTTTTCATTGCTGAGTCGTATTCCATTATATGGATATACCACATTTTGTTTCTCTATTCATCTGACAATGGACATATAGATTGCTTCCAGTTTTTGACTACTATAAATAATGCTACTGTGAACATTCATGTACAAGTCTTTGTGTAAACATATATTTTCATTTCTCTTGGGGAGGTACTTAGAAATAGAATTGTTGGGTTGCATGATAAGTATATATTTAACTTTTTAAGAAACTACCAAAATGCTTTTTAAAATGGCTCTTCCATCTTACGTACCCATCAACAAAATATGAGGGTTCCAGTTTCCTAGTTTCTTTCTATGGAATTCAAGTCAAATACCTTCCTAGGCTGGTACCTGTGACCATCTGCTCTGGAGGGCTGAACCAGGGATGGGCCCTTGGCCATTGGGGGCTCTGACATGAAAGCTTTGCCCATGAGGACTGATGGAAACCAACTGAGGGAAACTCTCTTGGGGAAATTTTGACAAGTGATTGATACAAATACATGGAGAAGGAAGCAGAGCTGGAGAGGGGCTGAGTCCAGTGCTGGTGGAGCACTAGAGTGGGGCTTAGTGAACTGCTCCACGTAGGGAACCCTGAGAGAGTGTGGTCTGCCCTGGAACTTAATGGGTCTCCCCTCTGGCCCAGCTTACCCTCCCCTCCATCTGAAATCCTTCCTCTGTGCCCTCTCAAGTCGCCCCTTAGGATCAAAAAGTTCTCCCATTTCTCAGTCTCCGTGACATTTTTCTGTCTTCTTTAAAATCTGACTGTCCCTATGAGATTGCTCTCAGATTGAGATTGCTTGTCTTCCCACAAACACATCCATCAAGGTTAGGAGGTAAAGTCAGTGCTCTCTCCTCTGCCTCATTGTCTTTACTACACCAGTGCCTTTCTGCCCTAGACTAGATCTTCACTCCTTTGCTAACAAACAAACGCCTGTTCCCATTAGACTCAGATCATTTGACCACAGCACTCTTTACCACACTCCTCATTTCTGCTATCCTCCTTATATTTTTTCATTGAAAACCCACAGTTTAGTCTTCCTTGACTCAAAGACTCTCTTCATATAAGCAGTACACTCAACTCCTTGTTTCTTAAGCCCTTGAACTCCTCATTTCCAATGGCTGTCTCCATCATTCCACTCCAGCCACTTCACCCTAAGTCACACTTTGAAACTTGTCAGCACTACCGCTCCACCTCTGAAATTACTGATTTGAACAGTCCCCTTTCTGAAGACAACTTCCTAAACTTCCAACTTGTTTGGTAAAGTACACCCTTTGCCAGTGTTCTTTCACCACATCAGGGTTTCCCAGACATCGATAACTATACTCCCTCTCCATCTATCAAACTCCTCTTGTCTTCACTTCCCTCTCTCTATAGCTCAGATCCATGTTCTATTTCAAACACTCTTTTTTTATGTATTATAATTTCCCATAACTTTTCCTTCCATCACTTTCAGCTTTAAAAAGAAAAAGCAATCTGAGGAGCTCCACCACACTTTCTCTTCATGCGTATACTCAGGCAGTTGAGGGTGTAGGTATCACTACATATTCATGTCTCCTACTTAAACTGTGTTCCCAACACTGCATGGTTACACTTCTCTACCACTCTCTTCAACAACCATCCCAACGTTCTTCTACTCGCCTCAAACCTTTGACCACTCTCCAACAATATGTGCCTTCCTACTGTCAGCCTATGACTTTGCTTCCTGTATCATAGAGAAATTGGGAGCCTTTAGATACTAATTGCTGAATTACTAATCCACCAGATCTACAGCTCCATCTGTGAGGTTTTTTCATCCCCTTTGTTCTCTCCTATTACAGTGCATTACACATTCTTTCCTCCGTAATTCCTTCTGTTCTCTGGACCTTACACATGGCTACTTTATCAAGAACACTTCATTTTTCCTGTTTCTCACGTGTCTTTTTCTCTTTACTGGATTCTTCCCGGTATCATTTCAAAAGACTGTAAACTCTTCAGTCTTAAAGGAGAGCTTCCCTCTTTTTTTCCCCTTAAAAACAAAAGCAAAATCAAAACAAACCCCTCAAAGAATCCTCCCTAGACACCACATTCTCCTCCAACTGCTGCCCTCTCTCTTCTTTTATCTTCAGAGCCAATGTCTTTAAAGAGTTGTCTTCAATCGTCTATTCTGTCTTCTGTTTCCCCACCGTGTCAGTAACACTGTGTTTATTAAGGTCACTAAGGAACTCTACATGGCTAAATCTAATGGATCCTTGAGGCCTTTTCTTACCAGCCTTTCTGCTACCAGGTCCCTTTACTTCTCTGGGCTTCAGGTGCCACACATTTAAACTGAAGAGCAGACTTTAATTATGTGCAAGTGGGGGTGGACCAGATGGCTTCTTGAGGTCCTTTTTAGTCCCTGGAATCCCTGGTTGCTGATTTTGAGTCACACACGAGTTAGCAGTCACATTTGTATGCATGGTTCAGCATTGCCATCTTTGAAGTGAGACATTTTCTCTTGTTGCCTAAATTACTTCTAGGTTATAAAATCACCTTTGGAAGCAATATTAACTCTTCCTGGCCTCCAGTCTGCTCTTTACTAATGACTGGATTTTCTAGAGAGGAATAACTAGTTAATTGAAATATGAAGTTGGCTCCTTCAGCGTGCAAAGAATTCCAGGCTATTTAAATTCACAGAAATAAAAGTTTGCTCACTGGTCAGAGCACTAAGGGGATAAATTTTTTTCTGCCTCAGAGACTAGAGCTATCAGGAAGACCTATATGATGTTTATGCCGGCCTCAGTACTGTGACTGATACTTCTTTAGTCTTGGGACAGAAAAATAGTCTTATAAAAAGAGTTGAGGGGGAAAAAAAGCAACATAAGTAGCAGAAAGAAAAAAAAATTTTTGTGTTTTTTTTTTTTTGTATGCTAGACCTCCCAATGTAGAAAGAGAATGGACCTAGAGCTAGAACTAGATTTGGCCCAATCACCAGTTTGCTCTGTGATACTGGGAAAGCCACCCCAAGTGCTCATCTGTAAAAATAGGGAAGTAAGATATTTACTGGGTCTCCCACCAGGCACGTGAGAATCAAGTGAGCTAAAGAATAGAAAATACTCTAAAAAGTAGAAAGTGCTCTATAACTCATGACACTTACTAACAGAGAAATAACAATGTCCTAGTAGGAAAGGTCTATTGGAGCAAGGAATCACTGAATCCATTTGTAGTAGATAGGCATTAGATTAATACTTCGGTATACCCAGGTAACAGGATATTAATCTGCGGGGTGGGGGGGAGTTTTAGGCAGGGAGAAGCAGGTGAGAATTCTTGATTCCAATCTTCTCTCTGAATGTTGATCTTTTAGCTTACAGAATTTGAGCTACATATATGCTTGAAGGAGATGACTAATGAATTTTCAGCCCATAGAGATTCCATTTTGCAGGAGTTTTCCAAAGGGATTATTGCTTTAAAAAAAGGAACAACCCAGAAAGATAATACAAGTCTTAATGGAGCAAAGAAGAGATAATTTAGATTTGTTAATTCCTTCCAAATTTTAATGACTTGGTATAATATGGGCCTGTGTCTCACTGGTATGTGTCAGAGAAAAGATCTTTTCCCCCTTTCCTTAAGTTTCCATTTCTAAAAGACACTAAATATAAGGGAGATAGACAATCCCTCAGTCGATCTGATTTAAACTTATCTGAAAGATATTACTGTGAAAGTCAACCTACATATATTAAAGTGTGTGAATTTCGCTTTCACATTATTGTCCCTTCTTACATAATATTACACATGGAGTAGTTGTAATCTTCTTTTCCCTTATAAATCTACCAAGGAAGATCCATGAGTTAGACACATCATTTTATGCAAAAAATTTACCTTTCTCCCTCTATTATTCATGATCTGAATTAGGACCACATAAAGGAATACTTTTTTACATATCTTCTTCCCCTTACTTTATTCCATGTACTCGTAGTTCCATAGTTGCTGGTTTTCCATTTCCAGGTCATAATATTTCCTTTTAAGATAAAAAAATTTCAAATAAAAAAGTGGGTAAACTTAAAGAAAATAGTAAATACATAACACATATGTAGTAAGCAGAGAGAGCAAAAGTCATGAAGGTGGAGGGCAAGTGACTGAAATCTCAGAAACACTGCCTTATAGAATGTTTCTGACAGTTTATATATGGTATATTAATTTTCCTTTAATGTGTCCTCAAAATTTAATAAGCCCATAGGATAGCATGATGGTTTGGCATCAGATAGACATTGGTTCAAATCTCAGTCCTTCTCCTGTCTAGCTCTGTAATTTAGGGCAAGTTATTTAGCTCCTACCTGAGTTTTCTCATTTGTATCAATAAAATGGACATAACATTAGTTTACAAAACAGAATGGATTATGGTGATGACTGTGGACTGTCTCACTGTGTCCAGCACAAGACAGAGGTTAAAAAATGATAGCTTATTATTACCAGAGAGGGTAGATACCAAGCATCTCGTTTTACAGATGAGAAAATTCAGACTCAGAGAAGTTATGTGACTAAAGGATAAAGTTAAATATTACCTACTTTGGGTACAATCATTTCTTGAGTATTGATTTAAATTTCCAAAACCACATTTCATCACATTCTTGATGAAAGAGTAGCTAGGAAGGTATATGCAAAGACTTTGACTCTATTACTGAGTTGGTGCAGCATTTTAAGAAATCGCTAGTTCCCTTATGTAGATGGACATTGGTACTAATGATGCTACATGTGTAAACTTGATTCTTGAGAGATCCTTTTCAATTTGCTTTTTTTCTGTGACTACAGAGTATAGTTAACACTCAACTAAGTGCTACTGGTGACAATAAGAGGGCACAACAATGAAAACTAATCTGTACTATTAGAAAACAAAACTGAAAGTGAGAGCAATTTCATTTTTTTCCTTCAGTAGTATAGCCAGAGAAACACTGGTTTTAGGAGCACTGGTTTAGGTGCAGTCATGCACATATCAGGACTGGGGACCATAGCAAAAACAACCTTACCCAGAATTATTATCTCATGAGGCTACCATACCGTACAGCCTCTCTGACCATACCAGAGTGGTGCATGAAATTGAACTCACTTTCTCTTGACAAGTGCAGAGCTGGCAATCTCTAAGTGCAAAATTATGTCATATATTTCTGGCATTTCTAGATTAAGAAATAAACTCTTACAGAAAAAAAAAAACACTCCAGAACAGATTTAAGATCAGACTATGAATCAGGGGGAAAACAATAAAGTTAAGAGCTTGAAAATTCTGCTAGTGCGTATGCAGTCGTAGGCACAGTCACCCCCTCTTTCCTCCAGAGCACATAGTTAATGTGATCTGGACCATGTTTACTCAATAATTACATTCACTTGCTTCCCTAAGTGACCACAGTACCTTATTATGGTACTTATCAGTATGCATATAAAGTACACTTCTCTGTTGACAGATTTATTTAACCCTGAAAATGAAGTTGTGATTGTCTTTGCATCACATTCTTCTTGAGCAATTCAGTAGCAATTCATAGTGTTCTTGTTACAGAGGTGATTATGCAGTTGCATAAAAATATTGGCTAAGACAGTTCCATGTGGAAGTTCATAAAGATGAAAGTCTGAAAGTCACAAAATGTCATTAGTGTAAGTAGTTCAGTTACCTCTGAAGGTAGAAGATTAAATCTATTTTTACATGAATTTTTGACAAACTTATCTGTACTTTCTAGATTGCCTTTTATATGATTTGTGATCTGATTTCTTGACCAATTAGACATCTAAACATGAAATGATCTTCATGAAAAATAGTGGTGATGTATTTGTTCAAAACTGCCTGAGATTGCTTAAAAAGTAAGGTGTCTCTCTATAAGAAACATATGATTCTAGTAGAGGGCTAGGATTCCCATGAAATGTTAATCTACTAAGAAGCCAAGACATTTGGTAAAAGCAGGGGTTTCAATGTTAAGAGTGAGGGCAAGTGGCAAGTTGCCAAGGAGAGATGGAACAGATTCACAGAGATGTTTGTTGCAAACATCTTGATTTGTGGCAAACTCATTTGCCTCAGGAAGTCACTGACAGTAGGGGCGGAGAGGGAATAGACGCCGCAGCTGTGTCTAGCACTGATCCAGACAAAACAGCAATCAAAACCCAGGAGCTGACATTCAATCATTAAAGATCCCAGCCATTTGTACAGTGCACCTAGCTGACACTCAAAACATCTCAAAGAAAGCAGAATCTCAATTTCTCAAGCAAGGAAATAGAAAACTGCAATGTCTGAATGATTTTATCTAAGCTCAGATTGGAGCAGTAATAGCATTAAAATAGAATGGGTTTAATAATAAAGCTTGGCAATATAACTGCAATCTACAGAGTAGTAAATTTTTCAAGTTCATTTGTTCTGCCTCCTTTTAGACAGTATACAAGTGTACTATGTATGCATAGACAATGATGCCATTATATTGTGGCAGTAGTGGAAGAAATGGTTATGGCATGATTAATTGTAGAACAGAATTACTTGACAGCAGAGCTGTCAAATATCAAAACACTGCCAGGTTTTTAAATTGGACAAGTTGAGGAATGTATATTGTTGTTGCTATACCCACAATTTAAGTAAAAATTAACTCTTTATAGTAACTTCCTCCTTATCTGCACAATGTCAAATAAACAAAACAAAAAAAAACTCCACAGAAATGTGAAATGCTTACATGTAGACAGGCATTCAAGACTGATGACTGATAAATAAAGGCGCAGCGTTTGTATGGCTCTTTGAAGACTGCAAAGAGCTTTCATGCACATTTTTTTATTTAATCCTCATAACAACACTCTGAGATTGATTGAGAAGGCATTTCAATTCAATTTTCAGGGAGGCCTACTCTGGGCCAGTTTTTATGCTAGACACTTAAGATAAAAAGATAAATTAGATGACATTCTTGTAGCCAAGAAATTCAAAACTGAGGAAACTGAGTCTCAGAGAGATAGAGATGGTCTAGTAAATTTTTACTCCAAAGCCCCAAAATCTATACTTTTGCACTGAAAATCTGATGCTTTTATCTTTTTACCGTGTACCTCTAAACAGAATGAGACCAAATTAGTCAAGAGAGAAACATGTTTTTGTTGAAAGCTGGTTTCCAAGACACTCTAAATTTCCTACAGTGAAAGCAGCTTAGCAGATAACTCAATTCAAAGATCACTTGCTTATTAAAGCAAGGGTTTTAGACCACTAATTTTATTTCCTTTAGGAGCAGTGCTAAATAAACTTGCATTAAAATGGAGTGAACTGTCCAGCTTCGACATGTAAAGAGACTGGAAGACATCACTCCTAGACTTACAACATGAAAAAGCTGTACAAACTGAAAATCAATGACTTCTTTTGGACATATCAGAGAACTAAGGTTGCAGGGCAAAAAGCCACCCCAAAATTTGGAGAGACAGGTACATCCAGAAAGACACAGCCAAGATCTGCTTACCCGAAGCAGAAGCCGCTACAGCCATAAACTGGTAGGAACACTTAAAGGTAACTTTCTTGAATCGCTGGAAGCTGAATGTGGACCAGCTGAGACTTAAAAACTTCAGGAGGCCCAGTTTTAAGAGTTGGGAGGAGTCACACTTTGATGGGTTTTACCTCTAGGAACACCAACAGGTTCTTCCTGTGAAGATTGGAGAAAAAAATCCAATCTTTGTGTTTTGGGCAGTTAGAAGGTAAGTGTAACCCATTGGAAATATACCTAGGGGAAAAGTAACTATATAAGTCATGTGGATAGTATGTATCCTTGATAAGGTGTGAGGAGAATGGCACTTTCCCTGTGTGCTCTTCCTCCTTCAAACACATAAGACCAGTCTAATCATGAGAAAAACATTGAACAGACCCCAGTTGATAGACATCTACAAAACACTTGCCCAGTACTCCTCAAAACTGTCAAAGTCATCAAATACAAAGCAAGTCTGAGAAACTGTCTATGTAAAGAAGAGCCTAAGGAGATGTGATGACTAAATGTAATGTGGTGTCCTGGATGGGATCCTGGAACCGAAAAATGTATTAGGTAAAAATTAGGAAAAACTGAATAAACTATGGACTTAAGTTAAAAATAATGTAATAATACTGGTTTATTTACTGTAACAAATGTACCTAACAATAGGAGAAATTAGGTGTGGAGTATACAGGAAATCGCAGTGTTATCTCTGTGACTTTTCTGATCACCCAAAACTATTTTTAAAATAATGGGGGAAAAAGTAAACAAACAGAATGAATTGGGTTTTCAAATAACTTCTTAAGCTCCATGGGAAATATCTATGTTGAGAAGTGCAACTGGTTATAATCATAGTAGAATTTTCTGTCTTGGAACATCTCCTCTTTGACTTCTGTTTTGGATGAGACACCTAAGGAGTTATGAGGGAGAAAGTGGCCCCCCATTTGTCACCCAGATTGATGAATCACCCCTTGATATCCTGGAGTGACAGATTTCGAAGTAGAAGGCGGTTATTGGAAATAAAATCTGTTACAAAGGAAACCAACTTTTCCTGACTTACAGAATGTGAACACTAGAAACGACCACAGATGCACTCAAGTCCAATTCTCTCACTTTACAGGTGACAAAATTGAGGCTCAGGAGGGGACACATCCATCTTGAATCCAAGATTAGAACTTAGTTTCCTTTTGATGCTAATGTTTTAATGTGAAAGATTTCAAACATATAGTTAAAATAACGGTACAAAGGACACTCTGTACCCACCATTGGGCTAAATGATTAACATTTTGTCATATTTGCTTCATGTATTTGCATACCATTTAAAGGTAATTTTTATACTTTGTGACACTACATCCCTAAATATTTCATCATGTATTTCCTAAGAATAAACACTTTTTTTTTTACTTGAAGTATAGTTGATTTAAAATATTATATTTGTTTCAGGTCCCATTTGTTTATGTTTGCTTTTATTTATTTTGTCTTAGGAGACAGATCTAAAAAAATATTGCTATAATTTATGTCAAATAGTGTTTTACCTATATTTTCTTCTAGAAGCTTTATGGTTTTAGGTCTTACTTTAGGTCTTTAATCAATTTTGAGTTTATTTTTGTTAATTTTTATACTTTGTGACACTACATCCCTAAATATTTCATCATGTATTTCCTAAGAATAAACACTTTTTTTTTTACTTGAAGTATAGTTGATTTAAAATATTATATTTGTTTCAGGTCCCATTTGTTTATGTTTGCTTTTATTTATTTTGTCTTAGGAGACAGATCTAAAAAAATATTGCTATAATTTATGTCAATAGTGTTCTGCCTATATTTTCTTCTAGAAGCTTTATGGTTTTAGGTCTTACTTTAGGTCTTTAATCAATTTTGAGTTTATTTTTGTATATGGTGTGAGGAAATGTTGTAATCTCATTCTTTTACACAAAGCTGTTAAGTTTCCCCAGCAACACTTACTGAAGAGACTGTCTTTTCTCCATTGTATATTTTTGTCTCCTTTGTCACAGATTAATTGACCATAAGTGCATGGATTTATTTCTGGTTTCTCTATTCTATTCTTCTGATCTATTTTTTTTTCTTTTTATATTTCTTTCTTTTTTTATTTCCCCCAAAACCACATTGTCTTGATTACTGTAGCTTTATAACAAGTCTTGAAGTCGGGTAGTGTCAGCCCTCTAACTTTGTTCTTACCTTCAATATTGTCTTGGATATTCTGGGTCTTTTGCCTCTCTGTATAAACTTTAGATTCAGTTTGTCAATATCAACAAAATAACTTGTTGGGATTTTGATTGGGATTGTGTTGAGAATATAGATCAAGTAGGGAAGAACTGGCATTTTAATAATATTAAGTCTTCCTATCCATTAGCATGAAATATTTCTCCATTTACTTAGTTCTTCTTTGACTTCATTCATCAGAGTTTACAGTTTTC
Organism: Physeter macrocephalus; assembly: GCF_002837175.3. Lineage (NCBI taxonomy): Eukaryota > Metazoa > Chordata > Mammalia > Artiodactyla > Physeteridae > Physeter > Physeter macrocephalus. The sequence continues at coordinate 66,911,535 of NC_041215.1, read as the reverse complement.
CTCATGCAGATCATATTTTGTTAGATTTCTACCTAAGTATTACATTTCACTTTCAGATGCTAATGTAAATGATATTGTGTATTTAATTTCAAATTCCACTTGTTCATTACTAGTTATAGAAAAGCAGTTAACATTTGTATATTAACATCGTAATCTGCAATCTTGCTTTAATCACTTATTAGTTCCAGGAAGTTTTTGGTTGATTCTTTCAGATTTTCTACATAGACAATCATGTTATCTGTGAACAAAGACAGATTAATTTTTTCCTTCCAGATCTGTATACCTTTTATTTCCTTTTCTTGTCTTAGCATTAACAAGGACTTCCAGTGCAATGTTCACTAGGAGTGGTGAGAGGGAACATTCTTGCTTTGTACCTGATCTTAGTGGGAAAGCTCAAGTTTCTTGCCATTAAGAATGATATTAACTGAAGGTTTTTTGTAAATATTCTTTTTTTTTGTTTTTTTTTTTGCCACACCTCGAGGCTTGTGGGATCTTAGTTCCCCAACGAGAGATTGAACCCAGGGCCGCAGCAGTGAAAGAGCAGAGTCCTAACCACCAGACCACCGGGGAAGTCCCATAAATATTCTTTATCAAGTTGATGAAGTTGTATTTTATTCCTAATGTACTGATAGGAATTTTTTTTATCATGATTGAGTGTTGGATTTTGTCAAATGCTTTGTCCTGCATCTATTGTTATGATAGTATGATTTTTCTTTTTAAGCCTATTGATGTGATGGATTGATTCTTAATTGGTTTTTGAATGTTGGATCAGCCTTGCATACCTGGTATAAATCCCACTTGGTTTTAGCACATGATTCTTTTTATACTTTGTTAGATTGATTTGCTAATATATTTTGAGTATTTTTGCATGTACGTTCATGAGGGATGCAGGTTTGTACTTTTCTAGTAATGTCTGTTTGGTTTGATATTAAGGTAATGCAGATTTATAGAATGCTTTAGGAAGTATTCCTTCTGCTTCTATGGTCTGAAAGAGAGTGTATAGAATTGGTATAATCTATTCATTAAATGTTCAGTAGAATTCACTAATGAACCAATAATGCCTGGTAATTTGTGTTATGGAAGGTTATCAATCATTTTTTTCTTTTTTTAATTGAAGTATAGTTGATTTACAATGCTCTGTTAGTTTTAGGTATACAGTGGAAGGTTATCAATTATTGATTCAATTTATTTAATAGATACAGACCTATTCAAATTGTTTATTTCTTCTTGTGTGAGTTTTGGCAGATTGCATCTTTCAAGGAATTTGTCCGTTTTATTTAGGTTATCAAATTTGTGGACATAGAATTGTTCACAGTATTTATTATCTTTCTATGTTCATGGGATCTCCTTCTGTCTCATTGTGGTTTTGATATTCATTTATCTAGTAATTAGTGACATTAAGAATCTTTTCATGTGCCTATTGGCCTTTAATGCATTTTAAAACATCAAATTCCTGAATCTGGTCAAGAATTTAGCTCCTGCTATTGTGTGACCTAAGCACATGTTTAGTGTTCTAATGAGACTATCCAACACTGGCTTTAATTCTAGGGAAGGAAGAGAATCTTACACATCACCACATGGCAGGTAGTTTACCTCCCTAATCCAGGTACTTACCATCTCACCAAGATGACCAGTCTATTGGGTTCAAATGTCTCCTTGAATATAAATATTTAGTAAGTTAAAAACAGTGCAAACATTATATCCATAATCCTACTGTCACATTGAACAAAGACTTAGAAAATGCAGGAGCTCAGTCCATCACCAGAAAGAACCTCGTCTTCTTTGGAGCTGACTATGAATATATTCTAAGCCCATAGGATGGTTAAGAACAGTTCTTCCCTGCTAGGCTCAAGTAGTCTTTTCATTGTATCAACACCAGGAAATCCCTCTGTTTCTTCCTTTCAACTCCTCTCTCAAGGGGTATCAGCTTTAATCGGCTCCAGTAGTTCATGGTCAAGTCAGCAAGTTACTCTATGCCCTAATCTTCTCTCCTTCTCTCTCTCTTTCTCTGTCTCCCTCTCTCCCTCTCCTTCTTTCTCCCATCCCACCCATTTCTAGTGCATCATTGCTGTGGGCTATTACTCTCAAAGCTAAAAGAGAATAGACAGGAAGCCCCACGCTGCCACTTTTAACTTATCTTAAAATAAATGTGCTCAGAAGAGAATAATGGAAACAAATTCTTGCCATGTTGATTCTGGGTTTCACAGAACCATTCCCCCCCCCAATAGAACTATATTTAAAATAACTAGAATTATGCAATAAAAAGGTACCCTTTATCCTGAATATATGCAAAGTTCAAGGAACATCATTTATGAAATGAGTGCTTTTGCAAAAATTTCACCTAAAAGATGAGATTTAGGAAGACAGCTGAATTCTTTCTCTCCTCCCACTTCATCCACATATAGAAGAACTTCAAGTGTTCCTAGATTCAAGTGTAAAAGAGGACAACTTCTTTACTGTTTATTCACAAGGCAGAGGACCTGGGCTCTGATAAGGGCTGCACCTCCTGTCACTAGTGTGTCTTTTGCTTCCTTTGGAAACCACACAACCAAGGAGATGACTATTTTCTAGCATTGCTTATATTTGAAGTATGACTTTACCTGGGGTGATTCTAACTTAGGTCTGAATCAGCAAATATTTACCTTCTTTGAAACCATAATCTTCTTCATCTATTCAAGATACCCTATAATGACTTGTAAACATGTGCAAAACTATAGCAAAAACAAAAAAAGAATGGGAAGAAGTTTACCATTCTGAGCATATGGTTCAACACAGAGTTTTCTGGAAACTGTTGGCATTAGATGAGATGACAATAATAGAATTTTCTGTATTGTGTGCAGAGCAAACCTGGTTTTGGAAGCAGCAATTGCGCATGGAAGAAAATCTAGACAGGAATAATAACACCTGTCTGAGTCCACACTCTATCCCTTGGCAGCTATGTGGTCCTGATCACATTACCTAACTTCTCTGAATCTTAGTTTCCCCAGCTGTGAATTGGAGATAGCATGGATTAAATGAAATGATTTAGATTACAGTGATCAAATTTTAAGTTTCATACTGCTGCATAAATGTGAAACAATAGTCAGCTTAATATATGTTGCTATTTTCCCCACTTTCTCCTTACTTCCTGTTCCAGGATAACTTATTAACTTGTAGAGTTGATAAGACATTGCTTCAAAAGCCTGTAAGAATATGCTTATTCCCTAACTTAGTTTGCTCATAGGCTTGTTTTCCAATTTGATAATTATGAGATTTGTATTAGTACATATGTACCTACTTGATCTTTATGACACTGGCTCACCCGTATTAAGTAAATAGCTGATGTTTATGTGTTGGATGCAGGGCTCATCAAGGGAGAGGTCTCAGGCCTGTCTTTATGAGTGCTCTGTCAGCCTAGCTACATTCCTGCTAATACACCAGTCAAATCAGCTGTGGTATTAAGATGTTGAGGGTCACAAAAGCATTGTTTTTCTCTTTGATTGCACTTTACTTGTGTAGACAATTTACTGTGTAGACAATGACAGTGGGAACAAGGAGTCAGATAATACTCATGACGTTTCTCCATCAGAAGCAGCCAGATGGAGCAGGCTTGTCTTGTAGTACCTGGGTGCCTAGACAAGTCTACCTTTTGAGCACACAATAGCAGGGTAGAGTATTGCCTTTGTGCTCAATTCTAGGCTGCTCTGGGTCTAAGCCTTTGGGAATGTACACAATATTCTCAAGGCTGTTGAAAAGCCCACACAGAGAGATGGATCTTCTATACCCTCATGAATAGCTTGGTGTATGCACCTTTTCTGGAAAGCCAAAGGAAATTCTCAGCCTCTGATTCCTGGTTAAGAAAACCCTCCCTCCGATTTGAGACTATCTGTTAGTTAAATGTGACGAGAATGTGGATAATGAATCATTTCATCAAGCATTCGGAAGCTATATATGCAAGAACCTGACTAAATATTTTGGTACCTACAGCGTGTAATGTATTTGTGTGCATGTGCGTGTGTGTGTGTGTGTGTGTGTGTGTATAAGAGAGAGAAAGAGAGAGAGAGACAGAGAGAGAGAATCATGACCTCTGGAGACTTTGTACAGGAGGAGAAAAATATTTTTCTTTTTTGCATACTGGTATGGAAGGAGTCCCACCTAAGAATTTAATTATGTTAGAATAGAAATTGGAATTTCAAAGTTTCTGCAGGTTCTTTGTGCTGCTGAGTGGTAGAGATGATCACTGTTTTTCAGAGTTTCCCAATAGTTTTTGGAAATGAAAAGTAGATTGAAAACATATTGGAGGCTGAATGAGTGTAGAGACAGTTAAATATCTCTGTACAAAATATAAGTATATTAGAAAACTGTGAGCTGGCAGCTGGAATATCTCGACATGAAAAATAGAGTCCAGAAATAATGGCAAGCTCTGGCTTAAGGAATTCTGGCTAGTAAGGAATTCCCTCAGCAAAGAAAGAATGCTGACATTTTATGCCAGTGATGTCTAATATTAACTTTGAAGTCATTGCTTAGAATATACTATGCCAGTTCCCTCAAACTTTAGTAAAAGCTTATTTACACACAAGTTTATGAGTGGTTCGCTAGGAAAAAGAAGGACTCCGGGTCATACCAACAAAAGAAGTGTGGCAGGGGAGGGAGTGATGGAGGGAGGAGAAAGGATTCAGAAGGTGACTTTCAGATCAGAGACCAAAATGCAATATGAGAAATTAGAATCAGAGGTAGTCAGGAAAAACAACAGGCCCCCAATAATCTTTAGAGATATTGGGGAGAAAGAGGGGAGTTTAAGCCACTTTATTTGAATATGAAAGACAAAAATGACTGCTGAATCTGAGGACTTGGGGATGCCTGGGCGGTTACATTTGGGAGATACTAGAAATATATGAAATACATATATTCACAAACATTTTTCCACTATGTGCTTTTGCATTTGAAACAAAATATAGAAAGTAGGAATCTGGTCATATCCAACCCTATCAGGACCCCTTGATATGTGATGTTATACCCTAAGAAGAGCATTGCCAGATCTTCTGGCCTATTCTTCAAACACTTTCTACCTAGAATCAGATTGCTTAAGGAATGCAATGGTAAATGATGTGGTTGCTGTGGTATGTTTCCGCCAGTGGGTTATGTTTCATGTATTGCAGCAATGGGGCCCACAGAGCTAATACCAGAAAACACAGTGGGTATTGGAACAAGACTGTTTCAGTGTCCAAAGAATTCAGAGTATATTGGGAGAGAAAGCCAAACACACACGTTATCATAATAAAATGTAGTAAGTGCTATAATAGAGACACTGTACATACCTGGTGTTGTGGGCACACAGAGAAGGTAGTTTCTCCCTCTGCCTGCAGAGAACATAAGGAGAGAGCCTGAAGAAAGCATTCATCCACAAGACGATGTATGAGCTGTGATTTAAGAGTGTCTACCCATATGAAAAGGAAGAGTGGGGCATCCAAGGCTGAGAGAACTATATTGCACAAGGACTCAAGATGTCAAAGAGCTTATTTGGAGGACATGTAGATTGCATGGGGTTGCCCAGCAGGAAAATAGTGGAAAAATGGGTAGAAATCATATCATAATTTACTAGCCATGACAGGTTAAGAATTTGAACTTTAAGATTAACAACTTTTATTATTCCAAGACGTACATAGGGATTAGTAGATTGGAGCAATCACCAGGGTCCTGTTTGGAAGGGGAGGGGACAAGTCTGTAATAGCTGGAAGAGCTAGAATAAAACTCAGTTGCTGCTGCCAACCTGTATATTCCTCTCAAACTTCTCAATTTCATCTCCGGACAGCATGTTGCTCTTGACTATAATTCTTCCCTACATGACTAATACTACTAATTAATATTTTAAGCTCTGGGTTTTTCTTGGTCCATAACTTTGAAACAGATACCATCTGGGTAAAATGTTATTTCAGGCAGAGACACCCAAACAGCATTGTTTGTTCCAAAACCTTCTACTCTAAACTACTTTCAGTCTCAGCATCATTTTTTAAAGACCTCATTTTTTTTTAGTGCAGTTTTAGATTCATAGAAAAATTGAGAAGAATATTCAGAAACTTCCCATGTATCCCTGCCTCAAATGCAGAGCCTCCCCTTTTAGCAACATCTATCACCAAAAGGTACGTTTGTTATAGTTGATGACCCTACATTGACACATCACGATCACCTAATGTCCATAGTTTAACATAGGGCTCATTCTTGGTGTTGCACATTCAATGTGTTTAGACAAATGTGTAATGACATGTATCCATCATTATAGTATCATACCAAGTATTTTCACTCCCCTAAAAATCATCTGTGTTCTGCCTAATCATTCCTCCCCACTTTCTGCATTTCCTGTCAACCACTGATCTTTTTACTGTCTCTATAGTTTTGCCTTTACCAGAATGTCATATAGCTGGAGTCATACAGTATGTAGCCTTCTCGGATTGACTTCTTTCACATAGTAATATTCATTTAAAATTTTGTTATGTCTTTTCATGGATTAATAGCTCATGTTTTTTTAGCGCTGAATAATACTTCATTGTCTGATGGTTCAACATCTGAAAATCAATCACTGTGATATACCACATTAACATAATGAAGGATAAAAATCACGTGATCACCTCAATAGATGCAGAAAAAGCATTTGTCAAAATTTAACATCCTTTCTGAAGTTTAACATCCAACTCTGAACAAGTTGGTATCGAAGGAAGTACCTCAAAATAATAAAGGCCATATATGACATGCCCCACAGCTAATGTCATACTCAAAGGTAACAAACAGAAAGCTTTTCTTCTAAGATCAGGAACAAGACAAGAATGCCCACTCTCACCACTTTTATTCAGTATTGTACTGGAAGTCCTAGCCAGGGCAATTAGGTAAGAAAAATAAATGAAAGGCATCCAAATTAGAAAGGGAGAAATAAAGTTGTCACTATATACAGATGTGAAAATTATTACACTATTTATAACTATTTATTACATATAAAAATCCCTAAAGACTCTGCCAAAAAACTGCTAGAAATGATAAACAAATTTAGTAAAGTTGCAGGATACAAAATCAATATACAAAAATGCTTAGGAATAAATTTAACCAAGGAGTTGAAAAATCTTTACAAGAAAAACTATAAAATATTGATGAAAGAAAATGAAGAAAAAAATAATTAGAAAGATATTCCATGCTCTTGGATTGGAAGAATTAATATAGTCAAAATGCCCATACTACCCAAAGCAATCTACAGACTCAATGCATTCCTATCAAAATTCTAATGGCATTTTTCATAGAAATAGAACAGTCTTAAAATTTGTGTGGTAACACAAAAGACCACAAATAACCAAAGCAATCTCGAAAAAGAACAAAGCTGGAGGCATCATGCATCTTAATTTCAATCTCACTTTTGCATTATTATCCAAAGAAAACAAAATCATTATCTCAAAGAGAGATCTGAACTCCCATGTTTATTGCAGCATTATTCACAATAGCTAAGGTATGGAAACAACCTAAGGGTCTGTCAATGGATGAACAGATAAAGAAAATGTGATTCTCTCCTCTCTCTCTCTCTCTCTCTCTCACATACACACACACACACACACACACACACACCACTGAAATATGATTCAGCCTTAAAAAAGAAGGAAATCTTGTCACTTGCAACAACATAAATGAACATGGAGGGCATTAAGCTAAGTGAAATAAACCAGAGAAAGACAAATACTGCATGATATCAGTTATATGTGGAACCTGAAAAAAGAAATGCCAAGTTGAACTCATAAAAAAAAAAGTAGAATGGTCTTTTGCCTCCCCATATAAACTTCAGAATCAGTTTGTTAATAGCCATGAAATAACTTGTTGGAATTTTGATTGGGACTGCATTGAATCTATAGATTAAGTTGGGAAGAACTGACATCTTGATGATATTAAGCCTACCTATCCATGAACATGAAACATCTCTCCATTTACTTAGTTCTTTGATTTCATTCAGCAGAGTTTTCTAGTTTTCCTCATATAGATCTCATACACATTTTGTTAGATTTACGTTAAGTATTTCTCTACTTACATATATACACATATATATGATATATACATAATTAAATACATTGTTGTTATTACTAGTGTGAACAAACTACTACCTGTTAGATCAACTAAAAAGAAGGAAAACAAAAGTTTTAATTTTACCTTTACCTTTACTTTTTCTTTCTTTGATGTTCTTCCTTTCTTTATACAGAACCAAGTTTCTGACCTATATTATTTTCCTTCTTGCTAAAGAACTACTTGTAACATTTCTTATAAGGCAGGTCTGGCAACAAAGTCTCTCAATTTTTGTTTGTCTGAGAAAGTCTTTACTTCTCCTTCAATTTTGAAGGATAATTTCACAGAGTACAAAATCAAGGTTGGGTGAATTTTTTTCTCTCAACACTTGAAATATTTCACTTCACTCTCTTCTTGCTTGCATGGTTTTGAAGGAAGTTGAATGTAATTCTTATCTTTGTTCTGTTTTAGGTGAGGTGGTTCTTCTCTAACTTCTTTCAGAATTTTTTCTTTATCTCTGATTTTCTGTAGTTTGAAAATGATATGACTACATGTATTTTGGGGCATTCATCTTGCTTGGTGTTCTCTTAGTTTCCTGGATCCATGACTTGACATCTCTCATTAATTTGGGGGAATTTCTCAGTCATTGTTTCAAATATTTCTTCTATTCCTTTCTCTCTTTTTTCTCCTTCTGGTATTCCTATTACACTTACGTTACACCTTTTATAGTTACACATTTTATAGTTGTTCCATAGTCCTTGAATATTCTGTTCTGTTTTTTTCTTCAGTCCTTGTTCTCTTTGCTTTTCAGCTTTGGAGGTTTCAATTGAGATACCCTCAAACTCAGAGATTTTTTCCTCAGCCATGACCCATCTACTAATAAACCCATCAGTGGTATTATATCAATGTTTTGTCAAGGATTTTTGAATTCATATTCATGAGAGATATTGGTCTGTAATTTTCTTTTCTTGTAATGTCTTTTTTTGGTTTTGGTATTAGGGTAATGCTGACCTCATAGGATATATTTCCTCTGTTTGTATACTCTAAAAGAGATTGTATAGAATTGGTAAAATCTTTCATAAATGCTTGGTAGAATTCACAAGTGAACCCATAAGGGCCTGGTTCCTTCTATTTTAGAAGGTTATTAATTATTGATTCAATCTCTTTATTGGATATAAGTTTATTCAGATTGCATATTTCTTCTTGTATAAGTTTTGACAGATTGTGCCTTTCAAAATATTGTTTAAAATTTTTATTTCATCTTGGTTATTAACTATGTGAGCACAGAGTTCTTTATAGTATTCCTCTATTATTCTTTTGTGTCCATGGAATTTGTAGTGATATCCCCTCCATTCATGTTTGATATTAATGATTTGTGTCTTCTCCTTTTTAAAAATTAACTTGGCTAGAGACATTAATTTTATTATTTCCAAATAACAAGCTTTTCATTCATTTTCTCTTGATTTCCTGTTTCCAATTTCATTGATTTCTGCTCTTATTTTTATTATTTCTTTTCTAATGTTTACTTTGGATTTGATTTGCTCTTTTTCTAATTTCTTAAAGTGGAAGCTTAGATTATTGATTTTAGATCTTCCTTCCTTGCTCATATATACATTAAATAGTATAGATTTCCCTTGAAGCACTGTTTTCTCTGCATCTCACAAATTTTCTTATGTGTTCATTTTCATTTAGTTCAAAGTATTTTTCATTTCTCTTAAGATTTCTCCTTTAACCCATGTTATTTAGAAATATGTTGTTTAGCCTCCAAGTGTTTAGGGATTTTCCAACTATTTTTCTATTATTGACTTCTAGTTTAATTCCATTGTGGTCTGAAAACATACAGTCTATGATTCCTATTTTTTTAACTTGATAAGGTGTGTTTTATGGGCATATTTTAGAGATTTTTGTGAGACTGGTTATTTGGGGAGAGGGTATTGCTAAATATGTGAAAAATTGGTTAGACAATGCCTATTGACTGGAGTGTTTTACTAGTAAATCCTTGACATTTAATGTTCAATCTTAGACTTCATTCTGCAACACCACTTGTACCTATGGGCCAATCTGATGCCGTGTTTTGGCAACTTGTCCCTGCATCAAGTATTGATATATAACTTTGGCTGGTATTCCACTATTTTGGTCCAGGAAGTAGTGTAAGGCATACACATTTTGGCTGGGTACAGATTACTATGAGAACAGCTCTCCAGCCCCAGGATTGCAACAAGCCTACAATGAATCTTTTGAAGAAAAAAATTCCCCCTTTGCCATCACTGGTTGAGACAGGTCAGATCTGACATTGCCAAGGGAACCACCTGAGGGCTTTCCTCAACCCTCTGATGGTTGCTTGCTTCACAGAATTTTATCTGTAATTAAATCTATTTTGTCTAATTTAAGAACAGACTCTGGTAAAGATTATGGCTTTAGTGTAAAAGACAGGTAGAATTCTTTTTAATTGCAGACATTTTAGAGCTGTATAGTCTTTTACTCTCACTTTGTTTAGGTTTTTCCAACTTGACTTTGGGTACTACTTAATTTCTTTGTGTCTCAGCATTTTAATTTTCTAAAGGGGCAGCCAATTTCAAAAGCCTTTGAAAAAGAGTATATATTGTTTTAAAATATATCTTTTCGAGAGTATTTAAAATTTGGCTGAATTGTAATGAGATGAATTGGCTTAATGTCAGTGCCATAAATTCAGTTAACCTCAAAGTCACTAAATCTGATTTATAAAAAGAGCATAATTCTACATAAAAACGGTGTTTTACACTTCATTAGATTTGATTGATCTCAATCACTGTTATATATTTGCTACAGATTAGCTTAAACAGGATTTCAACTTTTTGGTGCTTCCAGCTTTATATTCCTTAGATTCTAACGTATCTTCCTAATTACTTGCCTCCTGATAGATTAAAAATCCTTGTACATTGAAGAGATTAAATATTACTGTGCTTTTAAAGAGATTAGGTTCTCTCTGAGAGAAAAAAATGGAACCATTGAAAAATGGAAGCTTATCGCCCTGCCTGAAATATAATCCTATCCCTGTACAAGGAAGCATACAGAACAGTTCAGTGAACCTTCCCCCAAATGGCATTTTCTTGCTTTCTATCATGTTGGAAAATAGAACTTAAATTCATTTTTTGAATATCTGTATAGTTTTAGTGAGTTTGAGTCTAATGTGGAAGGTCCCTCAGAACTTACCTCAAGATTAGATTTAACTAGCTCAGAACTCAAGGCCTGAGAAAGAACAGGCTAATCTTTGGTGCAAACTTGAGGGAGCAAGAGAGGTCTCTTTTCACAGGCCACTACAGTAACAATGACTTGATCACCATTTGCCTTTAGTGACTGGGATCACAGTCACTGGGATCACAGACTGGGATCTTAACAATAAAACCGATTATATTCCTTTAATATGCTGGTGGTCTTCTCCTTAAGAGCAGTGAGCATCTCACAATGCATATTTGTAAGACTGGTACATTTTCTCATGTCAGTCCTTTTTAAATCCAGTCTCTTAACACTCCTCACAAAACCCAATAAAATAGGTTTCTTGGGTAAAAAATTGGGGGGAGAAAAAGGAGAGATTGGCAAATTAAGAACCTAACAATCACACCATTTTAAAATCCTCCTTTGATGACTTTATTTTTTGCATTCCTGCCCCTTTCTCCCAATACAGGAACATAAACAAACAAACCCTCCAAATCGGTAGGAGTTCCAGAAAAAAAGAAATATTCTAAAGCGTAGAAGAGTGTAACAAAGACAGTTAATGGTCCGCCTATACAAATTTCCCTCTTTTTCTGTGGTAATAAAATCTCTAATTTTTATCTGGGAACGTGGTTACTCAGAACAAAGATTATTTTCTCCAGCCTTGTTTTCATCTAAATGTGGCTGTGTGACTATGTTCTGGCCAGTGAGTGGTATGTGGCAATGTCTTGTGACAGCATCTGAGAACCTTTCTTAAAAGAAGCTAGTGTGCATCTTTTGCCCTTTCTTCTTTATCCTGTACTATCTTCTAGATGGAATTCAGATGTCATGCTTGGACCTGATAAAACCAAGAAAGAACCTTGGTAATGGCACCTGTTTCTCTGAAGATCCCTTCTTTGAACTGCCTGCTACTAGAATTCCACATGAAGAAAAATCACCTTTTATTTTGTTTCAACTACTGTTTTTCAGGCACTTTTTACTTGTAGCCAAACCTACCTCTAACTAGTATTATATATTTAACATTTCTCATCCTTATTGGAAAGATTTTTCCCAAAGGTATTAATTACAACAAATATTTATTTCAATTACTGTAATTTGCAAATTAAAAGGTCAACAAATATTTGAAATTTCAGTCTTTTTTATTTTTGTGCACCAATAAGAAAATTTGCATTCTGCACTCAAAATGTATTTGTATATAAATTTTCATCTTTAAAATAATCTTGACAAATAATCAGTTCTTCATCTTCTGAAATATCACTATTGATTTAAGGATGACCACTCTGATACAAATGATCATTGTGAATCTAATAATACCTCACCCAAACTTTGTGGTCCAATTCTTCTGTGTCAGTATTATTATTTTTTGAAACATCCAAAAAATGATGGTGTGGTTTCTGGTTCTACATGAAAGGAGTTTGGAAGTCACCATTGCATCCTAACAACAAATAAAAAGCTGAATAGACTGAAAAATCAACAACTTTTTGGGGGGTTCATAAGAGATATGAAGACACAAGACAAATCACTGCTCCTGATATTGAAGAGAAAGACAGGTAAATACAGGGAGTCTCAGCTAACCAGGGCAGAGACTCACCAGAAACCATTATGGGAACCAGTGACAGGATAGGAAAATCTGAACTGTAATTGATAAATTTCTGGAGATTCAGTGTGGACAACTCTGACAGTTAAAAACTCCAAGGAGACCCAGTCATAAGGTGGGGTTCCACAATATTGTGAGATTTACTTCTAGGAGTTTGAAAGGGTTCCCACAGTAAATATCAGAGGAAATTCCCCTTTAGCTTCTGACAGGAGGAGAAGAAGAGGAACCATTTTGAAATATGTCACAGCATGCTGTTTTTCCTTAAAAGTCTGCCCTTATGAGAAACTGGCTAACCAGATCCTAATCTGCTGGGTATTATCAGAGCCGAGCAGAACTAGGGGAAGGGAAATAACCCAACTCAAGCCCATTCTAGCCCCACTCCAGCCATCCCCTTACAACTGAAGGAGGAAAAAAACCCTAAGAAACAATTGTGAAGTTCCTAGTGTGGAGGCATAAGCTCACTAAAAGATCAAGACCTAATTATAGAACTATAGAACACTTCCCTCTCCCCCACATCTCAACACCACATTACTAAAGGCCTATTTACAGCAGGTTTTTTTTTAATCTAATACATCATGTCTGGCTATCAAGAAAAAAATTACAAAGCATAACAAAAAGTAAATAATACAATTTGAAGAGACAGAATGAACATCAGAACCAGGGATATTGGAATTATCAAACAGGGAGTTTAAAACTACTGTGATTAATATGCTAAGGACTCTAATGGATAAAATATAGGGCATTCAAGAACATATGGCAAGATAAACAGGGAAATGGAACTCCTAAGAAATCACTAAAACGAAATGCTAGAGATAAAAAAACACTGTAACAGAAATGTATTGTATTAGCAAATAGAATCCAACAGTGTATAAAATGAATTATACAGCACAACAAGGTGGGGGTTTATCCCAGATATGCAAAGTTGGCTCAACATTTGAAAACCAATTAATGTAGTCCATATCAATAGGCTAGAGGAAAAAAAAAACACATGATAATATTAACAGATGCAGAAAAAGTATTTGACAAAATCCAACACCTGTTTATAATAAAAATTCTCAGCAAACTAAGAAGAAAATGAAACTTCCACTACTAGATAAAAAAACATTTACATAAAACCTACAGCTAACATTATTCTTCATGGTGAGAAACTCAGGTTTTCCTACTAAGATCAGGTTCAAGACAAAGATATCCCTTCTGACCATTCCTTTTCAATATTGTACTGGAATTCCTAACTAATGCAATAAGACAAGAAAAGGAAGTAAAAGGTATACAGATTTGGAAGGAAGAAATAAAACTGATCCCAGATGATATAATATCTGTGTAGAAAATCTGAAAGAATTAAAAACTAATAAGATTTCAATTATAAGTGAAGTTATAAATGAAAGATAATAATCTGGAACTAATAAGTGATCATAACAAGGTTGTAGGATACAAGGTTAATATACAAAAGTCAATTTTTCTCCCACGTACCAGAAATGAACAGGTGGAATTTGAAATTAAAAACACAATGCCATTTACATTAGCATCCTCAAAAATGAAATACTTGGGTACAAGTCTAACAAAATTTGTAAAATATCTATATGAGGAAAACTATAAAACTCTGATGAGGGCTTCCCTGGTGGCGCAGTGGTTGCACGTCCATCTGCCGATGCAGGGGAACCGGGTTCACGCCCGGGTCTGGGAGGATCCCACGTGTCGCGGAGCGGCTGGGCCCGTGGGCCATGGCCGCTGGGCCTGCGCCTCCGGAGCCTGTGCTCCGCAACGGGAGAGGCCACAACAGGGGGAGGCCCGCATACCACAAAAAAAAAAAAAAAAAAAACTCTGATGAAAGAAGAACTACATAAATGGAGAGACGTTTCATGTTTATGGATAAGTAGACTCAATATCATTAAGATGTCAATTCTTCCCAACTTAATCTATAGATTCAGTGCCATCCCAATAAAAATCCCAGCAAGTTATTTTACAAATAGCAAAACACTGATTTTAAAGTTCATATGGAGAAGCAAAAGACCCAGAATGGGCAATACAATACAACTTCATGATTTACTAAAAAGATACAGTAATAGAAATAGACCCACACAAATATTGTCAACTAATCATTGACAAATTAACAAAGGCAATACAATAGAGCAAAGATAGTCTTTTCAACACTGATGCTGTAACAACTGGACAAACACATGAAAAAAAATTGAATGTAGACATAGACCTTACGCAATTTACAAAAATTAACTCCACATGGATTATAGACCTAAATGTAAAACTCTTAAAAGAGAACATAGGAGAAAACCTAGATGACCTTGTATATGATGATGACTCTTTAGGTACAATACTAAGGCACAATTCATGAAAAAAATAACTGATAAGCAGGGCTTCACTAAAATTAAAAATGTCTGCTCTGTGAAAGACACTGTCAGGAGAATTAGAAGACAAACCAGAGACTGGGAGAAAATAATTGCAAAAGATATATCTAATAAAGCACTGTTATCCAAAATATATAAAAAACACTTAAAACTCAACAATAAGAAAATTAAAAATATGATTAAAAGATAGGTAAAAGATCTTAACAGAGACCTTATCAAAGAAAATATACAGATGGTAAAAACATACGATAAGATGCTCAACACTGTGTATCATTAGAGAATTGCAAATTAAAATAATTAGTTACCAGTATAAACCTATTAAAATGGACAAAATTCAAACCCTGATGACACCAAATGCTGGCAAAGATGTGGAGCAACATTCCTTGCTGGTGGGAATACAAAATGGTACAAATGCTTTGGAAGACAGTTTGGCAATTTCTTACAAAATGCAACATATTTTTACCATATCATCCAGCAGTAACATTCCTTAGTATTTACCCAAAGGAGTTAAAATTGTATGTCTCCACAAAACCCTGAAGAGAGATGTTTATAGCAGCTTTATTCATAATTGCCAAAACTTGGAAGCAACCAAGATGTCCTTCGGTAGGTGAATGTATAAATAAACTGGTATATCCAGACAGTGAAGTATTATTCAGTGCTGAAAAGAAATGAGCTTTAAAGCCATAAGATGTAGAGGAACCTTAAATGCATATTGTTAAGTGTAAAAAACCAATTTGAAAATGCTACATACTGTATAATTACAAATATGTGACGTTCTATAAAAGACAAAATTATTAAGATAGTAAAAAGATCTGTTGTTGCCAGAATTTAGGGATCAAGAAGGGATGAATAGGCAGAACACAGAGGATTTTTAGGGCAGTGAAACTATTCCGTATGATACTATAATGGTGGATACATTTCATTATACATCTGTCCAGACCAATAGAATGTACACACCAAGAATGAACCCTAATGTAAATGATGAACTTTGGGTGATACTGATAGGTTAATGTAGGTTCATTACTTGTAACAAGTTCAGGATGGTGAGCGTGGGGGAGACTGTGTGTAGGGGACAAGGGAGTACATGGGAAGTCTCTGTACCTTCTACTCAATTTTTCTGTGAACCTAAAACTGCTCTAAGAATTAAAGTCTATTTAAAAAAATAAATGACATAAAGAGATATTCCATACAGACACTAAGCATAAGAAAGCTGGTGTCACTATATTAATATCAGAAAAATGTTGTCTTCAATATAAGGAATATTACCATAGATAAAGAGGGACATTTCATAATGATTAAGAAGTCAATTCCCCCCAAAAGCACAAAGTACCTAAATGTATATGCATTTGATAATAGAACTCCAAAATATATGATGCAAAAACTAACAGAATTAAAGCAGAATATAGACATATCTACAATCCTGATCAGAGATTTAACTTCAGTTTATCAATAATTGAGGGCATAAGTCGACCAAAAACAATCTGTAATAATGTGGAAAATTTGAACAACTAACGACCAATTTGTTCTCACTAACATTTATAAAATATTATAACCAATCACTGTAGAACATAGATGCTTCTCAAACATATACAGGGTTATCACCAAAATAGACCTCATGCTAAGTCATAAATCAGCAAAAGAATACAAATGTCCAATAAGTATGTGCAATGGTACATCAGAAAAATGCAAGTAAAATCATGAGCTATAACTTCACATCCACTAGGAATGGCAAAAATTAGAAAGGCAGACAATATCAGATATTGGTGAGGAATTAGAACAATGAAAACTCTCACACGTTGTTGGTGGGAAGCAGTCCAGCAATGTATTTTAAAGGGGATCATGACCCTAAGAGACATATAAACTATTTTATAAAAATTATGTACAAGAATGTTCATAGTAGATTCTTTTTTTTTTTTTTTTTTTTTGTGGTATGCAGGCCTCTCACTGTTGTGGCCTCTCCCGTCGCGGAGCACAGGCTCCGGACGCGCAGGCTCAGCGGCCATGGCTCACGGGCCCAGCCGCTCCGCGGCATGTGGGATCTTCCCGGACCGGGGCACGAACCCGCGTCCCCTGCATCGGCAGGCGGACTCTCAACCACTGAGCCACCAGGGAAGCCCCATAGTAGATTTTTGAAAATAATTTCCCCAAATTGGAAATAACCCCCTGACCATCAAAATGAGAATGGATAAGCAAACTGTGGTGTATTTATTGATACTTAATGGAATGCCACTCAGCAATGAAAATGAATGAATGTCTGATGCCTGGAATGGCATGGACAAATCACAAAAGCATTACATTGGGCAAAAGCCAGACAGAAAAAGAGTGCATATTGTATGATCCCATTTATTTAAAGTTCTAAGTAAACAAAACAAATTTGTGATCAGAACAAGGGTTGCCTCTCAGAAATAAGGGGACTTTCCAGATTATGGGTTACACAGGTAAGATTATTTCTAACATCATTTAATTATACACTTAAATATATGCTTTTTCTTATATGTAAATCATATCTCAATAAAAAGGAGTATGTGTAGAAGGAAAAGATACTCTCACATTATTAGAAAAGAAAAATGCAGCCCTCCAGTATCCTGACAGTTTGGCATCAAGTCAAATCCATTTTCAAGTATTCTCTTTTTCTACAAGAGATAATTAGAACAAATTATCTGATGGGTGCAGTGTTGAGAGGGTATTTGTTGATGTTGATATCAGTTTATGATTTTGAAAATAGAAAGTCCAAAGAAACTGATTAGAGAACTTGGTCTCAATTCATATCAAGATATAACTTTGGATTTTCAAGAAAAGGCAAAGTATATGTATTCTCTATACATATTGCAGAAATAAAACTGGATAGGACTATTTCATAAGAGCAGTATTCATTTTCAGTTTAATTTGTGCTCCTAGCTTTTTAACCCCTTTGGCTTCTCTTGCAAAATCTATTAAGAAAGGAATTCCAAGGTCAAATTCTGTTTCTACCCTTACCCAGTGGAATGTTAAGAAACTTCATGGTTTGCCACAGGGCAACCAGCACAATCTAGAAAAAGAAAGCAGGATTCCTGGTACCCATTATGAATCTCCTCCTCTGCCTTAATCTTGTTCTAATACTTTACTTTATTACTTTATTTATTTATTTATTTATAAGTTCAGGAAGCTCTTATCCAAAGTCCCTTTACTAATTCATACATCGACTAATTCAGCAAGCATTTTTTATTCAATACCAAGGAAAAGTAATTATTTCTGAAAAATATTCAATGCCATTTCAATCAAATCCCTCTAACCTGCAAAATCCTGACAGCATGTTTTAGAGAATTTGATGACTTTTTAAAAACTCTTTAGAAAGGAGACTGTCAGATGTATTGCTGTGTTCACATATGTCCATGCATGAGTGAATAAAGCAATTAAGATATCCTTAGGTAGTATGCTAAACCCTTACAGGGAGACTTTGTTAGGAAACTTGGCATCTTCACTTAGGCTACTGATCTTGCTTCCTTATGTGCACCAAAGTATTTGGTTTCTAAAAATTATGCTTAGGAATTAATTTACCTTTTGCCAACTGATGAGTGAGGTTTATCTTAATTTGAATAAACCATAAATGTCCATTCATCTGTTATGATCCTTGTTACGGCAGGCTGCCAAGAAACAGCAGGTGTCTGGGCCAGAGTTTACTCAACTATAAGATGAACCCTTTTCCTATGTTTGAAAGCTATGAATCCTCTTTTTGACTTTGGGCCAAATATTTAATGGCTTTGAGTCTTGGTTTTCTTGTCTGTAAAGAGGTTGATTATATGGAATGTATATTTTAGTTCTACAATTCTGTGGACATATGATTGATAACAAAGGAAGAGATTATTGATAGCACTAGCGCAGGACCTGACTCAAAACTCTGTGTAAACACAAAGTTAAAGCCAAAACAATGCCTGGGTGATGTGTCAGAGTCTGATGTCATACTATAAATGTAATTAGTAAAATGGTCCTCATCCTCAAGAAACTTAACCTTCTACTCTGGGCCATAAGACAAACATAAAGAAGTAACAAATGGCAATACATAATGAAGTGTAAGAATAAACATTACCTAAAATTTAAGGGTTGGAAGAGTGCTTTGAGATTGTAGCTTACAACTAACTACAACTAACAGTTCCATCATGTCCCCAGTGTCTCTTTCTTTGCCCATATACTTTATTTTTTTTAATATTTATTTATTAAAAAAAATCTTTATTGGAGTATAATTGCTTTACAGTGGTGTGGTAGTTTCTGCTGTATAACTAAGTGAATCAGCTATACATATACATATATTCCTATATCTCCTCCCTCTTGCGTCTCCCTCCCACCCCTCTAGGTGGTCACAAAGCACGAAGCTGATCTCCCTGTGCTATGTGGCTGCTTCCCTCTAGCTATCTATTTTACATTTGGTAGTGTATATATGTCCATATCACTCTCTCACTTCGTCCCAGCTTACCCTTCCCCCTCCCTGGGTCCTGAAGTCCATTGTCTACATCTGCATCTTTATTCCTGCCCTGCCCCTAGCTTCTTCAAAACCATTTTTTTTAGATTCCATATATATGTGTTAGCATATGGTATTTGTTTTACTCTTCCTGACTTACTTCACTCTGTATGACAGACTCTAGGTCCATGCACCTCACTACAAATAACTCAATTTCGTTTCTTTTTATGGCTGAGTAATATTCCATTGTACATATGTGCTACATCTTCTTTATCTATTCATCTGTCAATGGACCCTTAAGTTGCTTCTATGTCCTGGCTATTGTAAATAGAGCTGCAATGAACATTGGGGTACATGACTTTTTTTTAATTATGGTTTTCTCAGGGTATATGCCCAGTAGTAGGATTGCTGGGGTGTCTGGTAGTTCTGTTTTTTGTTTTTTAGGGAACCTCCGTACTGTTCTCCATAGTGGCTGTATCAATTTACATTACCACCAACAGTGCAAGAGGGTTCCCTTTTCTCCACACCCTCTCCAGCATTTATTGTTCGTAGATTATTTGATGATGGCCATTCTGACCGCTGTGAGGTGATACCTCATTGTAGCTTTGATTTGCATTTCTCTAATGATTAGTGATGTTGAGCATCCTTTCATGTGTTTGTTGGCAATCTGTATATCTTCTTTGGAGACATGTCTATTTAGGTCTTCTGCCCAGTTTTGGATTGGATTGCTTCTTTTTTTGATATTGAGCTGCATGAGCTGCTTGTATATTGTGGAGATTAATCCTTTGTCAGTTGCTTCGTTTGCAAATACTTCTCCCATCCTGAGTGTTGTCTTTTGTCTTGTTTACGGTTTCCTTTGCTTTAAGTTTCATTAGGTCCCATTTGTTTATTTCTGTTTTTATTTCCATTTCTCTAAGACGTGGGCTAAAAAGGATCTTGCTCTGATTTATGTCATAGAGTGTTCTGCCTATGCTTCCCTCTAAGAGTTTTAAAGTGTCTGGCCTTACATTTAGGTCTTTAATCCATTTTGAGTTTATTTTTGTATATGGTGTAGGAAGTGTTCTAATTTCATTCTTTTGCATGAAACTGTCCACTTTTCCCAGCACACCTTATTGAAGAGGCTCTCTTTTCTTCATTGTATATTCTTGCCTCCTTTTTCAAAGATAAAGTGCACATATGTGCATGGGTTTATCTCTGGACTATCTATCTGGTTCCATGGATCTATATTTCTGTTCTGTGCCAGTACCATACTGTCTTGATTACTGTAGATTTGCAGTATAGTCTGAAGACAGGGAGCCTGATTCCTCCAGCTCCGTTTTTCTTTCTCAAGATTGTTTTGGCTATTCAGGGTCTTTTGTGTTTCCATACAAATTGTGAAATTTTTTGTTCTTGTTCTGTGAAAAATGACATTGGTTGTTTGATAGGGATTGCATTGAATCTGTAGATTGCTTTGGGTAGTATAGTCATTTTCACAATGTTGACTCTTCCAATCCAAGAACATGGTATATCTCTCTATCTATGTGTATAATCTTTAATTTCTTTCATCAGTGTCTTATAGTTTTCTGCATATAGGTCTTTTGTCCCCTTAAGTAGGTTCATTCCTAGGTATTTTATTATTTTTGTTGCAGTGGTAAATGGGAGTGTTTCCTCAATTTCTCTTTCAGATTTTTCATCATTAGTGTATAGGAATGCAAGAGATATCTGTGTGTTAATTTTGTATCCTGCTACCTTACCAAATTCATTGATTAGCTCTAGTAGTTTTCTG
>NC_041215.1:66885730-66888879 GCF_002837175.3 Physeter macrocephalus | reverse complement strand
TGCCTCTTGACCATCTGTATGTCTTCTTTGGGGAAATGTCTATTTAGGTCTTCTGCCCATTTTTGGATTGGATTGCTTCTTTTTTTGATATTGAGCTGCATGAGCTGCTTGTATATTGTGGAGATTAATCCTTTGTCAGTTGCTTCGTTTGCAAATACTTCTCCCATCCTGAGTGTTGTCTTTTGTCTTGTTTACGGTTTCCTTTGCTTTAAGTTTCATTAGGTCCCATTTGTTTATTTCTGTTTTTATTTCCATTTCTCTAAGACGTGGGCTAAAAAGGATCTTGCTCTGATTTATGTCATAGAGTGTTCTGCCTATGCTTCCCTCTAAGAGTTTTAAAGTGTCTGGCCTTACATTTAGGTCTTTAATCCATTTTGAGTTTATTTTTGTATATGGTGTAGGAAGTGTTCTAATTTCATTCTTTTGCATGAAACTGTCCACTTTTCCCAGCACACCTTATTGAAGAGGCTCTCTTTTCTTCATTGTATATTCTTGCCTCCTTTTTCAAAGATAAAGTGCACATATGTGCATGGGTTTATCTCTGGACTATCTATCTTGTTCCATGGATCTATATTTCTGTTCTGTGCCAGTACCATACTGTCTTGATTACTGTAGATTTGCAGTATAGTCTGAAGACAGGGAGCCTGATTCCTCCAGCTCCGTTTTTCTTTCTCAAGATTGTTTTGGCTATTCAGGGTCTTTTGTGTTTCCATACAAATTGTGAAATTTTTTGTTCTTGTTCTGTGAAAAATGACATTGGTTGTTTGATAGGGATTGCATTGAATCTGTAGATTGCTTTGGGTAGTATAGTCATTTTCACAATGTTGACTCTTCCAATCCAAGAACATGGTATATCTCTCTATCTATGTGTATAATCTTTAATTTCTTTCATCAGTGTCTTATAGTTTTCTGCATATAGGTCTTTTGTCCCCTTAAGTAGGTTCATTCCTAGGTATTTTATTATTTTTGTTGCAGTGGTAAATGGGAGTGTTTCCTCAATTTCTCTTTCAGATTTTTCATCATTAGTGTATAGGAATGCAAGAGATATCTGTGTGTTAATTTTGTATCCTGCTACCTTACCAAATTCATTGATTAGCTCTAGTAGTTTTCTGATAACATCATTAGGATTCTTTATGTATAGTATCATGTCATCTGCAAACAGTGACGGTTTTACTTCTTCTTTTCCAATTTGGATTCCTTTTATTTCTTTTTCTTTTCTGATTGCTGTGGCTAAAACTTCCAAAGCTATGTTGAATAATAGTGGTGAGAGTGGGCAACCTTGTCTTGTTCCTGATCTTAGAGGAAATGGTTTCAGTTTTTCGCCATTGAGAATGATGTTGGCTGTGGGTTTGTCATATTCGGCCTTTACTATGTTGAGGTAAATTTCCTCTATGCCTACTTTCTGGAGGGTTTTTATCATAAAAGTGTGTTGAATTTTTTTCAAAGCTTTTTCTGCATCTATTGAGATGATCATATGTTTTTTTTTGTTTTGTATTTTTTTTTTTTTTGTGGTATGCGGGCCTCCCTCTGCTGTGGCCTCGCCCGTTGCGGAGCACAGGCTCCGGACGCGCAGGCTCAGCGGCCATGGCTCACGGGCCCAGCCGCTCCACGGCATGTGGGATCCTCCCAGACCGGGGCGCGAACCCGGTTCCCCTGCATCGGCAGGCGGACGCGCAACCGCTGCGCCACCAGGGAAGCCCCGATCATATGGTTTTTATTCTTCAATTTTTTAATATGGTGTATCACATTCATTGATTTGCATATATTGAAAAATCCTTGCATTCCTGGGATAAATCCCACTTGATCATGGTGTATGATCCTTTTAATGTGTTGCTGGATTCTGTTTGCTAGTATTTCATTGTGGATTTTTGCATTTATGTTAATCAGTGATATTGGCCCGTAGTTTTCTTTTTGTGACATCTTTGCCTGGTTTTGGTATCAGGGTGAGGGTGGCCTCATAGAATGAGTTTGGGAGTGTTCCTCCCTCTGCTATATTTTGGCACAGTTTGAGAAGGATAGGTGTTAGCTCTTCTCTAATGCTTTTCTAAGAATTTGTCCATTTCTTCCAGGTTGTCCATTTTATTGGCATATAGTTGCTTGTAGTAATCGCTCATGATCCTTTGTATTTCTGCAGTGTCAGTTGTTACTTCCCTTTTTTCATTTCTAATTCTATTCATTTGAGTCTTCTCCTTTTTTATCTTGATGAGTCTGGCTAATGGTTTATCAATTTTATTCTTCTTCTCAAAGAACCAGCTTTTAGTTTAACTTATCTTTGCCATTGTTTCCTTCATTTCTTTTTCATTTATTTCTGACCTGATCTTTATGATTTGTTTCCTTCTGTTAACTTTGGGTTTTTTTCTTTCTTCTTTCTCTAATTGTTTTAGGTGTAAGGTTAAGTTGTTTATTTGAGATTTTTCTTGTTTCTTGATGTAGGATTGTATTGCTATAAACTTCCCTCTTAGAACTGCTTTTGCTGCATCCCATAGGTTTTGGTCAGTTGTGTTTTCATTGTCATTTGTTTCTAGGTATTTTATGATTTCCTCTTTGATTTCTTCAGTGATCTCTTGGTTGTTTAGTAGTGTATTGTTTAGCCTCCATGTGTTTGTATTTTTTACAGTTTTTTCCTGTAGTTGATATCTAGTCTTATAGCATTGTTGTTTGAAAAGATACTTGATATAATTTCAATTTTCTTAAATTTACCAAGACTTGATTTGTGACCCAAGATATGATCTATGCTGGAGAATGTTCCATGAGCATTTGAGAAGAATATTCTGTTGCTTTTGGATGGAATGTTCTATAAATATCAATTAAGTCCATCTTTTTTAATGTATCATTTAAAGCTTGTGTTTCCTTATTTATTTTCATTTTGGATGATCTCTCCATTGGTGAAAGTGGGGTGTTAAAGTCCCCTATTATTACTGTGTTACTGTCGATTTCCATTTTATGGCTGTTAGCATTTGCCTTATGTGTTGAGGTGCTCCTTTGTTGGGTACATAAATATTTACAATTGTTATATCTTCTTCTTGGATTGATCCCTTTATCATTATGTAGTGTCCTTCTTTGCCTCTTGTAATAGTCTTTATTTTAAAGTTTATTTTGTCTGATATGAGAATTGCTACTCCAGCTTTCTTTTGATTTCCACTTGCATG
>NC_041215.1:66862806-66884977 GCF_002837175.3 Physeter macrocephalus | reverse complement strand
TCCTTGTATGTTATTTGTTGTTTTTTCCCTTGCTGCTTTTAATATTTTTTCTTTGTATTTATTTTTTGATAGTTTGATTAATATGTGTCTCACCGTGTTTCTCCTTGGATTTCTCCTGTATGGGACTCTCTGCGCTTCCTGGACTTGATTGATTGTTTCCTTTCCCATAATAGGGAAGTTTTCAACTATAATCTCTTCAAATATTTTCTCAGTCCCTTTCTTTTTCTCTTCTTCTCTGGGACCCCTATAATTCGAATGTTGCTGCATTTAATGTTGTCCCAGAAGTCTCTGAGACTGTCCTCAGTTCTTTTCAATGTGTGGGGTTGTGTTCCTGTCTTGCTAGCTGTTTGGCATGAGGTGTCCAGCACTGTAGCTTGCTGGTCATTGAGTGGAGCTGTGTCTTAGCATTGAGATGGAGATCTCTGGGAGAGCTTTCTTCATTTGATATTATGTGGGGCTGGGAAGTCTCTGTTGGACCAATGTCCTGAACTCAGCACTCCCACATCAAAGTCACAGACATGACACCTGGCCAGAGCACCAAGACCCCATCAGCCACAGGGCTCAGAAGAAAAGGGAGAAAAAAAAGAAAGAAAAAATATATATGTAAAATAAAATAAAATTATTAAAATAAAAAATATAGGGCTTCCCTGGTGGCACAGTGGTTGAGGATCTGCCTACCGATGCCGGGGATTCCAGTTCGTACGCGGTCCTGGAGTATCCCACATGCTGCGAAGCAGCTGGGCCCGTGAGCCATGGCCACTGAGCCTGCACGTCTGGAGCCTGTGCTCTGCAATGGGAGAGGCTGCAGCAGTGAGAGGCCCGTGTACTGCAAAAAAAAAAAAATATATATATATATATATATATATAATTAAAAATTTTAAGAAGTAAATAAAGTAAGAAGAGAGCAACCAAACCAATAAACAAATCCACCAATGATAACAAGTGCTAAAAACTATACTAACAAAAGCAAAAAAAACAAAAAACAAAATTGGACAGACCGAACCCTAGGACAAATGATAAAAGCAAAGCTATACAGACACAATCACACAAAAAAGCTTACACATGCACACTCAGAAAAAGTGAAAAAGGAAAAAATATATATATATGTAAAAGTAAGAGAGCAACCAAATCAATAAACAAATCTACCAATGATTATAAGCTCTAAATTCTAAGCCAATATAAACATAAAACCAGAAACAAATTAGATGCAGAAAACAAACCCCAATTCCACAGTTGCTCCCAAAGTCCACTGCCTCAATTTTGGGATGATTCATTGTCTATTCAATATTCCACAGATGCAGGATACATCAGGTTGATTGTAGAGATTTAATCTGCTGCTCCTGAGGCTGTTGGGAGAAATTTCCCTTTCTCTTCTTTGCTCACACATCTCCTGCGGTTCAGCTTTGGGTTTGGCCCCATCTCTCCGTGTAGGTCACCTGAGGACATCTGTTCCCCACCCAGACTGGATGGGGTTAAAGTAGCAGCTGATGCATAGCACAGGGAGATCAGCTCGCTGGTTTGTGACCACCTAGAGGGGTGGGATAGGGAGGGTGGGAGCGAGATGCAAGAGGGAGGAGATATGGGGATGTATGTATATGTGTAGCTGATTCACTTTGTTATACAGCAGAAACTAACACACCATTGTAAAGGAAATATATTCCCATAGAGATGTTAAAAAAATAAAAATAAAAATAAAGTAGCTGCTGATTAGGGGCCTCTGGCTCACTCAGGCCAGAGAGAGGGAGGGGTACGGAATGCGGGTCGAACCTTTGGCTGCAGAGGCTGGCTTGACATTGCAACAGCCTGAGGTGCGCCATGTGTTCTCCTGGGGAAGTTGTCCCTGGATCACGGGACCCTGGCAGTGGCAGGCTGCACAGGCTCCCAGGAAGATAGGTGTGGATAGTGACCTGTGCTTGCACACAGGCTTCTTGGAGGCTGCAGTAGCAGCCTTAGCATTTCATGCCCGTCTCTGGTGTCCGCACTGATAGCCACAGCTCATGCCCGTCTCTTGAGCTCCTTTAGGCGGTGCTCTGAATCCCCTCTCCTTGTGCACCTGAAAACAATGGTCTCTTGCCTCTTAGGCAGTTCCAGACTTTTTCCCGGACTCCCTCCTGGCTAGCTGTGGCACACTAGCGCCCTTCAGGCTGTGTTCATGCAGCCAACCCCAGTCCTCTCCCTGGGGTCTGACCTCCGAAGCCCAAGCCTCAGCTCCCAGTCCCCGCCCGCCCAGGCGGGTGAGCAGACAAGCTCTCAGGCTGGTGAGTGCTGGTTGGCACCGATCTCCTGTGAGGGAATCTCTCCACTTTGCCCTCTGCACCCCTGTTGCTCTCCTCTATGACTCCGCAGCTTCCCACCCACCCTGCCATATCCTCCATTGAAGGGGCTTCCTAGTGTGTGCAAACTTTTCCTCCTTCACAGCTCCCTACCAGAAGTGCAGGTCCTGTCCCTATTCTTTTATCTCTGTTTTTTCTTTTTTCTTTTGCCCTACCCGGGTATGTAAGGAGTTTCTTGCCCTTTGGGAAGTCTGAGGTCTTCTGCCAGCGTCCAGTAGTTGTTCTGTAGGGGTTATTCCACATGTAGATGTATTTCTGATGTATTTTGGGGGAGGAAGGCGATCTCCACGTCTCACTCCTCCACCATCTTGAAAGTCCCCCCCACAGACTTTAAAATAATGTGGAACAATGAATTCTCCAAAACCAAATAGAATTATGTTAACTAGAAAATATTGCAACCCAATATTCAATGACAATCCAAACTTTAAACTAATGTTCTACTAAAAGGAAAAATAATAGAAAGTAAGGAAGGATTATATTATATACCCTCAACATTTTCTTTTTTCTCAGCTTAGGAAATGGTGACTTACAAACACTTTTACTTTGTTGGTTTTGTTCTACAGCTGAGTGAAAGAGAAGTCATTAAAACATATTGGAATAACATGTAATATTTATTACCTGTGTGATTACATGGCAGAAGGATATGATAGCTTTTACAGAAGGTGCACAATTACAGTGAAGGAGAATGCCTTAATCCCTGTTACTGTTGTACTTTTGGTCCATAGAATTCTGTATTTTTGCTAATGTAAAACAACGTGAAAAATTCCTTGTTTTCAGTCATTTCAGAACACTCCTTTTTTCCAATTTATCTTATATTTTGATGCTTTTTTGTGCACAATCATGTTCATTTTTATTATTATTATTATCATTAGTCCTTTGACCTTTTTACTAGCATGAATGCACAGGAATAAGTGCTTCTTGCCACACTTACAAAAAGACATTTCATTTGACAATATTTTTAATTTGTTAAATTTGGAGTGCATTCTAATTTATTTCATAAATATCTTCATCTGTCGATGGAATCACTAATACGAAGCAAAGTCTAAAAGCATCTTTCTGATTAGTGCTTGGAGTAGATTTTTCCTGTACAACAAAAGCTTTCTAAATCATTAGCTTTCTATTTAAGACATTTTCCTCTTCAAGTTGATTTGACTTCTTAGGCTGGTGGTCAGAAGATGAGAGAAAGTAAATTGAAATTTAAAAAAGCAAAGGTAACTGAAAAAAGAAAACTCATATATCTTTTAGTTTTCTGGAAAAGGAAGTTCAAAAACTAAAGACATCATTTGTCTTTTTTTTCTTTTAAAAAAATTGGTGTGCTACCCAAAGTCTAGCACGATTTTTAATCCTACAGTGTTACAATGTATGTAGAATGCACTTAGCTCAGAAATACCTCCAATACAATAGGTCCCAAATGCTTTCTTTTAAAATTCAGGTCAGGTTTTCTGAAATGGAAATGCACATGCAACTCATTTGTAGGACTGAACATACATCTTACACTATATACTGGCATTAAATTGAAACCTGAACGATGAGAAATCATTTGTGTGGGCAGGAAGCCAAATCATTCCTGGAGTTCTATACGCAGGCAATAATTTACATCAACAGGTAGAAAACATGTTATGTGCTTTTGGTACAATGATGCCGAAGAGCTTGGTGATGACTCATAACTCAGCTATCATTTTAAAATGCTCAAAAATATGGGAAAATTGATGAGAACCTGCTCTTGTTTAAATTCAAAGGCAAAGGAGTCCTTGAGCTCTGACAAGGTGAATCATGGAACAGGACTAAAGATAGATAGATATAGATAGAGAGAGAGAGAGAGAGAGAGAGAGAGAGAGAGAGAGAGAGAGAGAGAGAGAGAGAGAAAGAAAGAAAGAAAGAATACAATATTATGTTTTGAGTTTCACTTCTTTCTTATTTCTCTTACCATAAGGGACTTGAAAGAAAAATTAATGACATCTGTTTTTTCTATTCATTTTCTCATGGATTTAAGATAAATTAAATGACTTTTTAACCCTTTCCATTTCTGTCACTGTGATTGGCTCCATCAGTTTCCATTATCTCTTCCCTATTTCCCATGGAATTGTCAACCATGAACAGATGGATATAAGCAATTTCCCTTAAAATTAGTTATACCTATGTTCTGAACCAGCCGGTGGGAGAAAATAGACAGATTGAATAAATGAACAACCCCCAGCCTGTAGCCCTCCCTCTTCCAGAACTGTCAGAATTCCAAAGACAATCCCCACACCACGATCACTGTAGATTCATGGATGAATACCACTTTTCCAGTTCCAAACTACTGGATTTTCCTGTATAACATGAAATCACCATTGATGTGCTTTTTCCTTGAACCCTGCCCAGAACATCTCTATACATATAATTCATTTTTTTGAAAAAAAAAAAAGGATTTCACCCTTTGTTCTCCTTAACCAACAGGAACTGAGCAAAAGCAGTCACTGGACACATCAAGAATGGCCACATCTAACGATGGCTTCAAATCTGACAGGTGTTTCCCATCCAACCACATTGCAAGGGTGCTGCCATTATTCCCAAGTAACTGTACATGTCAAAAAGTCATCCTGCCATAGTTTGGGTTCCAGTGTACACTGCAAAGTGAAATCAGGCACATTCCATCTTGGTGATACAACGTGTCTCCGTTGCTGGTGTGGAGAGCTGTTTCTTCCTGAAGCTGGGATCAGAAATGTCTGAGTTTTGGGGACAGAGGATCTGGTCATTATTTTCTTGGCAGTGCTCACATCAGCTCTCATGTGACTGGAGGAAAGTTTAAATCTCGAATTCTGAAGAGTCTCAAGCAATAACATTACAAGTTTCAACAGGTGGTACTGTTCAAATATTCACACAAAGTGCTTCCTTTGTCATTAAAACCTAACCTGTAATCTCTCTGGAGTGAAACGGAGTATTGTTTTTAAAATGCTGGAGTGGATCACTCCTTTAGCTAGGACAAAGATGCTTTTTTTCTGGTTGGGCATGGGAGGGTCCTTGAATAAATTTGGTAAACATTGACTTGTGAATAAGTAAAAACATGAACCACAGATGTTACTCAATTTTCATTGCCGGCAGGGTTTAACTCTCCTATACAATGAGGGATAGCCCTACTCTTACAGAGAATACAGTCTGCACTGAAATAGACTCACAAACACTAACTTAATACTATGTGATGGATGTATACGAGTGCTAATGAGAGGGAACATCACATAGTGGTTAAGGATGCAACTACCCGGGTCCATACGGCAGCTCTGCCACTTACTGTCTGTGTGATCCTGAGCAACATATATAACTTCTCCATACCTCATTTTCCTCATAAGTAAAATAGGCACAATAGCAATGCTCATCTTATACAGTTTTGTGAAATTAAATAACTTACCTCTTAGAAGAGTCCTTGGTACATAGAAAGCACTTGATATCTGTGAACTATTATTGCTATTACTATAATTACAGTGACAATTATAGGGGAGTGATTCATCTTCCTGGGTAAAGGAAAGGAAACAGAATGAGAGAAAGTGGCAAAAAAGCTGTCTTGAAGGTTGATTAGAAGTTTGCCCAGTAGACCAGACATTATTTAGGGATGGGGAGAACACTGTTAGGTCTGTAAACGACAGGACATTTACAGACCTAACTCATTCAAAGGAACTTCACAAGTGATATATAAACATGTTGATAAAATTTTTATATGTTATGGAAAAAACAATTCAAATTAATGTCAAAGTTGCAAAAAAATTAAAGAAAATACTTTTATGAGCTTGTGGTTCTTATAACATGTAAAAAGTTGAGCCTTTCCAAAGGCAAGGACCTTGTATTGGTCATCTTTATATTCACTTATACGTATTGAATAAAAGCAATATAAGCTTCATATTCATATTATTTTAGCCATTTCCCCATGACATGCTTCCTGCCAGTAGCAAGCTGGAGTCACCTGCCTTCAGCTGTAGGCAAAATTCATCCTGACATGACTCTTTACTTCTCATCTAATAATCCTGAACTCTGTGTGTTAGAACAATCACTCACTGTTGCTCAGGGAATAATCGCTACACTACTATTTACTGCCCAATCCTGATTGATGACATTTTTGACTGAGTCAGGCAAATATGCGTATTCAAGGGAATGGACTCAGGAAGTTACTGGAGAAACTCTTTAGAAGCCAGAAATTGGCTGATTTTGTAAAACGCTGTGCAATACAAGAATTTATCATAAGCTAGAAGCATTTCTTTTGCCCAAGGAATATCTTCTTATTCCAAAGGGAATTTTGGCCTTATAAAAATCATCCTTTGCATGGTGGACAGCACACTCTAATACAATGGATTCCATGAAATAAAGAATTATGACAGATTCATTTGTTTCTGCTTCAGCATTTAACACTCCCCAGCTTCCCATCTATCCTGTCACACAGGGTTTGGTGTTCTAGGGTAGATGCAGAGGAGTTGTACATGCTCCAAGTCTGAGAATGACTTGTCTAGTATAGAATGAAAGTTCTATTTCTCCTTCTTGTATGTCCTTTACTGTCTTTAGATGCTAGAAGTTTTAATAACCAATCTATTCACATATTAGAGACTCATTTCTCTAATTTCATGAGATATCTTTGAAATGTTTACTGAAATATTAGCAGTTTCATTCACCTTAACCTGCCTGGTAGCAGGTAAAGCTAAATTGGTTTGTCTGGTTGTGGATCTCCATATCCTGCACAAAAATTAATTGTAATAACTCATCTTTATACATCTCTATTTAAATTTTTAAAAGTTTTGATGTTTACAAGGGACTTTCCCAGAAGTAAGTCAACATATTGATTCCAAGGAATTAAATGGTTGAGAAAAATAAGGCTGAGTAGGAATCTGGTTCTTTCCAAATAACTCCTTGGTGTCTACTCATTTAATAAGTATGTACCATTGGTGAGGAAATAGAAAAAAAATTGACCTTTACGGGATCCTAAGTAATAGATATCTAAGTAATACAGTCTTCTCTTTTAACTAATAATGAATCACTGATAAACACTCTTGGGATGTGTCTACAAAAATGTGTCCTCTGTTTTTACCAATCTGTTTAATGTATAGCCTAATAGAAGACAGCTAGTTCTCACATCTGCTTCTGTGTTCAGCCTATTGCAATATCACACATGTAGTCCCTGGAAAACTCTGCTTGTGAGAGTCTAAAAGTGGAAAAGACAAAGAAGGTCCTAGTATGATTATAGGAATAATTTTGACTTTGCAGGCCCCTGCTATTTTAGATTACCTGTTTCTTCTTGTGTCCATCTTTGTAAGTTGTGTTATTCAAGAAATGTGTTCCTATAAGTTGTCAAATGTATTAGCATAAAGTTGTTTATAAAATTTCCTGATTATCTTTCTATTATCAGTGGGATCTGTAAGATAGCGCCTGTTTCATTCCTGCTATTAGTAATTTGGGTTTTTTCTCTTTTTATTAATCTTTTTCTCTTTTTATTAATCTGTCTACTTAAGGTTTTATCACTGTAATTTATTATTTTCAAAGCACTACTTTTTACTGAATGTTGGACATTATATATGATATGTTGTAGGGAGTCCAGATTATGATGTCTTCCTTTAAAGAGTGTTGAGTTTTGTTCCAGCAATTAATTAAATTACTTGTGGATCCTTTTGATCTTGTCAAGCTTAATGTTGTTCTTTGTTAGTTTTGGATCTATTTTGGTTTTGCCTTCATCCTAGGGTGTAGCTCTTACTCTAGAGTATGGTGCATACCTGGAAGGTTTGCCTTTCTAGGGTTTAAACTGAGTATCTGAGGAATTCAGTAAGATCTTTCCACTGTAGCTAGAGTGGAATTCCAACATTATCTGGCACTGCATGACTTCTGATGTCTTCTTTAGCTGTTAGCCATGCAGGAGCTTCTCCCGGCTACCCCTCTTCCCCATGCAGCTCCTTCCTATCAGATACTCTTTTCTTCTTATTCCAGTTGCTTCAGCCACCCCAACTCTGACCTCAGCTTCTGTTTTTGTTCAGCAAAAGCTTTGCCTTTGGCAGCCTGTGCCAGCTGGTAAGTGTCTCCAGGCAGAAAAAAAGGGCAAATATGGGGCTCAACTTATGTATTTTTCTTCTCTCAAAGTTCACAGTCCTGTGGTCCCTGTGTCCCAATTACTGAGAACACTTGCCTCATGAATATTGTCTCATTGTTTATGGTGGGACAGGTCCAGTGCAAGTTACTCTGGCATAACTGTAAGTAGAAGTCCCTGCACCCCTGTTTTTTTTTAATTTTTATTGGAGTGTAGTTGATTTACAATGTTGTGTTAGTTTCAGGTGTACAACAAAGTGAATCAGTTATACATATACATATATTCATTTTTCTATTTAGATTCTTTTCCCATACAGGTTATTACAGAGTACTGAGTAGAGTTCCCTGTGCTATACAGCAGGTTCATATTAGTTATCTATTTTATATATAGTAGTGTGTATATGTCAATCCCAGTCTCCCAGTTTTTCCCTTCCCCCCTTATCCCCTGGTAACCATAAGTTTTTTTCTACATCTGTGACTCTACTTCTGTTTTGTAAATAAGTTCATTTGTACCCTTTTTTCTTTTACATTACACATATGAGCGATATCATATGATATTTGTCTTTCTGTGTCTGACTTACTTCACTGAGTACAACAATCTCTAGGTCTATCCATGTTGCTGCAAATGGCATTATTTTGTTCTTTTTCACAGCTGAGTAATGTTCCATTGTATATATATACCACATCTTCTTTATCCATTCTTCTGTTGATGGACATTTAAGTTATTTCCATGTCCTGGCTATTGTAAATAGTGTCACAATGAACATTGGAGCTTGCACACCTGTTTTTTTAAAAGTACTAGTTAGCAAATTAAATTTTTGGACTCAACATCATCCTTTTATCACATGAATCAAGCTTCAAAATTCCAAGAAAATGAAATTTTCGGTGCTCAAACAATTAAAACAATAACACCACTTGACTTGTCTCACAGAATGATCAACACATAATAGAAGATTCCCAGATTTTTCCACTCTTGAATCCTCTCA
The DNA here is from genome assembly GCF_002837175.3 of Physeter macrocephalus. Taxonomy (NCBI): domain Eukaryota; kingdom Metazoa; phylum Chordata; class Mammalia; order Artiodactyla; family Physeteridae; genus Physeter; species Physeter macrocephalus. The sequence goes on along the minus strand of NC_041215.1, from coordinate 66,875,622 downwards.
TATCTGATTGACTGTCTTAGAACTTTTTAGTAACTTCTATGAATGTTTTACATCCTCTCTCTGTTCAGTTAGCATTATTCTTCTCATACTATCCTATATCTACTACCTTATACCTTCTGAATATTTTTCCTCTGATCATCCCTTTCTCCTGAATACCATTTCCTCCCTAAATTTACCCATAACCTCTACCCTTGCCTATAATTCTTTCAGAAAAAAATAAATATACATATGCACTCACTGTATGCCACACCCTGTGCTAAGCATTGTAAACAAAGCAAAATACATAAAAGATAAGGTCCTTAGCTCTTATGGATCTTATATACTATAGAATATGTCTTAATTAAGGTTCCCCTGAAAGTGGAGCATGAGGCAAAATCTTGAATACTGGTCACTGATGGTAAATTTGGAGGTGATCCCAGGAAACAGGGATGAGGGGGAGGAGAGTGCAAGATGGGAAAAGAGGACCAGCCAATACTAAGGTTGCTGCTGTCGTAACAGGGGTTTGACTTCTGCTGAGTTCTCCTGAGAAATTACAAAAGGCCTGCCAGACTGGTTCACTTGAAGACTGGGAGACTGAAGCATTCGTTCACTTGTTCCCAACTCCCACTGGCTGTGCTTGTGCTTGGGTGGAGCAGGCACCTAGAGGCCAGAGAAAACCCTGGAACAGGAAGTAGTAAAACAAGTGGAGTATGCTGAGAAGGGTCACCATTAGGGAGGTAAGTCTGAGCTTGAAGGGAATTGTCTAATCACAGCTGCAGTTGACATGAGGGTGGGTCACGGGATGTGACATGTGGTCCCTGAGGCAGCTGCCGCAGGTGAATATATCTGAGCAAACACAGATAGACCCTGGAAAATATAAGTACTATGATAAAAAAAAGTGGCAATGTGATAGAATGAATGGGTGGTATGTGAGTGTGTGCGCGTGCACAAGCTCAAGATATAAGTTCATTTTGGGTGGTTTGGAAGGACTCTGGGGGGATGGCGTTTGGGCTGATATATAAGGAATAGGGAAGAGGCAGGGTGTAGAGGAAGAGGATTCTAGCCAGATGAAGAGCAAGTGCAAAGGTCCTAAGATGGCATGATAGTGGCTTGTTTAGGGAGCAAATGGCGGAGGCCTCCTGAGAGCAGAGTAGGATGGTAAGAAATGTTGGCAGGGACTAGATTAGATCACTCAGAGTCTGTGAGGCCACGGTAGGAGTTTGGAATTTATTCTAAGTCCCTTGGAAGACCATCAGAATATTTTATGCAAGGGAGTGATATTATCTTATTTTTGTTTTAAATGATATTGTGAGAACATAATGGTTCTGATTCATTCATGTTAAGTATTCCTGAAGATTTCTTTGCAGTTACAATAGCTAATGCCTGAAAATATGCCTTATTTTGGGTTTATCTTCAATTATATATAAATCACTGTCTTTGACTAAAATTCGAGTCCTTTACATTCCACTATAATCAAATTTAATGCTCATATTTCAGAGTTCATTGAGAAAGCAGCAATTGCAATTAGTGGATGACAGAATGTCCCAGCACTTCCAGCTGATGAAGATTCACTCATTGAACTAAGTCATGAAAAAAGAGTAAAAATTCACTATTCGAATGGTAACTCACCAAGAGTATTTAGGGCTATATTTATTTCTATTGGAAAGATGGTTTTTTTTTTTTTTTTTAATGTAGAACTTGTTCACGTCTACATTTTTTTAAAATAGATCTTTATTGGAGTTTAATTGCTTCACAATACCATGTTAATTTCTATTGCACAACAAAGCAAATCAGCCATATGTATGCACGTGTCCCCATACCCCCTCCCTCTTGAGTCTCCCTCCCATCCTCCCTATCACAACCCTCTAGGTCAGCACAAAGCACCCAGCCACTCTCCCTGTGCTATGCTACTGCGTCCCACTAGCCAACTATTTTACATCCAGCAGTGTATATATGTCGATGCTACTCTCACTTCGCCCCAGCTCCACCCTCCCACCCCACATCATCAAGTCCATTCTCCATGCCTACCTCTTTATTCCTGCCCTGCAACTAGGTTCATCAGTACCATTTTTTTTTTAAGATTCCATATACATGTGTTAGCATATGGTATTTGTTTTTCTCTTTCTGACTTACTTCACTCTGTATGACAGTCTCTAGGTCCATCCACCTCACTACAAATAACTCAATTCATTTCTTTTTATGGCTGAGTACTATTCCATTGTATATATGTGCCACATCTTCTTTATCCATTCTTCTGTTGATGGATATTTAGGTTGGTTCCATGTCCTGGCTATTGTAAATAGTGCTGCAGTGAACAATTTGGTGCATGTCTCTTTTTGAATTATTGTTTTCTCAGGATATATGCCCAGTAGTGGGATTGCTGGGTCATATGGTAGTTCTATTTTTAGCTTTTAAGGAACCTCCATATTGTTTTCTATAGTGGTTGTATCAATTTACATTCCCACCACCAGTGTAGGAGGGTTCCCTTTTCACCACACCCTTTCCAGCATTTATTGTTTCTAGCTTTTTTGATAATGGCCATTCTGACTGGCGTGAGGTGATACCTCATTGTAGTTTTGATTTGCATTTCTCTAATAATTAGTGATGTTGAGCATCTTTTCATGTGCCTCTAGGCCATCTGTATGTCTTCCTTGGTGAAATGTCTATTTAGGTCTTCTGCCCATTTTCTAACTGGGTTGTTTGGGTTTTTTTGATATTGGGGTCCATGAGCTGTTTGTATATTTTGGAGATTAATCCTTTGTCTGTTATTTCATTTGCAAATATTTTCTCCCATTCTGAGCATTGTCTTTTTGTCTTGTTTATGGTTTCCTTTGCTGTGCAAAAGCTTTTAAGTTTAATTAAGTCCCATTTGTTTATTTTGTTTTTATTTCTGTTACTCTAGAAGGTGGATCAAAAATGATCTTCCTGTGGTTTATGTCAAAGAGTGTTTTTCCTATGTTTCCCTCTAAAAGTTTTATGGTGTCTGGTCTTAAATTTAAGCCTTTAATCCATCTGGAGTTTATTTTTTGTGTATGGTGTTAGGTAGTGTTCTAATTTCATTCTTTTATATATAACTATCCAGTTTTCCCAGCATCACTTATTGAAGAGGCTGTCTTTCTCCATTGTATGTTCTTGCCTCCTTTGTCTTAAATTAGGTGCCCATATATGTGTGGGTTTATCTCTGGGCATTCTATCCTGCACCATTGATCTATATTTCTGTTTTTGCACCTGTACCATAGTGCTTTGGTTACTGTAGCTTTGTGGTGTAGTTTGAAGTCGGGGAGCCTGATTCCTCCAACTCCGTTTTTCTTTCTCAAATTTGCTTTGGCTATTCAGGGTCTTTTGTGTTTCCATACAAATTGTAAGATTTTTTGTTCTAATTCTGTGAAGAATGCCATTGGTAATTTGACAGGGATTGCACTGAATATGTAGATTACTTTGGGCAGTATAGACATTTTCACAATATTGATTCTTCCAATCAAAGGACATGGTATATTTCTCCATCTCTTTATGTCATCTTTGATTTCTTTCATCAGTGTTTTATAGTTTTCTGAGTACAAGTCTTTTGCCTCCTTAGGCAGGTTTATTCCTAGGTATTTTATTCTTTTTGTTGCAATAGTAAATGGGAGTGTTCCTTTAATTTCTCTTTTTGATTTTTCGTCGTTGGTGTATAGGAATGCCAGAGATTTCTGTGCATTCATTTTATATCCTGCAACCTTACCAAATTCATTAATTAGTTCCAGTAGTTTTCTGGTGGATTCATTAGGATTTTCTATGTATAGTATGATGTCATTGGCAAATAATGACAGTTTTACTACTTCTTTTCCAATCTGTATTGCTTTTTTTTCTTTTTCTTCTCTGATTGCTGTGGCTAGGACTTCCAAAACTATGTTGAATAAGAGTGGTTGATCATATGGTTTTTATTCCTTAATTTGTTAATGTGGTGTATCACATTGATTGATTTGCATATATTGAAGAATCCTTGCATCTCTGGGATAAATCCCACTTGATCATGGTGTATGATCCTTTTAATGTGCTGTTGGATTCTGTTTGCTAGTATTTTGTTGAGGATTTTTGCATCTATGTTCATCAGTGATATTGGGCTCTAATTTTCATTTTTGTGATATCTTTTTCTGGTTTTGGTATCAGGGTGATGTTGGCATTGTAAAATGAATTTGGGAGTGTTTCTCCCTCTGCAATTTTTTGGAAGAGTTTGAGAAAGATAGGTTTTAACTCTTCTCTAAATGTTTGTTAGAATTCTCCTGTGAAGTCATCTGGTCCTGGACTTTTGTATGTTGGAAGATTTTACATTACGGTTTCAATTTCATTACTTGTGATAGGTTTGTTTATATTTTCTAATTCTTCCTTGTTCAGTCTTAAAAAATTGTACCTTTCCAAGAATTTGTGCATTTCTTCTTGGTTGTCCATTTAATTGGCATATAGTCGTTTGTAGTAGTCTCTTATAATTCTTTGTATTTCTGCAGTGTCAGTTGTGATTTCTCCGTTTTCATTTCTAATTTTATTAATTTACGTCCTCTCCTTGTTTTTCTTGAAGAGTCTGGCTAAGGGTTTATCAATTTTGTTTATCTTCTCAAAGAACCAGTTTTTAGTTTTATTGATCTTTGCTACCGTTTTCTTCGTTTCCATTTCATTTATTTCTGCTCTGATCTTCATGATTTCTTTCCTTCTGCTAAATTTGGGTTTTGTTTGTTCTTCTTTCTCTAGTTCCTTTAGGTGTAAGGTTAGATTGTTTATTTGAGATTTTTATTGTTTCTTGAGGTGAGATTGAATTGCGACAAACTTCCATCTTAGAACTACTTTTGCTGTGTCCCATAGGTTGTTTTTTTTTAACAACTTTATTGGAGTATAATTGCTTTACAATGGTGTGTTAGTTTCTACTTTATAACAACAACATCTTTATTGAAGTATAATTGCTTTACAATGTTGTGTTAGTTTCTGCTGTACAACAAAGTGAATCAGCTATATGCATACGTATATCCCCATATCCCCTCCCTCTTGCGTCTCCCTCCCACCCTCCCTGTCCCACCCCTCTAGTTGGACACAAAGCACTGAGCTGATCTCCCTGTGCTATGCAGCTGTTTCCTGCATGTCTCTCACACCCTCCCTAACCCACCCCTCTAGGTGGTCACAAAGCACCGAGATGATCTCCCTGTGCTATGCGGCTGTTTCCCATTAGCTATCTATTTTACATTTGGTAGTATATATTAGTCCATGACACTCTCTCACTTCGTCCCAGGTTACCCTTCCCCTTCCCTGTGTTCTCAAGTCCATTCTCTACATCTGCATCATTTTTCCTGTCCTGCCACTAGGTTCTTCATAACCACATGTTTTTTTTTACTGTTTTTTTTTTAGATTCCATATATATATGTTAGCATATGGTATTTGTTTTTCTCTCTCTGACTTCCTTCGCCCTGTATGACCATCTCTATGTCTATGCACCTCACTACATATAACTTTATTTCGTTTCTTTTTATGGCTGAGTAATATTCCATTGTATATATGTGCCACATCATCTTTATCCATTCATCTGTCGATGGACACTTAGGTTGCTTCCATGTCCCGGCTATTGTAAATAGAGCTGCAATGAACATTGTGGTACATGACTCTGAATTATGGCTTTCTCAGGGTATATGACCAGTAGTGGGATTGCTGAGTTGTATGGTAGTTCTATTTTTAGCTTTTAAGGACCTCCATACTGTTCTCCATAGTGGCTGTATCAATTTACATTCCCATCAACAGTGCAAGAGGGTTCCCTTTTCTCCACACCCTCTCCAGCATTTATTGTTGGTAGATTTTTTGATGATGGTCATACTGACTGGTGTGAGGTGATACCTCATTGTAGTTTTGATTTGCTTTTCTCAAATGATTAGCGATGTTGAACATCCTTTCATGTGTTTGTGGCTGTCTGTATATCTTCTTTGGAGAAATGTCTATTTAGGTTTTCTGCCCATTTTTAGATTGAGTTGTTTGTTTTTTTGATATTGAACTGCATGAGCTGCTTGTAAATTTTGGAGTTTAGTCATTTGTCAGATGCTTCATTTGCAAATACTTTCTCCCATTCTGAGGGCTGTCTTTTCATCTTGTTTATGGTTTCCTTTTCTGTGCAAAAGCTTCTAAGTTTCATTAGGTCACATTTGTCCACTTTTTTTTTTTATTTTCATTACTCTAGGAGGTGGATCAAAAAAGATCTTGCTGTGATTTAGTCAAAGAGCATTCTTGTTATGTTTTCCTCTAAGAGTTTTATAGTGTCTGGCCTTACATCTAGGTCTTTAATCCATTTTGAGTTGATTTTTTTTGTATGGTGTTAGGGAGTGTTCTAATTTCATTCTTTTACATGCAGCTGTCCAGGTTTCCCAGCACCACTTATTGATGAGGATGTCTTTTCTCCATTACATATTCTTGCCTCCGTTATGAAAGAAAAGGTGACCATATGTGTATGGGTTTTTCTCTGAGATTTCTATCCTGTTCCATTGATCTATATTTCTGTGTTTGTGCTAGTACCATACTGTCTTGATTACTGTAAATTTGTAGTATAGTGTGATCAGGGAGCCTGATTCTTTCAGCTCCGTTCTTCTTTCTCAAGATTGCCTTGGCTATTGAAGATCTTTTGTGTTTCCATGCATATTGTGGAATTTTTTGTTCTAGTTCTGTGAAAAATGACATTGATAGTTTAATAGGGATTGCAATGAATCTGTAGATTGCTTTGTGTAGTATAGTCATTTTCACAATGTTGATTCTTCCAATCCAAGAACATGGTATATCTCTCCATCTGTTTGTATCATCTTTATTTTCTTTCATCAGTGTCTTATAGTTTTCTGCAGACAGGTCTTTTGTCTGCTTAGGTAGGTTTATTCATACACATTTTATTCTTTTCGTTGCACTGGTAAATGGGAGTGTTTCCTTAACTTCTCTTTCAGATTTTTCATCATTGGAGTATAGGAATGCAAGCGACTTCTGTGCATTAATTTTGTATCCTGCTACTTTACCAAATTCATTGATTATCTCTAGTAGTTTTCTGGTAACATCATTAGGATTCTTTATGTATAGTATCATGTCATCTGCAAACAGTGACGGTTTTACTTCTTCTTTTCCAATTTGGATTCCTTTTATTTCTTTTTCTTCTCTGATTATTGTGGCTAAAACTCCCAAAACTATGTTGAATAATAGTGGTGAGAGTGGGCAACCTTGTCTTGTTATTGATCTTAGTGGAATTGGTTTCAGTTTTTCACCATTGAGAATGATGTCGGCTGTGGGTTTGTCATATTCGGGCTTTATTCTGTTGAGGTAAGTTCCCTCTATGCCTACTTTCTGGAGGGTTTTTATCATAAAAGGGTGTTGAATTTTGTCCAAAGATTTTTCTGCATCTATTGAGATGATCATATGGTTTTTATTCTTCAATTTGTTAATATGGTGTATCACATTGATTGATTTTCATATATTGAAGAATCCTTGCATTCCTGGGATAAACCCCACTTGATCATGGTGCATGATCCTTTTAATGTGCTGTTGGATTCTGTTTCCTAGTATTTTGTTTAGGATATTAACATCTATGTTCATTAGTGATATTGGCCCGTAGTTTTCTTTCTTTGTGACATCTTTGTCTGGTTTTGGTGTCAGAGTGAGGGTGGCTTTGTAGAATGAGTTTAGGAGTTTTCCTCCCTCTGCTATATTTTGGAAGAATTTGAGAAGGATAGGTGTTAGCTCCTCTCTAAGTGTTTGATAGAATTCGCCTGGGAAGCCATCTGGTCCTGGGCTTTTGTTTGTTGGAATATTTTTAATCACAGTCTCAATTCCAGTGCTTGTCTTTGCTCTGTTTGTATTTTTTATTTCTTCCTGGTTCAATCTCGCTAGGTTGTGCCTTTCCAGTAATGTGTCCATTTCTTCCAGGTTGTCCACTTTATTGGCATATAGTTGCTTGTAGTAATCTCTTATGATCCTTTTTATTTTTGCAGTGTCAGTTGGTTCTCCTCCTTTTTCATTTTTAATTCTATTGATTTGAGTCTTCTCCCTTTCTTTCTTCATGGGCCTGGCTAATGGTTTATCAATTTTGTTTATCTTCTCAAAGAACCAGCTTTTAGTTTAATTGCTCTTTGCTATTGTTTTCTTCATTTCTTTTTCATTTACTTCAGATATGATCTTTATGATTTCTTTCCTTCTACTAACTTTGGAGGTTTTTTTGTTCTTCTTTCTCTAATTGCTTTATGTGTAAGGTTAGGTTGGTTATTTTAGATGTTTCTTGTTTCTTGAGGTAGGATTGTATTCCTATAAACTTCCTTCCTAGAACTGCTTTTGCTGCATCCCATAGGTTTTGGGTCATCATGTTTTCATTGTCATTTGTTTCTAGGTATTTTAAGATTTCCTCTTTGATTTCTTCAGTGCTCTCTTCGTTATTCAGTAGTGTATTGTTTAGCCTCCATATATTTGTATTTTTTACAGATTTTTTTTCCTATAATTGATATCTAGTCTCATAACATTGTGGTCAGAAATGATACTTGATATGATTTCAATTTTATTAAATTTACCAAGGTTTGATTTCTGATCCAAGATATGATCTATCCTGGAGAATGTTCCATGAGCACTTGAGAAAAAAGTGTATTCTCTTGTTTTTGGATAGAATGTCCTATAAATATCAATTAAATCCATTTTGTTTAATGTGTCATTTAAAGCTTATGCTTCCTTATTTATTTTCATTTTGGATGATCTGTCCATTGGGGAAAGTGGGGTGCTAAATTCCCCTACTATGATTGTGTTACTGTCAGTTTCCCCTTTTATGGCTGTTAGCATTTGCCTTATGTATTGAGGTGCTCCTATATTAGGTGTATAAATATTTACAATTGTTATATCTTCTTGGATTGATCTCTTTATCATTGTGTAGTGTTCTTCTTTGTCTCTTTTAATAGTCTTTATTTTAAGTCTATTTGGTCTGATATGAGAATTGGTACTCCAGCTTTCTTTTGATTTCCATTTGCATGGAATATCTTTTTCCATTCCCTCACTTTCAGTCTGTATGTGTCCCTAGGTCTGAAGTGGGTGTCTTATAGACAGCATATATACAGATCTTGGTTTTGTATCCATTCAGCCAGTCTATGTCTTTTGGTTGCAACATTTAATCCATTTACATTTAAGGTGATTATTGATATGTATGTTCCTATTACCATTTTCTTAATTGTTTTGGGTTTGTTATTGCAGGTCTTTTCCTTCTTTTGTGTTTCCTGCCTAGAGAAGTTCCTTTAGCATTTGTTGTAAAGCTGGTTTGATGGTGATGAATTCTCTTAGCTTTTTCTTGTCTGTAAAGGTTTTAATTTCTCCATCGAATCTGAATGAGATCCTTGCAGGGTAGAGTAATCTTGGTTGTAGTTTTTTCCCCTTCATCATTTAAAATATGTCCTGACACTCCCTTCTGGCTTGCAGAGTTTCTGCTGAAATATGTTGTTTTTCCCTTGCTGCTTTTAATATTTTTTCTTTGTATTTAATTTTTGATAGTTTGATTAATATGTGTCTTGGCATGTTTTTCCTTGGATTCATCCTGTATGGGACTCTCTGTGCTTTCTGGACTTGATTAACTCTTTCCTTTCCCATCATAGGGAAGTTTTCAACTATAATCTTTTCAAATATTTTCTCAGTCCCTTTCTTTTTCTCTTCTCCTTCTGGGACCCCTAAATTCGAATGTTGGTGTGTTTAATGTTGTCCCAGAGGTCTCTGAGACTGTCCTTAATTCCTTTCATTCTTTTTCCTTTATTCTTCTCTGCAGTAGTTGTTTCCACTATTTTATCTTCCAGGTCACTTATCCTTTCTTCTGCCTTAGTTATTCTGCTATTGATTCCTTCTAGAGGATTTTAAATTTCATTTATTGTGTTGTTCATCATTGTTTGTTTGCTCTTTAGTTTCTCTAGGTCCTTGTTAAACGTTTCTTGTATGTTCTCCTTTCTATTTCCAAGATTTTGGATCATCTTTACTATCATTGCTCTGAATTCTTTTTCAGGTAGACTGCCTATTTCCTCTTCATTTATTTGGTCTAGTGGGTTTTTACTTTGCTCCTTCATCTGCTCTTTGTTTCTCTGTCTTCTCATTTTGCTTAACTTACTGTGTTTGGGGTCCCTTTTTCGCTGGCTGCAGGTTGTAGTTCCCATTGTTTTTGATGTCTGCCCCCAGTGGCTAAGGTTGGTTCAGTGGGTTGTGTAGGCTTCCTGGTGGAGGGGCCTGGTGCCTGTGTTTTGGTGGATGAGGCTGGATCTTATCTTCCTGGCGGGCAGGACCATGTCTGGTGGTGTGTTTTAGGGTGTCTGGACCTTATTATGATTTTAGGCAGCCTCTCTGCTAATGGGTGGGGTTGTGTTCCTGTCTTGCTATGTTCTTTGGCATGGGGTGTCCAGCACTGTAGCTTGCTGATCGTTGAGGGGAGCTGGGTCTTAGCATTGAGATGGAGATCTCTGGGAGAGCTTTTGCCATTTAATATTGCATGGAGCTGGGAGGTCTCTGGTAGACCAATGTCCTGAACTTAGGTCTCCCACCTGAGAAGCACAGGCTGGACTCCTGGCCAGAGCACCAAGACCCTGTCAGCCACATGGCTCATAGTAAAAGGGAGAAAAAAAGAAAGAGAGATAAAAAATAAAATAAAGTTATTAAAATAAAATATAAAAAATAATTATTAAAAATAAAAAAAAGAAAGAAGATAACAACCAAACCAAAAAACAAATCCACCAATGATAACAAGTGCTGAAAACTATATTAAGAGAAAAAGAAAAAAAAATGGGCAGACAAAACCCTAGGACAAATTATAAAAACAAAGTTATACAGACAAAATCTCACAAAGAAGCATACACATGCACACTCAGAAAAAGAGAAAAAGGAAAAAAGTATATATCATTGCTCCCAAAATTCACCACCTCAATTTTGGGATGATTCTTTGTCTATTCAGTTATTCCACAGATGCAGGTACATCAAGCTGATTGTGGAGATTTAATCCACTGCTCCTGCAGCTGCTGGGAGAGAGTCCCCTTTTTCTTCTTTGTTTGCACAGCTCCTGGGGTTCAGCTTTGGATTTGACCCTACCTCTGCATGTAGGTCGCCTGAGGGCAGCTGTTCTACACCCCAACAGGACGGGGTTAAAGGAGCAGCTTATTAGGGGGCTCTGGCTCACTCAAGCCAGGGAGAGGGAGGGGTACAGAATGCGCTGTGAGCCTGCGGCAGCAGAGGCCAGAGTGACTTTACAACAGCCTGAGGTGTGCCATGTGTTGTCCCGGGGAAGCTGTCCCTGGATCATGGGACTGTGACAGTGGCAGGCTGCACGGGCTCCTGGGAGGGGAGGTGTGGATATTGACCTGTGCTTGCACACAGGTTTCTTGGTGGCTGCAGCAGCAGCCTTAGCTCTGCATGCCCGTCTCTCATGTTCCGCGCTGATAGCCACGGCTCGCGCCCACCTCTGGAGCTTGTTTAGGCAGCGCTCCTTAATCTCCTCTCCTTGCGCACCCCGAAACAATGGTTTCTTTCCTCTTAGGCAGGTCCAGACTTTTTTCCAGACTCCCTCCCAACTAGCTGTGGCGCACTAGCCCCCTTCAGGCTGTGTTCACACAGCCAACGCCAGTCCTCTCCCTGGGATATGACCTCTGAAGCCTGAGCCTCAGCTCCCAGCCCCCACCCATCCCAGCCGGCGGGTAAGCAGAAAAGCCTCTTGGGCTAGTGAGAAGCCTCTCACTTCTCCGCCATCTTGCAGGTCTCATCCCATAGGTTTTGGGTCATCTTGTTTTCGTTGTCATTTTTTTCTATGTATTTTTTTTATTTCTTCTTTGATTTCTTCAGTAATCTCTTGGTTATTGAGTATCACACTGTTTGGCCTCCAGGTATTTGTGTTTTTTACAGTTTTTTTCCTGTAATTGATTTCCAATCTCATAGCATTGTGGTCAGAAAAGATGCTTCATACGATTTCAAGTTTCTTAAATTTTCCAAGGCTTGATTTGTACCCAAGATGTGATCGATCCTGGAGAATGTTCCGTGTGCTCGTGAGAAGAAAGTGTATTCTGCCACTTTTGGGTGAATTGCTCTATAAATATCAATTAGATCTACCTGGTCTATCATGTCATTTAAAGCTTGTTTTTCCTTATTTATTTTCTGTTTGGATGATCTGTCCATTGGTGTAAGTGGGGTGTTAAATTCCCCTACTATTATTGACATTCAAGGTTATTATTGGTATGTATATTCCTATTACCATTTTCTTAATTGTTTTGGGTTTGTTTTTGTGTGTCTTTTTCTTCTCTTGTGTTTCCCACTTAGAGATATTTCTTTAGCGTTTGTTGTAAAGCTGGTTTGGTGGTACTGAATTCTCTTAGCTTTTGTTTGTCTGTAAAGGTTTTGACTTCTCCATCAAATCTGAATATGATCCTGGGTAGAATAATCTTGGTTGTAGGTTTTTCTCTTTCATCACTTTAAGTATATCCTGCCACTCCTTTCTAGCCTGCAGAGTTTCCACTGAAGCCTTATGTATTGAGGTGCTCCTATGTTGGGTGCATATATATTTACAATTATTATATCTTCTTCTTGGATTGATCCCTTGATTGTTATGTAGTGTCTCTCCTTGTCTCTTGTAACGTTCTTTATTTTAAAGTCTATTTTATCTGCTATGAGTATTGCTACTCCAGCTTTCTTTTGATTTCCATTTGCATGGAATATCTTTTTCCATCCCCTCACTTTCAGTCTGTATGTGTCCCTAGGTCTGAAGTGGGTCTCTTGTAGACAGCATATATATGCATCTTGTTTTTGTATCCATTCAGCCAGTCTGTGTCTTCTGGTTGGGGCATTTAATCCATTTACATTCAAGGT
>NC_041215.1:66852714-66862796 GCF_002837175.3 Physeter macrocephalus | reverse complement strand
CTGAAAAATCAGCTGATAACCTTATGGGGATTCCTTTGTATGTTATTTTTTGTTTTTCTCTTTCTGCTTTTAATAGTTTTTCCTTGAATTTAATTTTTTTTAGTTTGATTAATATGTGTCTTGGTGTGTTTTTCCTAGGGTTTATCCTGTATGGGAATCTCTGTGCTTCCTGGATTGGGTGACTATTTCCTTTCCCATGTTAGGGAAGTTTTCCATTATAATCTCTTCAATATTTTCTCAGACCCTTTCTTTTTCTCTTCTTCTTCTGGGACCCCTATAATTCTAATGTTGGTGAGTTTAGTGTTATCCCAGAGATCTCTGTGATTTTCTTCAATTCTTTTCATTCTTTTTTCTTTATTCTGCTCATTGGCAGTCATTTCCACCATTTTGTCTTCCAGCTCACTTATTTGTTCTTCTGCCTCCATTATTCTGTTATTGATTCCTTCTAGTGTATTTTTCATTTCAGTTATTGTGTTGTTCATTCTGTTTGTTTGTTCTTTCGTTTTTTTAGATCTTTATTAAACATTTCTTGTACTTTCTCAATCTGTGCTTCCATTCTATTTCCGAGATTCTGAATCATCTTTACTATCATTACTCTGAATTCTTTTTCAGGTAGATTGCCTATTTACTCTTCATTTATTTGGTCTTGTAGGTTTTTACCTTGCTCCTTCATCTGTGACATATTTTTTTGCCATCTCTTTTTTTTTTTTTTTTTTTTTTATGAGTGGTATTGTGTTCCTGTTTTACTGGTTGTTTGGCCTGAGGCTTCCAATACTGGAGTTTGTAGGCTGTTGGGTAGAGCTGAATCTTGGTGCTGAGATGAGGAACTCTGTTAGACCTCACTCTGATAAATATTCCCTGGGGTCTGAGGTTCTCTGTTAGTCCAGTGGTTTGGACTTGGATTTCCCACCACAGAAGCTTCCACCCAATCACAGGCTCGCAAATCAAGATCTCCTGCAAGCCGCATGTGGTGGCAAAAAAAAAAAAAAAAAAGAACAATAACAAAGTAAAAAATAAAATTAGACTAGGAAACTAACAGGTATGTTAGAAAGAATGTAAAAATAAAAATATAGATGAATCAACACCAGAAGGTACATCAGTACCACAATAGTAAAAAAGAGGAGGCAGGAAAAGAAAAAAAAGTGTGGGGGGAAGGCCTTGGCTGTGGAGAGCAGGGACTAAGCAAGGGCGAGGAGGTTTGGGCAGTGGGTGGGGCCGATGCTCAGGGCCCACAGGGCTGGAAAAGGCTCTGGGGACTGCGGGGGGTGGGACTTAGGCTCAAGGAACAGAAGGGGCCCAGGCGTGCCCCTGATTCCTGGTCTCAGAGGACAAGAGACATCACCTGGGAGCCCAGTAGGCTTCCTGAGCTCGAGTGGGTGGGGCAAGCACCTTCCTCTCCTCTCCTGCTCCTCTGGTCTGTGGTCTGAGAGGGCCCTTCCCGCCTGTTTCTCCTGATCCCCCCACCTCCTTCCTATGTCCCCAAGACCCATGCAGCCTGGAGGGGCCTTGGAGGGTGGGGGATCAGCCTGGGAGCTCAGCAGGCTCCCCATGTCCAAGTGGGTGGGTCAATTGCCCTCCACTCCTCTCCTGCTCCTCCCTGAGGGCCCCTCTTGCCTGCCTCCCCTGTTCTTCCCTCAGCCTCCTTTCTATGCCCCTAGGACCTAGGTGGCCTGAGGGGGCTTTGGGTGGGGGGAACCAGCTTGGGAGATCAGCAGGCTCCCCAGCCCAAGTGGGCCAGACTATCACCCTCTGCTCCTCTCCCACTCTTCCTGGAGAGGCCCTCCCACCTGCCTCTCCTGATCTCCCTGGCCTCAGGGGGGATGATCTTGTCTGGTCTCCACTTCTCCTCCCTCCTTGGTCCCCCTACATCCTACCACTTCACTCTGGGGTTCCTCCCATCTCCTTGGGGGTTAGAGTTCCCAACCAGTGGCCAACAGGCTGCCTAGTTGTGAAGAGACACTAAATCTGCATCTTCCAATGCCACCATCTTGACTCCTCCTTCATGTCTACTTTTTTAAGATTGTTGATTTTTAAATCTTTAAAAGTCTTATTAAATGTTAAGATATGAAATTCTGATATAAACTCTTTAGGTTAGTATAATTTGCTTTTTCACAATCAAATTATTTTTATTGGTGATCCCATGGTCTACCAAAAATTCTGAACTGGGACATGGAATACCCAGCTCTAATATTAATTTGTTCTGTGACAATGAATGATGGATCACAAAGTATTTATTAAGCATCTATTGTGTACGTGCCTTACATATTGTACTAGGAGTGATGAGTTACAAAAATAAAAATCTGCTCATGCCCATAAGGACCAAAAAATATAGTCACTATCTCAAATTTCATTTGAAATGTTCAGAAAATACTGCATTAAACTCTGACACATCAGTTTAGTGGTTTTTTTTTTTTTTAAATAGAGTAGGCTTGGATGTAGCTCAGAAAAAAATGTGTTCTACCTAAAACCCAACGTAAGTGTTAAAAGTGGATTTAATATTTTTGAAAGCCATAAGTTATTTTTTCAAGGGTTAAGATTTTCCTGTGTAATGGAATTCTCTTATTTAAGATTTACTGCCCTGTTCCCCAGATATTCCATACTGATAACACTTGCTTAATAGTCCATCTGTCTAAGGACACTTCTAATCCTAACACTTTCTCTAGAATTGCAGGTGACAGTGAAGACAATTTCATTTCCTGTGGTTAGCTCTCTCCTGATTGAATGTTAAGTGTGATTCTGGTCTGACACATTCTCTTCCTGGGCTTGAAAAAGCATAAACTCAAATGGTCAGAATGTCCAGATCCACATATATCATTTTTATTCTTCTTATTTAAGTTTCAAGTGACTTTTTGGCTTTGCAGTTTTCACTGTCTTCAAATATTTGTGATCCATTTTGGTTCCTTTGATTCATAAGCCGACATTTGAAAAGGTATAACCACTGATGTGGGTAACTTTGCCAACCTCAGAAGGAAGATTACTAGAAGAAATCTGTGACTAACTGGAAGTAACCCTTTTATCTGTGAATTGAAATTGCCTCTTATAGGAAAAGTGATATATACCTTTGTGTATGTCTACTGATCTTGATAAGTTTAAGAGAGGTTGTACTTCCTTTTATTTTGCTATGCACTTCTCAGGGCTCAGGAGTTATTAGATAACTACATCTAAATATATATGCTGGTAGTTGGTTAAGGTCATTGTACAGTTTTCTGTCACTATTTGGTAAATAACCTATTTTATAGACTACTTTAAAAGAACCAGCTTACAACACAGTATATTACCTACTTTTCATGTTAAGGTCAAACTTAAACCTTTCTGTATGCAAAAAGGGAAGTAGGTCAGTGCATCTTTTATAAAGATAGAACTATGGTTTGAGTTTAGGGGTATAAAGAGAAATGAAAAAGTTCACTTTCAGGAAATACGTCAGGAAGCACTCATAAAGCAGAAAAGACATGAGTTAGAAATAACTCTAATGCATTTTACATTGATCAATCATTCACCTCTGTAACCTCCTAGCATTGTCAAGCCCAAAAACCTTTATGGTATCAGGTAAGATACATTTACGTGGAAGGAACTAAAGATCACTTGAGAAAAATCAAAAGAAAAAACGTATTTTGCTCTAAGCCAGATTGCAGAGATCTGTTGCCCTAGTTTCCCTCCTCCCAACACACACCCAAGTTAGAGTGAGTTTTATGAGAAGTAAAGAAGAAATGTCACTCTTAAAGCGACTCTTGGAGAAAACAATGCTAATTAGATCAAGAGGAGGGGGAAAATGGGGCCTCACCCAGTGAGTAAAGAAAACGCTATGAAAGAGCTACCACTTTTTCTGTAGCTCTGTTTAGAATAGACTGAAATCTGGATTTCCAAGGGAAGCATTCCAATGATCAAGAAAACACAAAAGGATGAGGTCAGGAGAAAAGGAGAAGCTAATGAGCTAAGGGTTGGAAACAAATTTTAACAAGTGAGGATTAGGCCAATCTGTTTGCCTGAAAAGCTTGGCTGTTGGCTCCAGTCACACGGATTGAGTGTCTGCTTTATCCATGCCATAATCAGACAACACAAGTGTCTAAATATATTAACAAACTGACTCTAGCTGTCACAGGATTTTTTAATTTCCAGTTTGAAAATGCTTACACTTGTGATATTTATTAGACTCTGTAAACTTTTTGCAGGGTTGAAAGGCAGAACCATTTTTTTGTTACATCCTCCAGGAAGATACTAGTGTTAACATTCATTTAGGTTTAGCATTTCAGCACATGGTGCTTCCCTAGGCACAGTCCCAACTATGTGAGGACAACTGAATTCAGAAGCACGTTCTAAAATCCTATTTTGTAGGATGATGAGGAGGAGAGGATATTAAGGACTACCAGCCTGCAACTTTCATGTGGGCTCCCAATTTCAGAGGGCTATGGTCTATGGTCCAGTCATTGGAAAGAAACACCTTAAGCAGAAATTTAGCTGCAATGCTGATCCTTATTTGGGATGGAATTAACAAAATTATAAATGTAATATGCAAAATCTGTTTCCAAGTCACATTAAATGCTTGGATTCCTGGCAGTGTGGGTATAATTCCTGGCATTGTGAATACATAATGCCATGCATTTTCCTACAGTGTAAAAAAGTAATTTCCATATATGCTTGCAAAAGCATCTTTGATCATGGAGTGTACTGGCTTTCTTTTGGGATAATGTTAAACAACATTTCAATTATGTATCAAGAGAAAAAATGTAAAATCTTAAAGTTTTTTAAAAAGTGAATGTATAGCACTTTTAACACTATATATTATACACTCAAGGAAAATTGTACCTAAAGTCAAAAATTTTTTAAATGATTTCTCTATAGTTAAATAATTAGCAAACAGAACTTTATGTTCAGACCCAACCCAAATGGACAAATTCTATGAGAGAGCATATAATTTGCATTTAGGAATGAAAGCATCTTTTAAGATGTTTTTTAAAAAGACCACAAAAGAGATTTGTAATTTTAAAAGTATATCATAAATATACAAATCTTTGGAATGATACCATGGTGACTTAAAGAAAGGTTCCAGCAACATGACAGATTAAGTCAGAGATTTATTGTTCAATTACAAACACATATATAAATGATGCATATATAACAATAACATAATGTTTAATTTTACACACCTGGGTCAAAAAGCAAGAAAATGACAGGTATAAGGGGGATATTGGAAATCAGAGTGGTAAATTCAGGAATTGGTACTGCAGCAACCAAGAGGAAAATTGTCAAGGTATACCTAAAAATGCTTTAATGACTATATGGGTATAAAAGACATACCTTTGGGCTTAGGCAAGTTTGGGGAGCTAGAGCATAACATTCCTTTGTAAAGCTGGGATAATGGAAGAGCGTCCTCTCAGTGAAAGGGGGAACATAACAATTCTACCTCCTGGCACAAGAAAACAAGAAGGCAACTTGTGTTTTTCTGGCATTGTGAGGAGGAAAAAAAACTCATCTATGAAAAAAACTCCAAGTCTGTCCAAATTTCTTTTACCCATGGGTATGAACATGACTAATCTGAGAAATTAACAATAAGACTGATCTCAGTTTGGTGAAATCCCTGGAGCACCCAGTAAAAACAAACAAAAAATCATTCCAGTGTAACACTTCCATAAGTGCAAGGACTCCAACAGGAAAACAAAACAAAACACACAGAGACAAGAACACTCTTTTGTTATAATGATCTCTCACATACAAACAAATTACAAGCCATGAAGGAAAGCAGCACACACAACATATATGAGGATTAGGTAACCTCTTCTTCCCCTAGTCAAACATGATGTAATAAAAACATCTGAAATAATCTATAATACAAAATGAGTAGAGTAAAAAAAAAGAAAAGGAATAGAAATAATCTCAAAGAATAGAACACAATAAGAATATATGGCAGATTTGGAAAAGAAAAATATATATTTAGAAATGAAAAAAGTCCATGAAATTAAAGTTCAATTGACATAAATAAAGATTAGACAATTTGAGAGAGGATTAATAAACTGGAAAGATGATCTAGGAAATTACCCCATTTGCCACACAGAGAGATAAGAAAAGTATAAAACAGAGGTTAGAAACATGGAGGATAGAGGAGCCAACATATGTTGAAACAGGAGTTCCAGACGGAGAGAAAATAGAGAATGGGAAGATATCACATTCAAAGTGATATTCCCTGATAATTTTTCAGAGTTGATTGAAGATATGAATCCACAGGTTTCAGAACATCAAAGACAATAAACAAATCCTAAAAGCACCCAGAGAGAAAAGACAGATTATCTATAAAGGAAGAGCTAACCTTTAGAATGGAGAAAGGAGGATGGGATTGGAACAAGCATTTAGTTGTATCTGTTAACATTTTATTTCTTTAAAAAATGACCTGGAGTAAATATAAAAACATTGAGTATAGGGAAATCTGTGTGGTAAGTATAATGTGTCTGTTATATGTATTTTAGAATTAAAAATAAAAATATGAAAAGAAGAGGAGTACATAGTATTTATGGATAAAATACAGTTGTTTATCCCAATAACCTCTATCTTCCCTCCCCCCACCCAACACCATTTCCAGGTACTAACTTCCCCTAGCAGTAGTGCTAATTAGAGATGAGAGAGCTTATACTGGTGTTCAACTTGGAAGAGGTTTAGCAATTACATTAATGGTGGCAATATCATTTAGATGAGGGATAAGCAAACTACAATCTTGAGACAGCTACCTGTTTTTACATACTTGTTTTTATTAGAGCACAGCCATGCCCATTTTTTTCAACAGCTGCTTTGACTCTACAACAGTGGAGTTGTGCAGTTGCAAGTCTAAAATATTTATTATTTAGCCCTTTAAGAAAAAGTTTACCAACCTCTGGCTTAAAAGATGCTGCTTACTGTTATTTTCATTTATCAAATTAGCAGTATATTTTTAAAATGGTCACAAATATTACATAGATTTGAAGGTAATAATTAACTAAGTTTAGTGGTCTTAGATTTGTACACAGGGGAAACTTGGGGTAAAAATAAATAGCAAGGAATACTGAAATATCTTTGAGTATTTATTTAGTTGAATTTTCCACCTTCAAGGTTCTCAATAATCAAGCAAAACCAGTTTGGGTAACATGAATGTTCAAATCAGTCATATAATTCTGCAATACAACGTAATTCATTTCTTGTGTATAGCATATTTCCTATGCCTAGCCAGAGTTTCATTAATTTTATATTAGCTTAGAAAGCAGAGAAAGAAAGTATTTGTCTGGGCCTGTACTTGTAAAAGATTCTCTTTCCCTACATATTTTAGTTTCCTATGGAAGGTCTGGAAATACTGGCTCTTCATATAGTTAAGATGCCTAAAAATCATGTTATACTATTTAATATATATTATGATTTTTGAAGAGAATAACTCATCACTTAGTTATGGCTGGAACAATGACTGGATTTCTCACCTCAGTGTTTACTTAAACCTCAGGAAAATTTGTTTCTTTCAGTTGGAGAAAGTCAGATTTTTTTTTCATTAGAGACTAGAGATTTTACTGATTTAATCACTTATGTCAATAAAAACTGTAACAATAGCTTCTTTGAAAACACAAGTTTCTACTTGCTGCAGATTCAACAAGGAAAATTACCCTGTCACATTACTCCTTCAAGTCCCTTTGTCACCAGGCTCCACCTTTTCTCTCTGATCACATAACATTGTTTGGACTTGGTCTTCTCAATGACAGCCTACCCTGTCTCACACCACCCTTCCCACACATACAACTTTGTAGGCAGCACATGTTTGGTGCCTCTTTACATATATTCCTGATGCCCAGCTCCAATCCCAGCATCCTCTAGTTGTCATTTTATGAATGGATATTGAATTAACTAATTAAACTTTGACACTTTCCTATAACCTAGAATGATCTTGCCCTACTTGAATCCCTGTAGTTCTTTATTTTAAAAACAAACATAAAGAGCCCTGGATTATTTTCCATTTGCTATATGTAAATAAAATACTATGTCTCCAGTAAGACTGTAAACTCCTTCAAAGTCAGGGACAATGTTGTATGTGTCTTTTTATAAATGGCATCAAAAAAAATTGAGAGAGAGAGGGGGGGAGGGGAGAAAGAAAGAAAGAGAGAGAAAGCCACCATGTACATCCCTTACAACATGGTGAAGAACCTAGTATCTGCTTTAATACTCATTGGCTTGCCTTTATATATATGTGTGTGTATATGTACATTTATATTATAAAATATTATACTATATACCATATTATATTTATAAAAATATACATTTCTTATATTTGCTATTCAAAGAAACAACTGCATGGTAAAAATAGTTGTTAAAAACACGACAGTGCATTAGTGAGATATAATCTGAAAACCATGAGATGAATTTGTTAGGGTCAAAGAACTCTTTAAACACAAATCAAGTGTAGAAAGGAGCAAAAAGCAAACAATGCAGTCCCACTCAGATTCCGAGTCCATCTTCCAAGGTGATTTATAGTTGGATTTATCTTTTAAGGACTTATAGAAGAATTGAGCCTGAGAATAGGCAGGAGTGCATAATTGTTCTTTTTCAAGCCAGAAACGATTTTTCTTTCACTTTGAAGGTTAAAGTCAGAATCAGTGGATTTGTAACTTACAGCTTAAGCTTCCTTACTACTTTCCCTCCTCTACTTTTCATTTTATCCATCAGATTTTCTGAGACGTTCAAGTGGGTAATTTCCAAAGAATAACACTGACAGTCCCAAAGCCAGTAATGAATTGTAAAATTACTTTTTTTTATAGAAAGCTTACAGATTTTCACGAAGCTGTCTCATATTGTACTTTAAGACCATCTCCATCCCCTCTGCTCCCTATTCCTCTTCCTCCACCTTTGCATAGTGTTCTTGGCTCAGTTTTGACCTGTAACTGCCTTACAGTGTAATAGCCATCAACACACAGTGGCTATGCTTGCCAGATAAATGGACCTGTGTGTTTCCCAAATTTTTTTTTATTTTAACCAAATGTCCAGCAACATTGCTTTGCCTTTGGGGCAGGTTATCAGGGGAGGTAGCTGGTTCAAAGAAAGCCTGGAGATGAGAAACATAACAATGCATATGCTTACAGTCTGGTACATATGCCTCCCTTCCCAGGACAAAAAGAAGCAGACTCAAGAGTTTTCTTTAAAGAAAGAAGATGGGTGATACACTAATGGCAAAGCAAGTTTGTCCTCAAAGAACGGAATTGAATGAGACGTAGGCATTTTCCATGGAGTGTGACTCACCAGTGGTTCAGAGTGAAGGAAGAGTGTTAGAGAGAGAATAATGACCATAATTCAGACTGAGACCTTTATGAAGGCGAGAACCCTATTTTTTCATCTTTGAGTCTCCAATAACTTACAAATATTTGTTGCATAAATATTTGTTGAATGATTAAATGAGTTTTATTCTCCCAGGCTTTCCTGGGCAACACCATTACTAAATTCTGTGAATATTTAAGTGACTGTATTAGAGGAGCTGTGCTGTATTCTGTATGTGTGTACTGACATAGGGGTAGAATGAATGAGGAAATAAATTATTATGAATAGATATGTTTTGAAGTTTGAAGCAGTTTCAACGAGAGAGCACAGAAAATGATTGTCATTGATTATCAATCAATATATCTATCAAAAGATGGAAAGGTACATTTATTTATGCAGTCATTCAGTAAGAATTCAGTAAATAGTTCTTGTGTGCTTTAGCCCTGAACTAGGTGTTGTGAATGATACAAATATAAGTCAAATGTCCAGCTGCCTCCACGGGTGATTTCTGTGGATAAGTCACACCCACAGTTAGATGGCCCTCAGCACCTCTGACCATCGGCAAATAGAACCTCACACCAGTCAGAATGGCCATCATCAGAAAATCTACAAACAACTAATGCTGGAGAGGGTGTGGAGAAAAGGGGACCCTCTTGCACTGTTGGTGGGACTGTAAATTGATACAGCCACTATGGAGAACAGTACGGAGGTTCCTTAAAAAACTAAACATAGAATTACCATGTGACCCAGCAATCCCATTACTGGGCATATACCCAGAGAAAACCATAATTCAAAAAGACACATGCACCCCAATGTTCATTGTAGCACTA
>NC_041215.1:66831821-66852537 GCF_002837175.3 Physeter macrocephalus | reverse complement strand
ACTCAGCCATAAAAAGGAACAAAATTGGGTCATTTGTAGAGACGTGGATGGATCTAGAGACTCTCATACAGAGTGAAGTAAGTCAGAAAGAGTAAAACAGATATCGTATATTAACACATATATGTGGAATCTAGAAACATGTTACAGATGAACTAGTTTGCAAGGCAGAAATAGAGACACAGATGTAGAGAACAAATGTATGGACATGACGGGGTGGGGGAAGCAGGGTGGTAGTGGTGGTGGTGGGATGAATTGGGAGATTGGGATTGACATATATACACTAATATGTATAAAATAGATAACTAATAAGAAACTTCTGTATTTAAAAAAATCAAATTAAAAAAAAAAAGAATCCACTCCCACTGAGCTCCTAAGTGAGCAATGGCAGGTTTACTGAAGGTCCCACAAGAGAGGCAGAGAAAAGAGTCTATTGCACCTACCACAGCCCTCAGCTCGATCTATATCTCACTTGACATGGTTCCCCACCCCAACCCCTGCCCGCTTTTGGCTTTCCTTTCCATTATCCCAGCTCACAGTTTTGTGCCACTTCATTCCTCTTTCTCACAACTTCTCTGGAGCAAACATATTTTTTTTTCTTGTCTCATGGAAGAGCAGCTCCATCCTCAGTTCTTGGTGTCATCACTCACTGATGCTGAAGGCAGGATTCTTGTACAACTTTTTCATATCTGTTTTAGTCTGGGTCTTTCTAGAAGCAGATTATGATTTTCAAGGATTCAGTGTGGTAGTTTATTTGGAAGGTATATCTAGAAAACACTGGTAGGGGAGACAGAGAGGCAGGGAAGTGTAGGTAGCTGCCACGGTCTGAATGTTTGTGTCCCCCACCCCAACCTCAAATTCATAAGTTGAAATTTTAACCCCCAGAGATGATGGTATTAGGAGGTGAGGACTTTGGGAAGTGCTTAGGTCATGATGGTGGAGCCCTCATAATTGGGATTAGTGTTCTTATCAAAGAGACCCCATAGAGATCTCTTGCCCCTACTTCCTTGTGTGGACACAGCAAGAAGGTGCTGGCTATGAACCAGAAAGAGGGCTCTCACCAGAACGTGACCATGCTGGTGCCTTGATCTTGGACTTCCCAGCCTCCAGAGCTGTGAGAAATAAATTTCTGTTGTTTAGAAGCCACTCAGTCTATAGTATTTTGTTATAGCAGCCCAAATGGATTAAGACAGCAGCCAATAAAATATGTAGTATCAACTTACCCCTTTAGGCAACTGGAGCTTCATCTTGCTGGGATTTCTGGCAGCCAATGTAGAATACCCACCTCAGAGTTATCTCACCAAGGGGTGAGGTATTTATACACAAATTCCATCAGTTATTGGTTGAGGGATGCTCCCAGGTGGTAAGTATTTGTCCTCTGACATTTCTGGCCTGCCATGTGCACAGGCACAGGGGAACCCAACAGAGTAGGCGCCAGCTGCCAAAGAAAGCCCTTAGGTGAGGAAATGAGCTGCTGGGGTCTGGAAGCTGGGCCTGCATGCACACAATGGTGAAGTCTGGGGATGTAGGAGCAGGGCACTACTGGCATCTGTACAATATCATTAGACCAAGACAAATAAACATATTTTCCTTCTCTTAAGGAGTTTCCATTCTGGTTAGGGAGATACAGCATATATGTAAAGAATTAAATTAGAATCCCAGATTATCTGTGGCAATGTCTTCAAGAATATGATACCCAGGGACCTTTTGTTCCACCAACAGCTGTTCAGGACCCACTACGTGTTGGAAACTGGGATAGTTGCTGGGGATAAATGTACATTCTCTGCCTTTAGGGGGCCTGGAGTGAGAGGAACAGAGGCAAGTGCTGTGATGTAGAAGGGCCAGCTCATTGGAATGAAGGGGAGGGGACAGGGACAGCTTTGAGTGGCATTCTGAAGGGGGAGTGTAGGATTTAGGCATATAAGTGGTAAAGTCAGAGAAGAAAAAGAGAAGAAGGATGACAGCCAGTGAGGGTGCCTCCGGAGGACACTAAACTGGCATAGCAGTGAGGTGGGTGTGGCCCAAGTCATCTGTAATGTGGGCTCAGGATGAAGTGCTCAGTAGCCCTTAAGACAGAGGATGGGTTGTTCCCTATTATTATTATCATCCCCCTTCGATCTTAACCAGGGCCCACTTGGATCGTAATAGAATTGACACATCTTCACCTCCTTGATTTCCTATTCACCAACCGGGAGCAGATCCCTTGTTTCCATTGGAATTATTAACAGCGATAACAGCAGCTGATAACATTTATTGAGCAATTACTATGTGCCAGGCACCATGCTAGGTGCTTTATATGCATTCACTCATTTAATCCTCCCCTAAACCCAGAGAGGCAGATATGATCTTTGAAGATAAGAAAGTTGAAGCAGTAACTTCCCCCAGATGACACAGACTTGGATGTTGAAGCTGGGATATGAATACAGAAGCCCAGCCCCAGAGCCTGCACTCACTTGGAGAGATTAGACACATTCAGCCCAGGTCTTCTAACTTTCCCAGACTATTTGGCGATGGTGGAGATCAGGTGTGTTTGAATGAGGATGTGTAGGAAGGTGTGCAATCCAATGCTTCTACCATCCTAAGAGGAACGAGGGGTTCAGGTTGATCCCAAGAGACTTTCAAACATGATACTCTTCACCCTATATTCATCACCTCCAATGTTTTCCCATGATGTAGAAGAAAAAAAGGTCACAAACGATTGCCTCCAGGGGATGCACATAGAGAAGCATAGTTCTACCATTTTACCTTGTGTTAGAAAATTTTGAGAGCCTCTTTGTCCTGACTCAGAGACCAAAATACAGGGCTAAAGTTGCAATGAAATAAACTTTTGTATCCCACCATGAAGTCCTAACCCTAAATGTGATGGTATTAGAAAGTGGGACTTTTGGGAGGTGATTAGGTCATGAGGGTGGAGCCCTCATGAATGGAATTAGTCCTCTTATAAGAGTGACCCCAGAGAGCGTTCTTGCCCTTTTTATTTTTCTGCCATGTGAGAATAGTATGAGAAATCAGTGGTCTGCCACACGTGAGTAGACTCTCACCAGAATTCAACCACACTGGCACCTTGATCTTGGACTTCCCAGCTTCCAGAACTGTGAGAAATCAACTTCTGTGGTTCATAAGCCACCCAGTCTATAATACTTTGCTTTAGCGATGTGAAATGACTAAGACAAGGGCTCTGAATGTAGTTTCACCTGAGGAAAGTGCTTCTTCATTCTCTCTCCTTGTCATGCTTAAGACGGGGAGGGGTGTGACACTCACACATTGTGGCAGTCTTTCTGTGGCATGGCCCTTCTCATCTCAAGAGCCATGACTTTGGATTGGAGAAATGCCCTTCTAGGCTTATCCTCCACCTTCTTGTAGTATTTTTCTTCTTTTTATGCAGCAACTTCCAGAATGTGCTGTTCCCTGGCACTTGTTTGATTTTCTCTCATTGGAGCCTTCTAAAAGATAGATGATAACATTATTTCTACTGAAATTGATATCCTCACTCTATCCTGGGAAACATATGATCCCCTCCCACCTCACATGACCCTGGAACTTGGCTGGCACTGATTAAAAAAAAAAACGCTAGGGAGTAGAGGCTCTTTTTTGCACTGTAAATTAAGCAAGTTAAAAATTCTGCCTCAACACAGTTTTGGGGAATATAGGAAGGTTATTACAAAGAGAGGAGGTAAAGAATTGTTCAGCATCTTTCTGATTATACATAGTAGAAATTATTTTCTCTGGATTGGAACAGCTCCCTTGGATACTTCCTACACTTTCATATGGATACTGATTTATTTTTCTCTAAGTGAATTTAGGTAATGAGAAAGGGGCCTACTTGACATCTCCAGAGAATAAATCCTTCTAATTATCCACTAGAGAAGAGAAGCAGAAGGGCAGTCTCAAAGCAAATACCTCCTAAAATATTTTAGAAATATGTCTCAAGTCCGCACTGTGCAGAAAACTACTAAAAATTAGGAAATTACTTGTGCTGAATAATGTAGGAAATTCCTGGTTATTCTAATAGTTGGTGGTAAATATATCAGTTGTTATCAGTCTTGATGGCTGCTGGATGTGGGCAGCTTTTAAAAAGTAAAGACCTGAAGCTGAACCACCATTCCCTGTAGCTCAGGTCCCCAAGCAGACATTGGATAGTCATAGATAGATACACTGCATCCCCTCACCCAGAGTTTCCCTACCTCAGCACTATTGGCAGCTGAGTAATTCTTTTTTTGTGGGAGCTACTCTGTGCATTGCAGGATGCTTAGCATCATCCCTGATCTCTACCCACTAGACGTCAGCAGTACTTCCTCCCTCCCCAAGTTGTGAACACCAACAATGTCTTCAGTCATTGTCAAACAACTCCTGGGGGGAAAAGACACCCTCAGATGAGAACCCTGACCAGGAGAAACTTTGGACTCACCACTTGAAGCCCTGGAACCCACCTATTTGCATATTGCCTATCATCAAATATGTCTTTAAGTCAAATCCATTTCCATCCTTTTTGGGTATATTGCTTTCTGAATTTCTCAGCTGTATGATGTATTGTTTTACTTCAGTATATTCAGATGTTATTCTTTTTAATGCCTTCATTGCACTCTATTATATGAATATACCACAGCTTGTTTAACCAGTACATTATGCTATTTCTAATTTTTCATAATTACAAAGAATGTTGCAATTTATGTATTCCTTAAGTCAAGAAAAACTTTCTGAATGTCTAGCATTTCTATCAACTGTAATAGATGCTGGTGAATAAGGCAAACAAACATGGACCATGCCCTCATTCTGCTTACATTTTAGTAAGAAAGAAACATGTAAATAAAGTAATTGCAGGTCGTAAATAGATATATATTTAAAACAATTCAGTTAATAATAAATGCCATGAAGGAAATAAAAGGGTGAGACAGTGAGGAAGTGCTGAGGCCACTTTAGGTAGGGTGGTAGGGGAAGATTTCTCTGGGTAGGGGACTTTTGAGCAGAGGCTTAAAGGATGAGAATGAGCCAGCTATCTGCAGAGCTAGACCACTCTGAGCAAAGGGAAAAGCAAATACAAAGACCCAGGGGAGAGGAAGGGCTTGGGGTGCTTGAGGAGCAGAGGAAGGCCAGTGTGACCGGAGTGCAGAGAGCAAAGGGGGAAAGTGGGTGATAAGAAGTGTATCATGTAAGGCAAGAACTGAAAAAGGCAGGACCTTGTAGACCATCATGAGGAAGAGTCCAGATTTTAATGTAAAAGCAACGGGAAACCATTTAAGGTCTCAAGGAAGGGAGTGGCATGATCTGGCTTACTATTTAAAATATTATTCTGTCTAGAAAATGAACTATTAAAGGGAAGAATTGAATTTAAAAAAATGATCTAAGGGCTTATTTAAATTACCTAATTGGGATTTAATGACTCCAGTGATGGCAGAAGAGATGAAGAGAAGCAAACAGATTCAAGTACAACAATCATCTTGGTGAATAATTAAGTGGATAGTAAAGAAAAGGGGACATGTAGTGGATGCCTCCTAGATCTGGGTCCCAAACAACAGGGAAGATGATGGTGCCATTTACTGAGATGGGGAAGACTGAGCAGAAATGAATTTGACCAAGCGAAGTACGAAGACTGCCTTTTTAGAGATATTAAATCTGCTATGTCTATTAGAGAACCAATTAGAAATAGCAAGTTGGAAGTTGGGTATGTGAACCTAGGGCTTAGGGGAGACACAGGGACTAGAGAAATAAAATTGGGAGCCACTGGCATCCAGATGGCACTTAAAGCCATTAGACTAAAAGAAGTGATATGTGGAAAGAACTTGGAGAGAAAGGATGAGGACACAGTGCAGAGCTGTGGGACTCTCCTATGTTTAGAGCAGTGGAAGAGGAGGCGGGAGTGAAGAAGACCAAGAAGAGACACCACAGAGGTAGAGACAAACTAGAGGAATGCTGTGCCATAAAAACTGAGAGGTGACAGGGTGCCAGTAGAAGGGAATGACCAATGGGGCATTGAACATATTTATGTGCCTTTGTTCAAGTCTTTTAGAGGCCTAATTTCCTAAGAGTAAAACTGCTTGATTGAAGGCTATAAGTGCATTAAAATTTTAATAGATATTGCCAAGCTTTCTTCCATAAAGCTTGAATTATGTGCAGGTAAGATAATGACTCTTTTTAATGAACATTTTATTGAAGTATAACATAACACAGAAATGTAAATAACTCATAAATGTACAGCATTGACTTCACAAAGTGAGCAAGCCCAGCACCGAGGTGAATCAACAAGATTACCGACTCTTCAGAAGTCCTTCTCATGCCCTCTCAGGGTAACTGCTCTCTTGATTTCTACACCATAATTTCTTTGCCACTTTTTGAGCTTCATATAAATGGAATCATACAGCGTGTAACTCTTTTGTGGCTGCCTTTGTTAAACATTTCATTCGTGATAGTCTCCATAACTGCTGCATGTAGTAAAAACTAGTTTATTCTATTGTCTTTATAGCATTCAATTTATTTGTACACTCAAATGTTGATGAACAATGCATTGTTTTCAGATTTACCCTATTACAAACAATACTGCTAAGAATATTCTTGTACATCTATTTTGGTGAACATATATATGAATTTATTTGGGGCTTGTATTGAGGTGTAAAAATTGCTGGTCATAGGGTGTGCTTTATGTCCAAATTTATTAGATACTACAAAATTATTTGTCTACCAACAGTTTATGAGAGTTTCAGTTATCCATATCCTTATTAAGACTTGATATTACTGACCTTTTACATATTAACCCTTTCAGTAGGTGTGAAGATGTTTCTCATTGTGGTTTTTTTTTCATTTCCCTGATAACTAATAAGGTTAAATATCTTTCTTTATTACAGATTTATTCACATTTGTATATTCTCTTTTGAAACATACCTGTGTAAGCCTTTTGCATTTTTTTCTATTGGGTTGGTTTATTTTATTTTTCTTACTGATTTGTTGGGGTTATCTTGTATTTATATGAGTTCTTTGTAAGTTTTATATGTAGAAAAGAATCTTCTCCCACTCTGTTCTTTGCCTTTTCACTCTCTTAATGATGTCTTTGATTGGAGAGAAGTTTCTACTTTTAATGTAGGCCAATTTTTCAAATTATTTCTTTATTGCTAGTACTTTCTGTGTCCTATTTTAAAAATCTTTCCCTTATGTTTTCTTCTAGGAGTTTTAGAGTTCCAAGTTATATGTTTACATAAGCCTTTAATCAATTTTGGGTAGATTTTTTTGTGTGTATTTTCATGTATAGTGTGATATAGGGGTCAAGATAAACTTTTTTCCTTTACAGATAGCCAATTGATCTAGCATCATTTATTGAAAAGACCATCCGTTTCCCTCTGCACTGCAGTGTTACTTTTGTTATGAATCAGGGAATCATAATCAGGTGACATAAATGTGTAGTTCTGTTTCTGGAAATTCTATCCTGTTCTGTGGGCTATTTGTTTATTCCTGCTGCAATACCACACTGTCTTAATTTTGGTAATTTTACAATAACTCTTGATATCTGGCAGTAGAAAGCTTCCAGCTTTGTTCTTTTTTAAGCCTGTCTTGGTAACTCTTGTCTCTTTGCATCTCATATAGATTTTAGAGTCAAATTGTCATTTTCACATGCACACACACACACGCACACACACACACACACACACACACACACACACCTGCTGGAATTTTTATTGTGATTGCATTGAGATCAACTTGGGAGAAACGTGACACCAAGTCTTCCAATCCATAAAAATGGAGCACTGAATATGATAATACTTTTATACTCAACAAAGATTTCAGTCAAGGGCAGCTTTTGTGAGAAAAAGGTCTGTGCTGACTCTCTGATTTTTTGTTTCATTTTGTTTTGTTTTAAGTGGAAAGGAATGTTTTCCAAGGCTTAACTGATGACCAGGAAGGTGCACCTGCAAAAATATCAATTAAAGTAACCCATAAAGGTTTGGCCTTTAATAAACCAGTAAAAAAGTTAGGAAATTTCATCAAAATACAAATCAAAAGGATCGGTCTGTAGCTCTTCTTTCTGGAAATAGCTAGCCAGCAGAAAGTTACAAACATTTTCAGAAAAGAAAACTTTTCTTTTTAACCTGTATGCTCTTTCCTGCCTTCCAAAGTAACACACACCTGTGCTGATCCAGCTTTTCCCCACCATTATGCCCAAACACGCAGGAGAACATAGAAAAGTTTGTGTTTTCCTAGATGATACTCTTTATTAATAATTAATAATAACGTTTCTTGTGAATCATATTACTCTTTTAAAAATGTTTCATTGACTAATAAAGTCAGCTTGTATAAAACAATTATGTTTATACAGAGTTTTAATGTTCTTCAAATGTTCTAGAAACTTGTTTTCTGTGTACATCCAGTACACAGATGGATCATTTAACCATCAAAAGTCATATCAAATATACATTCCTATTTCATACAAAAGAAAAGCCTTAGGGAATTTATTATAATTTTAGTTTACAATTTTTTTCCTATTTAATCTGGTTGTACATCCACCTAAATACTCACCAGTGGTAAAAATGATTGATAAAAATGTTGTTCATGATTAAATATTTAAAGCAATTATGTATAAATGCTGTCATTTATGATTGGATACCCTCAGAGACTTTATATCTTTTATTTCAAAAATCAGTTCTTACTGTGCTTCTACTCTAGACCCAACCTTTATCTAGATAATTTACTTCAGCTATTTCAGGGTAATCTGAAAAGACTAAACATTTCACATTTTAAAATCTCAATCTACCTAATTTTTTCCCAGATTCTCTAGATGTGCTCTACATTTCTACTTCTTGGCTAAATCTCAAGATTTCTAACAAGCTAACAACAGAAATCCCAGAATTTGTGTACAAAACTTCTTGCTCCAAGATTTCCTAGGTGGATATAAATCTTTTCTCCACAGGCTTCACAAAACTGAGTACAAATTTAATTATCCTTCACACCATATCCATAAGGGTAAAAAAATGATATGAAGGTCAGACCAAAAAATAATAAAACAAAACAATAACAACTAAACATAACCCTCAATACAACTATGTTCCCTAAGGTTATAAAAAAAAGCTTTTAAGTCATATTGGAATTAATCATTTATATTATTGCGTAGCCCAAGAAATATTTGTAGTTCACATACATTACAAAGCTAAATGTCAATACTAACAAAGAGTATACAGGACAATCCTAGGAAGACACCTGGCATTTAGAGAAATAGATGTCCTGCTTTTAAAAGGACATTCTACATGGAGTCAACTAGTCAAAAACTTTCAACACATACAAATAAAAAAGAAAGTATAATTTATTTATTCTCACAAATACAATTTTGGAGGCAGATAGACGTAACATCCCAAGATTTTCTTCTGGGGGACCTAAAAATGGCGGAGGAGTAAGATGTGGAGATCACCTTCCTCCCCACAAATACATCAAAAATACATCTACACGTGGAACAACGCCTACAGAACACCTACTGAATGCTGGCAGAAGACCACAGACTTCCCAAAAGGCAAGGAACCCCAAACGTACCTGACCTTGTGGCTGTAAGGGTCTTGGTGCTCTGGCCAGCTGTCAGGCCTGAGCCTCTGAGGTGGGAGAGATGAGTTCAGGACATTGGATCCCCAGAGACCTCCCATCCCCACGTAATATCAATTGGCGAGAGCTCTCACAGAGATCTCCGTCTCAACGCTAAGACCCACCTCCACGACCAGCAAGCTCCAGTGCTGGACACCCTAGGCCAAACAACTAGCAAAACAGGAACACAACCCCACCCATTAGCAGAGAGGCTGCCTAAAATCGTAATAAGTTCACAGACGCCCCAAAACACACTACCAGACATGATCCTGCTCACCAGAAAGACAAGATCCAGTGTCATCCTCCAGAACACAGGCACCAGTCCCCTCCACCAGGAAGCGTACACAACCCATTGAACCAACCTTAGCCCCTGGAAGCCTACACAACCCACTGAACCAACCATAGCCCCTGGGGGCAGACACCAAAAACAACAGGAATTACAAACCTGCAGCCTGCGAAAAGGAAACCCCAAACACAGTAATTTAAGCAAATGAGAAGACAGAGAAATATGCAGCAGATGAAGGAGCAAGGTAAAAACTCACCAGACCAAAAAAATGGAGAAGCAATGATGAACAACACAATAAAGGAAATTAAAAATTCTCTAGAAGGAATGAATAGCAGAATAACTGAGGTAGAAGAATGGATAAATGACCTGGAAAATAAAACAGTGGAAATAGCTATCCCAGAGCAGAAGAAAGGAGAAAGAATGAAAAGAACTGAGGACAGTCTCATAGACCTCTGGGACAACATTAAATGCACCAACATTTGAATTATAGGGATCCCAGAAACAGAAGAGAAAAAGAAAGGGACTGAGAAAATATTTGAAGAGGTTATAGTTTAAAACTTCCCTATGATGGGAAAGGAAATAGTCAGTCAAGTCCAGGAAAATCAGAGAGTCTCACACAGGATAAATCAAAGAAGAAACAGGCCAACACATATATTAATCAAACTATCAAAAATTAAATACAAAGAAAAAATATTACAAGCAGCAAGGGAAAAACAACAAATAACATAAAAGGAAATCCACATAAGTTTAATGGCTGATAAAACAATTAAGAAAATGGTAATAGGAACATACATATCAATAATCACCTTAAATGTAAATGGATTAAGTGCTGCAACCAAAAGACATAGACTGGTTGAGTGGATTCAAAAACAAGACCCATATATATGCTGTCTACAAGAGACCCACTTCAGACCTAGGGACACATACAGACTGAAAGTGAGGAGATAGAAAAAGATATTCCATGCAAATGCAAATCAAAGGAAAGCTGGAGTAGCAATTCTCATATCAGACAAATAGACTTTAAAATGAAGACCATTACAAGAGACAAAGAAGGACACTACATAATGATCAAGGGATCAATCCAAGAAGAAGATATAGCAATTATAAATATTTATGTACCCAACTCAACATATAAGGCAAATGCGAATAACCATAAAAGGGGAAATCGACAGTAACACAATCATAGTAAGGGACATTAACACTGCACTTCCACCAATGGACACACTGGTTGAGTGGATTCAAAAACAAGACCCATATATATGCTGTCTACAAGAGACCCACTTCAGACCTAGGGACACATACAGACTGAAAGTGAGGAGATAGAAAAAGATATTCCATGCAAATGCAAATCAAAGGAAAGCTGGAGTAGCAATTCTCATATCAGACAAATAGACTTTAAAATGAAGACCATTACAAGAGACAAAGAAGGACACTACATAATGATCAAGGGATCAATCCAAGAAGAAGATATAGCAATTATAAATATTTATGTACCCAACTCAACATATAAGGCAAATGCGAATAACCATAAAAGGGGAAATCGACAGTAACACAATCATAGTAAGGGACATTAACACTGCACTTCCACCAATGGACACATCATCCAAAATGAAAATAAATAAGGAAACACAAACTTTAAATGACACATTAAGCAACATGGATTTAATTGATATTTATAGGACATTCCATCCAAAAAAAACAGAATACACTTTCTTCTCAAGTGCTCATGGAACATTCTCCAGGATAGATCATATCTTGGCTCACAAATCAAGCCTTGGTAAATTAAATAAAATTGAAATTGTATCAAGTATCTTTTGCAACCATAACACTATGAGACTAGATAACAATTACAGGGAAAAAAAACTGTAAAAAATACAAACACATGGAGGCTAAACAATATGCTACTAAATAACCAAGAGATCACTGAAGAAATCAAAGAGGAAATCAAAAAATACCTAGCAACAAATGACAGTGAAAACACGACGACCCAAAACCTATGGGATGCAGCAAAAGCAGTTATAAGAGGGAAGTTTATAGCAATACAATCCTACCTCAAGAAACAAGAAACATCTCAAATAAACAACCTAACCTTAACCTAAAGCAATTAGAGAAAGAAGAACAAAAAACCCACAAAGTTGGCAGAAGGAAAGAAATCATAAAGATCAGATCAGAAATAAATGGAAAAGAAATGAAGGAAACAATAGCCAAGATCAATAAAACTAAAAGCTGGTCCTTTAAGAAGTTAAAAATAATTGATAGGGCTTCCCTGGTGGCGCAGCGGTTGAGAGTCCGCCTGCCGATGCAGGGGACACGGGTTTGTGCACCGGTCTGGGAAGACCCCACATGCCGCAGAGCGGCTGGGCCCATGAGCCATGGCTGCTGAGCCTGCGTGTCTGGACCCTGTGCTCTGCAATGGGAGAGACCACAACAGTGGGAGGCCCAGGTACTGCAAAAAATAAATAAATAAATAAATAAAATAAAATTTTTTTAAAAATTGGTAAACCATTAGCAACACCCATGAAGAAAACAAGGGAGAAGACTCAAATCAATAGAATTAGAAATGAAAAAGGAGAAGTAACAACTGACGCTGCACAAATACAAAGGATCGGGGAGATTACTACATGCAACTATATGCCAATAAAATGGACAACCTGGAAGAAATGGACACATTCTTAGAAAAGTACAACCTTCCAAGACTGAGCTAGGAAGAAATTCAAAATATAAACAGATCAATCACAAGCACTGAAGCTGAGACTGTGATTAAAAATATTCCAACAAACAAAAGCCCAGGACCAGATGGCTTCACAGGAAAATTCTATCAAACATTTAGAGAAGAGCTAACACTTATCCTTCTCAAACTGTTCCAAAATACAGCAGAGGGAGGAATACTCCCAAACTCATTCTATGAGGCCACCATCACCCTGATACCAAAATCAGACAAAGATGTCACAAAGAAAGAAAACTATAGGCCAATATCACTGATGAACATAGATGCTAATCTCCTCCACAAAATACTAGTAAACAGAATCCAACAGCACATTGAAAGGATCATACACCATGATCAAGTGAGGTTTATTCCAGGAATGCAAGGATTCTTCAATATATGCAAATCAATCAATGTGATACACCATATTAACAAATTGAAGGAGAAAAACCATATGACCATCTCAATAGATGCAGAAAAATCTTTGGACAAAATTCAACACCCTTTTAAGATAAAAACCCTCCAGAACGTAGACATAGAGGGAACTTACCTCAACATAAAAAAGGCCAGATATGAAAAACCCACAGCCCACATCATTCCCAATGGTGAAAAACTGAAACCATTTCCACTAAGATCAAGAACAAGATAAGGTTGCCCACTCTCACCACTATTATTCAACATAGCTTTGGAAGTTTTAGCCACGGCAATCAGGGAAGAAAAAGAAATAAAAGGAATCCAAATCAGAAAAGAAGAAGTAAAACCGTCACTGTTTGCAGATGACATGATAGTATAGATAAAGAATCCTAATGGTGTTACCAGAAAACTACTAGAGCTAATCAATGAATTTGGTAAAGTAGCAGGATACAAAATTAATGCACAGAAATCACTTGCATTCCTATACACCAATGATGAAAAATCTGACAGAGAAATTAAGGAAACACTCCCATTTACCACTGCAACAAAAAGAATAAAAGACCTAGAAATAAACCTACCTACAGAGACAAAAGACCTGTATGCAGAAAACTATACGACACTGATGAAAGAAATTAATGATGGTACAAACAGACAGATATACCACGTTCTTGGATTGGAAGAAACAACATGGTGAAAATGACTATACTACCCAAAGCAATGTACGGATTCAATGAAATCCCCATCAAATTACCAATGGCAGTTTTCACAGAACTGGAACAAAAAATTTCACAATTTGTATGGAAACACAAAAGACCCAGAATAGCCAAAGCAATCTTGAGAAAGAAAAACAGAGCTGGAGGAATCAGGCTCCCTGACTTCAGACTAGAGTACAAAGCTACAGTAATCAAGACAGTATGGTACTGGCACAAAAACAGAAATACAGATCAATGGAACAGAATAGAAAGTCCAGAGATAAATCCACGCACATATGGGCACCTTATCTTTGATAAAGGATGCAAGAATATACAATGGAGAAAAGACAGTCTCTTCAATAAGTGGTGCTGGGAAAACTGGACATCTACATGTAAAAGAATGAAATTAGAACACTTCCTAACACCACACACAAAAATAAATGCAAAATGGATTAAAGATCTAAATGTAAGGCCAGACACTATAAAGCTCTTACAGGAAAACATAGGAAGAACACTCTATGACATAAATTACAAGATCCTTTATGTTCCACGTCCTAGAGAAATGGAAATAAAAACAAAAATGAACAAATGGGACCTAATGAAACTTTAAAACTTTTGCACAGCAAAGGAAACCATAAACAAGATGAAAAGACAACCCTCCGAATGGAGAAAATATTTGCAAATGAAACAACTGACAAAGGAATAATCTCCAAAATATACAAGCAGCTCATGCAGCTCGATATCAAAAAAAACCCACCCGATCCAAAAATGGGCAGAAGACCTAAATAAACATTTCTCCAAAGAAGATATACAGATTGCCAACAAACCCATGAAAGGATGTTCAACATCACTAATCATTAGAGAAATGCAAATCAAAGCTATATTGAGGTATCACCTCACACTGGTCAGAATGGCCATCATCAAAAAATCTACAAACAATAAATGCTGGAGAGGGTGTGGAGAAAAGGGAACCCTCTTACACTGTTGGTGGGAATGTAAATCAATACAGCCACTATGGAGAACAGTATGGAGGTTCCTTAAAAAACTAAAAATAAAACTGCCATACGACCCAGCAATCCCACTACTGGGCATATACCCTGAGATAACCATAACTGAAAAAGAGTCGTGTACCACAATGTTCACTGCAGCTCTATTTCCAATAGCCAGGACATGGAAACAACCTAAGTGTCCATCAACAGATGAATGGATAAAGAAGGTGTGGCACAGGGCTTCCCTGGTGGCGCAGTGGTTGCGCATCCGCCTGCCGATGCAGGGGAGCCGGGTTCGCGCCCCAGTCTGGGAGGATCCCACATGCCGCGGAGCGGCTGGGCCCGTGAGCCATGGCCGCTGGGCCTGCGCGTCCGGAGCCTGTGCTCCGCAACGGGAGAGGCCGCAGCGAAGGGAGGCCCGCATACCACAAAAAAAAAAAAAAAAAAAAAAGAAGATGTGGCACATATATACAATGGAATATTACTCAGCCATAAAAAGAAACGAAATTGAGTTATTTGTAGTGAGGTGGATGGACCTAGAGTCTGTCACACAGAGTGAAGTAAGTCAGAAAGAGAAAAACAGTGTATATACAGTATGTTAACACAGTTTATATATGGACTCTAAAAAAAAAAAATGGTTCTGAAGAACCTACGTGTAGGGCAGGAGTAAAGACTCAAACGTAGAGAATGGACTTGAGGACATGGGGAGGGGGAAGGGTAAGCTGGGAGAAAGTGAGAGAGTGACATGGACATATATACACTACCAAATGTAGAATAGATAGCTAGTGGGAAGCAGCCGCATAGCACAGGGAGATCAGCTCAGTGCTTTGTGACCACCTTGGTGGGGGATAGGGAGGGTTGGAGAGAGACACGACAGGGAGGGGATATGGATATATAGGTATACGTAGAGCTGATTCACTTTGTTATACAGCAGAAACTAACACAACAATGTAAAACAATTATACTCCAATAAAGATGCTAAAAATTAATTAATTAATAAAAAGTATAAAAAACAAACTCAAAAAAAAAAAAGATTTTCTTCTAATGCTCATGGGTGGTTCTAAGTCTTATCTGAAATAGTGTGTCCAAGACCATTGCCAACATCTGTCAAGTTGCCATGTGGATTTTTAGGTGTGAGTTTTGGGTCATTTTCCATTTGACAATGTAAACTGAGATGTTATGTGCAGCTGTTTGATCCAAGATCGTTAGGTGGTCATGAGCTGTCAGAATCTGTGAACATTGGTTTCTGCGGGAACCAGAACCTGTCCAGGGCATCATAGGCCACCTTTTTTTTCCCTACTATAAAAAAGCTATTTTTCTAATTGGGGTGTATTGTACATTGTACATGTTATCCTTGAAACTGTCTGCTGATTGAGAAAGGGAAATGTTTTCACTCTTCTGAAAATTAAAAAATTTTATGATCATGGCCCATGAGCCAGAAGCAGAAAGGAAATACTGTCATTATTTATTTAGTATTGACAAAACTTAGTGCTTGAAATACAACTCAGAGCATTAATCACACATCTAATGGGCTAAAAGCAATGAACAGTAAAAGTAGTAAAAGTAGAAAATCATCTGTCAGAGGTAATTTTGTTCAGAAAATTTACTGAAAATGAAATATAATTTTTCTTGATAACCTTCTCCAATGCCCTACTCTTACACTTTTATTTTGTAATGTTTAAGAATTTTAGCATATTTTAAACAAAGATTTAGAAAATATAAGGTCATTAAGATAGAACTTGTAGGAAAAAACATCTTTCAACCTTGGGACAATTAAGCCATGATGTAGTTGAAAGGACCCTGAATCATCAGATTCATTCTCCTTTTCCAAAAATGAAGAAAAATGAGCAGTATTAAGGGCTAGCTCTAAGTCATACTATTATTTGATGGTATAACCAAGACAGTATAGATCTGCTGTACACATGTTTATACACATGATCTTGGTGATGCCAGGGTGTTCCTGAGTCACTGTCCATGCAGCTTTGGAACTCTGTTCCCCAGTACCATGGTGTCTAGTACAATCGTCCCTCCATTATGCCAAAACAATGTTCTGCTATTCAGATAAACACTGCTTTACGTAAGTCAGAAATAATGAGTTCTGCTAACTCATGTACGCTTGTGTTCCAAATGTTTCCTTTTATATAGTTTGTTGTTTTCTATGGGAAAATGAGTTCCCTTAATCTTTCCTGTCTCTAACATGCCCATTCAAGAATGCTTGCTTCTCCTTTTTTACCAAATCATGCCTCTGTCTTAGTTAATGCTCTGTTTAAGGCTTGTCAAGGACCTAAAGCCTCCATAGATTAATTCTCCTTCACTCCTCACTTCTCACTCCAGTACTTCTTTCCTCTACCTCTCCTTCTTGTCTCCTTCTCTAAATAAGTATCCTTCCCTTAATACAACTTAAAATTATTATTTCATACGTTCATCGTCTAGGATTTATTTTAGCTATAATTAATTAAAAGTCAAACTAACAGTGACTTAAACCATAAGGACATCTACTATTCACCGAAACAGAAGTCTGGAGGAGGGACTATGCCTGGGAGACAGCAGATCAAATTAGACCCAAAGCTGTTTTATGGTTTCAGTGGTGGCAGAAACCAATCCGATTACTATCAGTCTGGGCTGAGCCAGTAATTGAAAACACCTAGCTGAAGTTGAAGACGTATGGGCAGAAGAAACCAGTGGGCATATCATGTCGGGATGGGGGATGACACATACCAACAATCTGTTAAGATAAGCTGTAACTAAGGACTTTGCAAAAACTAGGTCTTATAGAAATAACAGACAACAAATTTGTTTTCTGTGGAAATCAGATGGAGTGTTGGGGGAAGAAAAAGGGCTGTGACTTTAATAAGTAACTTTTATTTATTCATCCCCCATTAAATTACTACCTGCTGTCTTCCAGCCAATCTAGACGTAGGAGCTCAGGATACTGATGATTAAAGACTATCCTTGTCCTCAAGTTCTTACTCTGGTTGAGAAGGTAGGCGTGGAAATAATTACAATTCCATGTGATGACTGTTCTAATGGTCATATATAAAACGGTATGAAACCCACAACAGATCGCAATTAATTCTGCCTGAGAGTGTCAGGGAAGACACCACTGAGGGGGTGACCTTTAAGCAGGAGAAGAGAAAAGTTCCAAAGACCAGAAGACACACCAGAAATATGAATTCAGTGGTATGAAAAAACACAGCATTTTCAGTGAATAATGAGAAGGTGTATGTATCTGGAATATATTGAGCATGTGGGCAAGATTGGCAATAGGAAGTTGAATCTAAAGAATATGGTCCAGTTAATCTACGTTTGACGATTTTCAAGATCAGAGTAGAAGGTGATTGAGGGGTTAAAAGAACAGAGCAGATGCAGGTGAGAATAATTAAACTGACCAGCAGTGGGTATGGAGTATGGGGAAAGTGACATCAGATATGGGGGAGACTCAGGGCTGCAGGTGTTGATAAGTTCAAATAAGTTTGGGATGCTTAAGTGGGGGAGAAGTGGTTCTGCAGGTTTGTTCAACTGTGGAATTCTGAAGTTTAATATTTCAAATTTGGAGTAGTTCCAGAGGATAAGAACTAGTCCTTGACCTTGAAGACCAAAGTAACTAGTCTACAAGAGCTCTCATATGAGCCACGGGTCTTAGAGAAGTTGTCCACGTGGACTTTGTAATTACTCTCTTCAGTTGGGTTCCCCTTGAAGTAGATCCTAAGATAAGGATTTGAGTGCAAGAAGTTTATTTTGGAGGTGATCCCTGGAAGCAATGGTAGGAGAATGGGAGAAACAGAGGAAAAGGAAAGAAGCCAATATTAGAGTACATTATTCAGCAGGTTACTTCTATGGGCAACTGGGGTTCAATCCTTCTGGGTGATTCTAGGAGAGAGCACAGAGAACCTGTCACAGTGATCCACACTCCCTCTAGTGGTTAGAAAGCTGGGGTACTTCTTTCCCTTTTGTCATTGACTGAGTGCAGTTCCTGGCAGCAGTAACTTCCTGTCATTTCTGGTGCTAGGCTAGAGTCACAGGAGCCTGTCGTCAGCATTACCAGTGGATATGAGAGCACTGAGTGCCAGGGCATAGAGTTGTGACATTGACGGCACCTGCTGTGTTTACCCAAGATCATTTTAGGAGTTGAACTAGAGAGAAACTTAGTGAGCTGGTCACCAGAACCCTCCATCTAGCGTTGGGTGAGTAGCACAGAAGCTGGGAGATGAAGCAAGAGTCTAGAAAGCAGGTACTATTACAAATCACAAATCCACACACTGCTAGCAAATATTGAAAATGCTTGGCGAGAGAGCTGGAGTCCCTACTAAAAATTCCACTCAGTCAGGGGCTGCTGGATGTTATGATAATTGCAGGTAAGAAATACACTTCTGGTTGACATGTTTTTATAATAGTGTGTCATGAAGTCAGTAAGTCACAGGCCCACCATTTCTTTCCTGTCGGCTGATGTTAACAAGACAATAGAGTTACCCTTCTCAGAGATATCAAGAACTAGCTTGAACAAGATGGCTTTAGGAGCACCCTTTTCTCTGCCGAAGCTCATTCTCCCAGCCCTGGCTCTGCTCGATTCCTCTCCTGCCTTGGGACTGAGCCCCAGGGAGACGGTACTTAACCATCAAGAAACATCACAGAGGAGTCCCTCATGAAAGTACTTCTCATGTGTCTACCAGACCCTTGTTAAATTAAGAAAAGACTCCACAGCTTGCTAATGGTTGCTTCTGTGTCCTAGGAACTGATCTCTGCTTTGGTGAAGGAATCTTCTAGAAAGCTAGACTTCTGTATTTTAGTAGCCCTTCTTTAATGTCTGTTACTTATTCTTTCTATTCTTATCATTTGCGGTTTGGAGCCATCAATCCCAGATCATAGATTTTAATAGACTTCTAGCATTGTTTTTGTTTTTGTTTTTGTTTTTGTTTGCTTCCCCCAGGACAATAGCTTTCCTTCTTTAATATTCAGCCTCCTTTTCTGTGTATATCGACAATCCCCATGTTACAGGAGTCATGTTCTTCAATGCATCATCAATGGGATTTCATAATATCAGTCCAACATAATTCTGGTTTTGAGTTACTGTGTTTTTAATTCTACCAAAGTTATCTACTCCAAATTCCCAAGCTAAGCATCACAATCATTTCTTCATAGCTTAACACCACAATGTGTATAAGTGTTTATTATTTAAATATGGTTTATTATTTAATAAAATTTTAAAGTGCAATCCCACATATTTAATCTCCCACTGTGTTGAAGGATACCAGTGGGTATATCTTTATCATTTATTTCTAAATCCTTTTGTCAACAGCAAAAGCCAATATATTTTTTAAATTCTCTATTTTTGTAACAGAGGAAGACTTCACTAAATTTTCATTTAGGTTAAGGGCACAAAAATAAGAAGCACACATTTACAAGACGAGGCTTAATAAGTGACAGAAAGCAGGAGAGACTGTATTATTCCACGTTCTCCCAACATGAGATCGTGAAAATTTCTGCATCTGATGACTCCTATTATTTCTCAAAGATAGCTATATAACAACATACACTTGTAGCTCAAGTATTACATAGTAATACATAACTTCATATGTTCATAGTTCAATAATTACATTCGATTTTAATTATTAAAATGTATATCATCTCTTGCTCTACATCAAGCAATTTAACTACATAGCTGTGATGCTTGTTCTCCTTTTAGTTTTTCTGTTTACATACAGAACCTGGATGGTGGACACAGGTGCTTCTTATGGGCTGCTGGGCAACCTAAACATTAATAATGTTGTTTGCTGTAGGACGGAAGACAAGGAGAGAATGCTTAAGCTGGAAAACTGAAATTCTAGTCTAGCCTAAAGCCCAGTCACTGCTTCCAAAAGACAGATAAAGTTCTTCATCAAATTGTATGATAAGCATTTGCTCAACATCATTAATCATTAGAGAAATGCAAATCAAAACTACAATGAGATATCATCTCACACCGGTCAGAATGGCCATCATCAAAAAATCTACAAACAATAAATGCTGGAGAGGGTGTGGAGAAAAGGGAACCCTCTTGCACTGTTGGTGGGAATGTAAATTGATACAGCCACTATGGAGAACA
>NC_041215.1:66781962-66830993 GCF_002837175.3 Physeter macrocephalus | reverse complement strand
GGAAAGCAGCCGCATAGCACAGGGAGATCAGCTCGGTGCTTTGTGACCACCTAGAGGGGTGGGATAGGGAGGGTGGGAGGGAGACGCAGGAGGGAAGAGATATGGGAACATATGTATATGTATAACTGATTCACTTTGTTATAAAGCAGAAACTAACACACCATTGTAAAGCAATTATACTCCAATAAAGATGTTTAAAAAAAATTGTATGATAAGCATTCTTAAATACCAAGCAGCATATTCTATACTCTCAGTGCTGTCCCCTGAGAGGGTGTGGTCCTTGTTTGTGGGTCTATTTCAGGAATAAAGCTCTCTCATTCATTTACCTACCAGTCATAATAAATTATATGTGGCAGGCACACTCTCAACTGAATCTTTGAGAATGAAACTTTTTAAAATAGCGAGGGAGAATATATGGGATTGCAATCCCCCCATAGATGGACACCTACATCATATCTTTAGGAGATACAGAGCCCACCTTTGTTCTGAAGTCCTGCTCAGCTTCCTTGATATGATACTCACAGCTCTATCCCATCAGTCTGCAGGAGAAGTCTGTTAGTGGCCTTGTAGCTCCTCTGAGGGCCACTGCTTATCTGAACAGCCCTTCAGAAAAATACACTCTTTCTACTTCCTAGGGTCATCTTTGACCTATGACTTCTTGGGACTCAGAATTCCTTGAATGAATAAATTTGTTCATGTTAATCTCTGATAACCAAATTGTAGCCATATAACAACTATACCTAAAATGCTAGCATAAGAGGTTAGACATTTACTCATGTGCTCTGGGGTGCCTGCCCCATTTCCCCTATTTTTAGAAGTGTAATCTTAGAAGTGGAGGGCAGAGGCTTACAGAAATGTTAAGGATTACTTAAACATTTAAACACGTTGAGTGCTGAATAGGTCCCACACAAAAATTCGTTTTGGAAATCTTGTAGATTGTTAACCAATGCAGCACTGTTTATAATATTTCCACACCTGACAACTTTGCAGCAATTGGACAAGGCAGCATCATTTCTATTCTTGCATTCACCCAATGCCACACTTGGATTAACGCAGCTCCTCAACATCAGCCGTGTAGGCATTTGGGGTCAGGCAATTCTTCATTGTGGAGGCTGTCCTGTGCGTTGTAGGATGTTTAGCAGCATCCCTAGTCTTCAACCTCTAAATACCAGTAGCTCCCCTAAATCGTGACAATTGCAACTGTCTCCAGACATTGTCAAATGTCGCCTAGAGGGCAAAACTGTCCCCAGCCGAGAATCACTGGATTAATGGGAAGGTAGAAGGAAGCTACTCTTTCCATATAAGTAATAAAACTCACACACAACTCCTGCAGGAAATAAATTCATGCAGGAGGAA
This sequence comes from Physeter macrocephalus, assembly GCF_002837175.3. Classification (NCBI taxonomy): domain Eukaryota; kingdom Metazoa; phylum Chordata; class Mammalia; order Artiodactyla; family Physeteridae; genus Physeter; species Physeter macrocephalus. The sequence continues at coordinate 66,829,637 of NC_041215.1, read as the reverse complement.
ACAGGTTGGCCTTTTTATTTAGTTGGCCTAAACGCCCTCAGGCCACGTTCTAGATTGCTGCTTGGATGTTGACAGTGAAGTCCATTTTCTCAGTAAAAGGACTGAAGGGGGAAAAAAAGCCACTGGAATGCTATACGATATGGGGCAGCACTATTGTCCATTGTGGGAATATTATGTTATAAATTCTACCACATTAGTCAATAACCTACAAGAATTTTAAAACAAGTTTTTGTGTGAGACCCTTTCGACATTCAATGTTTTTTTTAAATTCTACATAAATGTCTTGGTTTAAAACCTCTACTTGCGTAAAATAAAAATGATTCTTTGGTACTGTTTTTCTAAGTAAAGATGCAAATCTGTCAACCACAGATCTAATCTAATTAAGTAATTCATCCTTTTTTTTTTTTTTTTAACCGGGAAATAGGCAGTGGGTTTTTCATTTCCCTGAACAGTCCCTGCAAACTTGAATGCTGTCGCATCTGTTGTCTCAGCCTGCAACTGTGCTTGCCAGTTAAGGTCACTTCAATGTGAATCGAACTGGAGGAATTCTGCTGTGGACATTTACCACAGTATCATTCTGTCACGGACATTTAAAACGGTATTTTTTTCACAGTCATTCCCTGCTGTCTCTTCTCCCCTCCCCCCAATATTCAAACATATGCTCAGTACTTTCAGGAAGGAAGGAAAGCGACCCAGGAGGTATAAAATGAGCATGATTCAAATGTTTTGTCAGCTGGAGTCCTAGCCAGCAACGAATTTTCACAAACTCTCATACTTTATTCAAATTATCATAATATTATTCAAATAATCATAACACAGCATTGGGTCTTTGACCTATTAATTATCCTTTCATTCATGCCCTCCCTGCTGCCGAGTTAATTAGTCAGACGGTGGGGTCTCTGCTTTATGTACATTATCTCAACCACAGAAAGCCACAAAGTTGTGTTAAGAACTGCAGTCGGAGTCATCCTTTTCCGTCCTAATAATCATGTATGCAAATTATTTTTAAATCTCTTTCTTCGTGCTAATAGCCTTGCTATTCAGAGGAGAGCTGGCTCCCCTGCATCCCTTTTCCACTGTGTGTGTATATATATATATTTTTTTTAAGAAGCAGTGAATATTAACCAGCCACCCAGCAGCCTAGATTGCATTCTTGCCCTAGTTTTCCCTCTCCTTGAAATAGAGGAAAGCACTTCTTAGACATGTGGAATTCTCTTTATCCCGTTCTTTGTGCCCTAAAGCCATGATTAAGTGTCCTTGATTGGCACTGGCAGTGGAATATGGTCCTGTCCTCTGCTACACCAACACCACCGGGCTCATCATTCAGAAAGCTAATCCCCAGCAGTTCACAGAGTGGCTTCCTGAAATTCCTTTCTCGTGTACCAGTAAAGCTCCCCCTATGACATCATTCTCAGTAAGTAAACATCGAGCCACATATTTCATGACAGAAATGCCATGAGGGTGCTAAAATATGTTTATATACCTCTAAACAAACAGAATGGATTTTCTGTCGAACTTTTTCTTTTTTAAGAACACAAGAGTCCCTTTCAGATTGGTAAGAAGATTATTTTTATGAATGCAAGATTAAAACTAGCATAGTTTTATTTTCCATTCTACCAGTGAAAGTTGAGTCAAGAAGACAGAAACTAGGTATTTCAAATAGAGAAAATTTAATCTGATGAATGGATTATACATTGATGGAAGAGCTAAGAAACCAAATAACGAACGGAGGCAACCCAAAGATTAACAACAGCAGGAAGCCACAAGCATCCCTAGAGAGGGGCTGGAGTACTAGAATCCAGAAGCCAGACCTCCAGCTGAAGCTAGAACCATGAAGGGTGCTGCCCAGGAGAGCAGGGACCACAGACAAATGCAGTCACTTCAGGAAACCACCCCATGAGGCAGAAATAGAAATAGAGGCTGCTCCCTTCTTCCTGCCATCTAATCTCTAATCAGGCCTCCACTGCTGGAAGTTAGCTAGAAGCCCGGTGCAAGTAAGTCTGGAAAATATTATTTGCAGGAGGAGAGTGGAAGATGCATCTGGGAGTTGTATCCAGCTTCTCTTTCAATGATCGTTGAGTGAGTGCAGAGCTAATCAGCAACAGTTAAATGCCAGATCCATGAGGCCCATATACATGTGCTCATAGAATTAAGCCCCATCCATCTAGAATTCAGGAGAACTCAAAAGAAGTTACTCCAGTTTAAATAATTAAAGAGTTAGCTAAGGAGGTTAAAGGAATAAACAAAACCAACTAAGAAACCATCTATTTCGAGTATTCTGGTATCACTGGGATATTGTGGTTGACAGAATAATGACCCTAGAGAGACTCTGAGTTCTCATCACCAGAACTTGTGACTAAGTTACTTTATATGACAGAAAGGAATTTGCAGATGTGATCAAGGTTAATGGCCTTGGGATGGGGAGATACTCCTGGATTATCTGGGTGGGTCCAAGCTAATCATATGAATCCTTAAATTTGGAATCTTCCCTGGGTGCGGAAGAGAGAGATGAAGGTGACAGGAAAAGGTGTCAGAGAGTTGTGGAAGGGACTCACCTGCTATTACTGGTTTTGAAAATGGAAGAAGGCAGCCAGGAGCCAAGGGACATAGGTAGCCTCTAGAAGCTGGAAATGACAAGGAAACAGATTCTACCCACCCCACCTGCTGCCAGTTATCAATTTTCCCACTCCCTAGTCAATCTATCACTTCCATGAGCGTACAAACATGCTGGTATTTCTTCCACCTTACTAAAAAAAACCCTTCTTGTGAATGCAGTTCTCCAGTAGTTACTACCCTATTCCTTTGCTCCTCTTTGCAGCAAGCCCCTTAAAAGAATTTGTCTACACTTGTTCCATTTAATTCCACATTTCCTATTCTCACTTAAACCCACTCCAACCAGGTTAACTGCCCATGCTCCCCAGTAATGGTCAATTCTCAGTCCTCCCCTTACTTGATTTAGCAGCAGCATTTGACACAGTTGATCATTCTCGCCTCCTTGATACATTTTTTGCACTTGCCTTCTAGAACACCAAGTTCTCTGTTTTCCATTCTACCTCAGTGGTCCTTCCTTTTGAGTCTCCTTCGTTTCTTTTTCCTCTTCTCCCTGACCTCTTATGTGGGTGCGTCCCAGAATTCAGACCTAGGCTCCCTTCCCTTCACTGTCAGCACCTGTTCCCTTGATGATCTTATCCTTTCTTGTGGATTTAAATATCATCTCTACTCTGATGATTCCCAGTCCAGGCTTATCTCCAGAACTATAGACCCAGATATCTAACTGCCGACTTGCCAGCTCCACTAAAATGTTTAATGGGGCATCTCAGCCTAACGTGTCCAAACTGAATTCAGATCCTCCCTCTAAACCTACTTCACCTCAGCCTTCCCCATCTTTGTTCATAGTAACTCCATCCTTCTATTAGCTCAGGTAAAAAATAAGTAAAAAATTCGGACTCATCTTGGTTCCCTTTTTTTTCACTCACAACTTCAGACTCTATCTCCAGAACATATACAGATCTCAAAATCAGTGAGCAGACCTAGCAACTACTTAACCAATTTTTCACCTAAAGGAAACCAGGAGTTCTTGGAGAAATGGCTGATTCTTGGGCTAGGGCTGGGAACATACAAAAATGCAGGAGTTCTTGGAGAAATGGCTGATTCTTGGGCTAGGGTTGGGAACATACAAAAATGAGCCTGGATCATCTTACTGTGCCAGAAGTGAGAAAGTTCTCAAATTATGGTAGGGACATGTCAGAAGGACACTGGTCCTGGTTTGAAAAGGCACCCACTAGTGGTGAAATCTGATATACTTTGAGCATCTGAATAAATGGGAATGTGTTATCTTATGTGGCAAAGGGGATTAAGGTTGCAGATAGAATTAAGGTTGCTAATTAACTGACCTTAAAAGAGAGAGCTTGTCCCTGATTATCAGGGTGGGCTAATCTAATCACACGAGCTCTTAAAACAGAAAAACCTTTCCTGGCTGTGGTCAGAAAGAGATGTGACAACAAATGAAGGATAAGAGAGATGTGATATTGCTGGCTTTGAAGATGGAGGAAGGGGACTAGAAGCCAAGAAATGTTGAGAAGCAACTGGAATTAAGGAAAAGGATTCACCCCTAGGGTCTGCCGATGCCTTGGTTTTAGGACCTGATTTTAGAAATGTAGAACTTCTAACCTACAGAGCTATCAGATAATAAATTTCCGTTACTTTAAACCACTAAATTTATGGTAATTTGTTAAAGCAGCAGTAGAAAATGTATACATACCTAAAAGGACTATGACTCTTAATTCTCTATGCTGTGCTGTGATTTTCTTCAGAGCCCTGAACATTACCTGCCATTTTGCTATATATTTATTTGTTATTATTTGATAGTTTCCCCCAGTTAGTTACAAAAGGCAAAGAGTCTGTCTGCCTTATTCGCTTCTTTGTCCATAGTACCCAGAGCAGTACCTGAACAGAAAGGACACAATAAATGTTGGTTAAATAAATATTGAATTTGTGCATTTATGTTAATAAGGACAGTTATTCCTGTAACTGCTTATATGCTATCAACCTGAAATAGCAGATTTAGAATTTGCCAGAACACCATCGGTATACTCTACCTTAAACAATTCCTATAAGGGTGACTTTCACTTTCCTGTAATAAAACTCACAAAATAGCAATAAGTCAATGCACCCAGGGCAGTTTTTTTTTTTTTTTTTAGGACAGCTCCCACTGATCAGCAGGAGGAAACTCGTGAACCCACTTTAATAAATGGATAACATTTCACCAATTTCATATACTGTTTAGAGAACCTCCTCCAGCCATAAATCAGCTCTATGACCTAAGAACAGGGCAGGGAATTGTCAGAGCCCTTTGCTGAGTAATTCCAGAAATGCCTTAAAGCTCAACAAAGGAGGGATCTGACATTAGAAAGCTGGAATTTATGACCTAAGGAAAAGCCCCAGTTGGGCAAAACAAAAAAATCAGGCTGAAAGCCTCAGGAGAACGTTTTAGTCTTTGCTTACAGAAGTCTCCAGACCTCTGCAGAAGACTTTTTTCAATGAAGCAAACTAATCCACTAAAATTCAGTCTAAATCGTAACTATGATGGTAAATCATCACCTTTGTCACGATTCTTTCTAATGTTCCAGGGGGTGATCATATAAACAAACTGCTGTAGGTCTGTTTGGTTGAAAGAGCAATGAAATGACATTCTCCTGAGGACTTGACAGAAACCTGTAGGTGCCAATGCTATAGAGCTCAGGTCACTTTCTGTGACCTGCAGAGTGGCATGAACTGACTGGGTAAACACCAAGAAAGCTGAACACACTTTTAAACATGGCAAGATGTTTTGGAATATAACTTTACCCAAGAAGCTATCTTAGATTCTTAATAAGGATGTATTTTTCCAAGATAAAAAACAAGGATGAATCCCTTTTATCCAAAAACCCATTATTTAGATTTATTACTTTCATCAAATGAAACAGTAAAAGATTTTGATCTGTTGGTTCATCTTTTTTCTTTAGAGTAACATACCTTGGAGTCAGAGTTCCACTTAATTAAAATTGAGACTCTACCTATTATTGCTGAAAATCTTTGCAAGCTGTTCTGATCCAGACTGTAAGAGTTGTTCATCAAAACTGCACTAAATTTAGGGTATAATTTAGCTCAACTTTTATTTACACCCACATATAGGACACTATGTATATCTACTGGATAAACTCAGATGTGGGCAGGCTCAGGGAGACTTTAAAACAACTAAAAAAATTACATGAGGCTAATTCTTGGTTTAATAAATGGAAATGTTGGGTTGTAGGGCACTGAGCAATTAGAGATTTATTGGACAATTTGTTCTCACAGTCAAAAGTTTTTCTTACATAAAAATGTTTTCTACAAAACAATCGTACTCTCATTAAACTTGGCTCTTCACATATCTACTTATGGTCTTATAGCTTTGGAGAATACATCTTGTATTTGTAAATCAGGTGGATACTGTTTATTTAACTTTCATCAGTGACCTGTTTGAAAAAAATAGGAAACTCATTGATTTAGCTGACGTAGTCACCTAGAGAAAAAGTGTACTCCATGGTGGATGGGATTGGAATGCAAAATGACCTTGCTAAGTTAGAGAAGCAGGTAGATCCAGGTAGAAAGACACTCAAAAATGATAAGTGCAATGTGGAATCTAAAAAACAAGACAAATGAGCAAACATAACAAAACAGAAACAGACTCATAGATACGAGAGAACAAATTAGTGGTTGTCGGAGGGGTGGAGGATGGGGAGGATGGGCTAAATAAGTAAAGATGATTAAGAGGTACAAACTTCTAGTTATAAATATAAGTCATGGGACTTATTTTTTACAGAGTAGGGGATATAGTCAATAATATTGTAATAACTTTGGATGATGACAGATGGTAACTAGGCTTATAGTGGTGATCATTTCGTAATGTAGAATTTCGTAATATAGAATCACTATGTTGTAGACCCGAAACTAACATAATATGTAAGTCAATTATACCTCATTTTAAAAAAAGAAAGGCTGATAAGCACAATTAATTTAGAGTAAAAATAGAGCAAAAAAAAAAAAGTATGTTAGAAGAAAGGGACAAGCCTAATAAATAAAAGTGGGCTGTAAAGGGCCTGACAATTGTTGAACTGAAGCTAATTAAATAACAGAACAATTAATAAACTAAAGAAAGCACAATACATACCACAGGTTTATGTCCGCATGTGGTAGAAGAGTTAAAGATATAAAAATCTCTATAAGGGACTTCCCTGGTGGCGCAGTGGTTAAGAATCCACCTGCCAATGCAGGGGACACGGGTTCAAGCCCTGGTCCGGGAAGATCCCACATGCAGTGGAGCAACCAAGCCCCTGCACCACAACTACTGAGCCTGCGCTCTAGAGCCTGCGAGCCACAACTCCTGAAGCCCATGTGCCACAACTACTGAAGCCCGCGTGCCACAATTACTGAAGCCCGCACGCCTAGAGCCCGTGCTCCACAACAAACCACCACAATGAGATGCCTGTGCACCATAACGAAGAGTAACCCCCGCTCACCGCAACTAGAGAAAGCCTGCGCGCAGCAACGAAGACCCAACAAATAAATTAATTAATTAATTAATTAATTTTTAAAAATCTCTTTAAGATTTAGAGAACCAAAAATTAGCAGGATGACAGTTTTTCAAGAATGTTGTTTTAAAAAAGGAGATATCAAAATATTAATTTATTGAGCACCTACAATATGTTGAATAATGGAAATATAAAAGTGTATTCCCATTTGCTCTCAAGGAGATAAGTGTCTAATAAGAGAACTATAACTAAGCAGACAAATGAAACAAATTAGTGTTTTGATAGAAGATTGACATAATATTTAGCAATAATCTTTAAGCATGGCTTATAATAATAACAACGGAGAAGCTGAGGCTCAGAGAGATAAAAGTATTGTCCAGGTTGGTAGGTGGTAGAGGCAGAAATTAAACCCAAGTAATCTGGTCCCATAGCCATGTTCTTAACCTCTCTATACCTGCCCTCTGTCTAAGGGCACAAAAATTAACGGTTGTAAGAACAGTGAATTAGTCACTAGTCACTACAAGTGTCTGACATCTAATACTCAAGTTTAGGAAGCCAATTCCTACTCAGATCTATACAAAGAAGCTAGCCAAGCTGGAAGCCAGAAGTAAACAGGACAATTCCACAGGCAACATGGGACCCCGCACTCAGAGGCTATCTTCCCTTGGTATCAGACACATTCGTTTTTTGGGGAGGGGGGTACAATATTAATTTTGGAGGAGAGAGGAATAGAGACTTACTTAAGTGACCCCAGGTAAAATAGGAGTAGTTTATACTATGAATGGAAATAGAAATGGATAAAACAAGAGCCTCCGCCATCAGGCCAGGCTTTCTTGGAAACTCATAGGAAGATGAACCCCCTAGTCTCATGGAAGAACAGAATGTGTGGAGGGTCAACCTCAGGGAGATTAACCAGCCGGGCAGTCCATCTGTAGGGTGACTCTAGCAACTCCCTCAGCAGGAGGAATTGGTGGAGGTTTTGCCATCTGGATGACTTGGCTCTTTGGGCTTTGTTTGCCCTGGTTCTCATGCTGCTGGCCAACTAGCTCACCCTCTTTTCTCTTAATTCTGTCTTGCTGTCTCACTGTCTGTGCCAGCTCATAGATTCTGCTTCCTCATCACATCAACGTATTTGTGGGCCTGACCACCTCAAACCTTAGCTTTTTAGCTCCTGCTGCTTCCCTCCATAAATCTCCTTTCAAGTGTTTTCCTGAAACAGGTGCTGATTGGCCAAGCTAACCTCATCATCCTGATTTGAAGAGAGCCTTTCATACCAATTGACTTTGTAGGTTGTAGATCAACCTATTAAATGTCTAACTCTGCTTGAATTGGTTGTGTTTATGGTGGTTGGAGAGGCTTGTAGGGGGACAAAGTAGAATGTGGGGAGGGCAAGCCTACCTGAGTCAGAAGTTGGCCATTTCTGCACAAGGAATGGTTTAGGACTGTTCATCCAGACAGGAACCAACATTTGTTGATCGTTAGGCTATGCTAAGTACACACACCCCACTTAATCTCACAACAACCCTAAGATGTAAATATCATTGCCTCCATTTGCAGGTGATAAAAGAGGTTAAGTCACTGTCTGTGGCAGAGCTTAGACTGGAATCAGGTTTGCCTGACTCCAAAGGCCTAGTTCCTCCCACAATTCCACGCTGCCTCCCATCATTTCACCCCCATAGGCAAAACCAAGAGGACACTGAGGCACTATAAATAACTTTTTGAACCTTACTCTGGGAAGATAAACTATCAGATAAAATAGATACTCTCAAATATTCAGTTTCTTTGTTCGATAGAGAATTTTAAGAAAATAGTGGGCAACTAACAATCTCATCTTGCCAGAATCAAATGTTACCCAAATGCAAATATCTGAACCAGATATAAGAAAAGCAAACTTTTAAAAATGGTTTCTCTGGGCAAATCCTTTTGTGTAATGTACACTAACTCCTTTAATCCTCACAAGAAGGAGGTACTTTGCCACCTCCATATTCCAGATGGGAAAACTGAGGCAGTGTGAGGGGAAATACTTGCCCAAGGTCATTCAGCAGCAGAGCCAGGACCCAAATCCAGCCCACTTGTCTCCATAGCCCATGTGGACTAAGCTCTTCTACTGTTCTGCGGTCTTCTTTGGGCATGCACAAAAATACTCACCTAGATGAGTATGTTTTAGCTGTCCTCTGAAGAAAGGAAAAAAGTTTCATTTTCTTAAATGCAATTTTTGATGTTCTGCTACAATAATAAAAGAGGTATAAATCTATCACAGGTAAAAGCCTGTCAAGATTTTTTAAAGCAGTTCCATATAATGATATTTGAATGATTGTTTAAGTCTCTTGAATTACCCTTCCATCTGTTTGGGACTGACATGTGAAGAGCTATGAGTCAGGAGGAAGTCTGTAAACAATACAGTATCAAGCATTAATTGTATCATTTACTCTTGAAAAAAATGATGGTTCCTGAATATTGAAGTGTTCTCATTGTTGCTATAACAACTTCAGCTTGCTATTGTGACTTTCTCTATTCAAGGTGAATGCTTATGTTTACCAGAACTAAAGTTCAGGAGGTTTAGAAATATTATGTATCTGTAATGCATGTCACTTAGTCAATTCATTTGTAAAGAAAAATAATGAGTAACTGGCAGGAGGTAATAAACGACATTCCTGGAGAAATGAGCTCAGAGAAATTCAGTATGAAACATGCTCTGAATAAAGCACGCCACTGACTGCAGCCGTGCATCATTCCCACCACAACCTGGGCAGCATCCGAGCCAAGACTCAGTTGCTCTGGACCAGTTGTAAACTCACCACCCAGAACAATGCCTGGCACAGACATTTGCTGAATAAAATATAAGCAAGTGCTAGAACCCTCCCATTCAAGGTCACAGTCAGTCTTTGGTCTGTTTAGTTGATCTCCCACTGATATCAGGTAGAACACATGGTGCTTGCTCGATCTAGGAAGTCAGGTTTTCTGGGTTTTTGAGTTCTTGCTTTAGTCCTGATTATCCTGCATAGCACACGTATACCCAGCAAGTAATTAAACACTGCCGAAATGCTAATAGTCAAGGAAACAGAGACTGGCCTTACAATTAAGAATTCAGAAAAAGTGATGAATTTTTGAAATTATAGAGCTTTTTAATCATTATTGCTCCCTCCAACTACAAATGAGTCTGATCATCAAGAATGCAAGGTGCAAGTCAAAGACACCTAAAAACCAAGTATACAGGCAGTGCAGAGACATTCTTCCTATAAAAGAAAATTTCCTCAGGTGCTGCCGAGCCATTCAAATAAGCCCATACCTTCCCATGCCCCTAGCTGAAATATCAGCAGATGCTGGGGCAGGGGACAGACAGCACCAAATTGATGAGAGGGATTCTTGCTTTGTGATCCCTTATGGATCCCTCACAAACCACACAGGTGGGGAAGAAAACAGGACCCCAAACTGCAGGCAGCAAGGCCTGCCAAACCCTGTGGGTATGGACAAAAAGAGCTGCTCCACCAACCAACACTGTCACTTCATTGTCAACCCTCCTGTCTCTTACACACGTCGTGCTTGAGGTGTGTAAGGGCCATGCTCTGGAAAAAGCAGGGCACACCTGCCAACAGTTTTTGCCCTTTCTCTTCCTTCTACATCTCCTTCTCCACTATCAGCTCCTTTACTGACTCTCCACTGCCTCCTCCCCGCCCCCACCCCCCACCGCCCTCTGACATCCAGTAAAGCATGTAAAACCCGGGCAGAAAGAAACTGTGTGTGTGTGTATTGCATCACATGATATATCCTTATACAAAGTGCTAGTCAAACTTTTTGAGCATACAAAATAGGAATAGTTCAGGAGGTTTGGAGGTCATGAGAACAACATTAGAAAAGAGGGGTGCACCAAAGAAATACACTAGTCAAATATCTTCTGTGAGTCTCCTGGAAGAAAAATATGGTAACTAGAAAATTATTTTTGGAGCATCTAGAACCCGATTCTAAGATACCATAAATTGTATGATGCATCATAGATTTAATAGCAGCTTTTCAGGAGGAAGAAGGCCCACACATTAATTGTGTAAGTATATACTTTTAATAACTGAAAAAGCATTTATACACCCAGATAATTATAGACTAACTTTCTGCTTCAGTGTAATGACCAAAGTTTAAGTCAAAGATTTGTTCATACATGTAGCCTAAAGAGTCTTTGGATTCACTCTCGTTCCTTGACAGACATGCCTGGCACCATGGTGACAAGCTGTTTTGCATCACCAGTGCTCATCATTTTGGTTTCTTTAGCTCTTGAAGATTGACAGTATAATTCTGAGAGATATTGAAAATAGTAGACTTTCTTCTGAATTTCCTATTTGGTTAAACTAATAGCTTTATATTTTTCCTTCATTAAATTACACATTACTGGAAGTTAAACAGCTTTTCTTGAAAGTCAGCCTGAAGTTTTGACAGATATGTTACTCATAAGAGTTGAGCCTCTTCACAGCCCATCCTGGCATGGTGTCACCTTCAGGAGGAAAAGCAATTATGTCCAGAAATAATGGTAAAGCAATTTAAACCTTTATCACAATCTTTTAAAAATGCCAGAAGAGGATTTTATTCACATCACATAGAAAAATATATTCAAATATTCTTTCTCCATCTATGTTTTGGCTGTCCTCCTCTTTCTTCTCTCCCCTCCTCCTTTCTCTTTCTCTTTTCCTTAAGAAACCCTCTGCTTTTCCCAGTGTGAATTAGCCAAGCTGGCTGTCTTCCTCTCACCCATGACCCAATTACCACCACAAAGACTAGAAACCAAGGGGGTCAAGAGACTTCTCCTTGGCAGGAAGGGAGAGTCAAAGGCTTATATTGTCTTATCAAAGGTAGGTATTTAGGACTTGAGTAATGATTCCCAAAAAACATCAAATGATGACCCCCAAACTCTCCCAGCTTTGAAACATCTTGTTTATGCAGGATTTAGCAATTTCTTTTGCCTTAAATTGGATTGCCTGGTAGTTGCCAATCTTTTGTGTAAAAATAACAGGCAGCCAAGTGTAGTCATTTTATGAGCGTTTGAAGCAATAATCAATAAATTTAAGTTTGTTAATTACTCAATGACTAAGGGCTTCCCTGGTGGCGCAGTGGTTGCGCGTCCGCCTGCCAATGCAGGGGAGCCGGGTTCGCGCCCCGGGCTGGGAGGGTCCCGCGTGCCGCGGAGCGGCTGGGCCCGTGGGCCATGGCCGCTGGGCCTGCGCGTCCGGAGCCTGTGCTCCGCGACGGGAGAGGCCGCGGCGGAGGGAGGCCCGCATACCACAAAAAAAAAAAAAAAAAAAAAAAAAAATTACTCAATGACTAATTTTGTATATTTTATACATTTGCAAATAATAACAACTACATCAAAACTTACTGATCTGCAGGCACCTAGCAATTTTCACTTATCATTGGTTGCAAGAAGCATCTAAATTTCACTACAGTTATTTAGTTAAGGAAAGATGGTCTTTGGGGTACCCTAAGTCTCCTGTAGGTTATATATAATATTAAGAGGAAGTTGGTTATTAAGAGACTGAATCCATTCTGTTTTTCAAATTTTACCTAAAAATCATAAGACAAGACATTTCTAATGAGGTTAGTAAAATACTTAAACAACTTAGTATTTTTCTCCTATTTAAAAAATTAAAGTATAATTTATATATAGTATTATTCACCCCTTTACTGTGCATATCTGCAATTTTTGACAAACATATACAATCACATAACCACCACCTCAATCAAAATATGAAAAAATCCTTATAATTTTGCCTTTTCCAGAGGGTCATACACAGGGAATCACACACTCTGCAGCTTTTTGCATTTGTTTTTCTTCACTTATCATCGGGCATTTGAGATCCATCCATGTCGTTGAGTGTATCATTAGTTCGTTCCTTTTTATGACTGAGTAATATTCCATTGTAATGCACCACAGTCTGTTTTTCAGTTCCCCAGTTGAGGGATATTTGGGCTGAGCAACTTTGTACTATTTGTTCTGCGAGGAGTGAGGTCCATGTTAACTGGACCATAAGTTTCAGACCCTAATTCTCAGCCCATGTGTCCCCATACAGCGTTTAGCTGGTCTAATATAATTCTAAATAGCTATCTTCCCATATTTCTCATTTGTTAGTTTTCTTTCACTGACCATTACATGTGTAGGGTTGTGAAGTGGAACAAAGTAAATAGAGGAAAGTACAGAATTTAGAATTTTAACTCCCTGACTTCAAATTTAATATTGAACAGGCTATTTAATCTCTCTAACTCTCAGTTTCCTGATTGTAAAAATGGAATTAGCACATCCGCTCGCAGTCTTGTCGTAATGATGAAATGAGGGAATACGTCTGAAGGAATCAAGCAGAAGTCTTGGAACATAGAAAATAAAAACATTAGCTCCCCATCGCACCTCAGTCTGATTGTGTTGTTACCTTGAGATATTTATTTATGGATTAAAAGGTTTTTTGTTTGAGTTTTCTTTTCCTTCCTTGTCAGCTTCTCTTTCCCGTGGTCTCTTTCAAGCAGGGAGTTGGCCAAAGGGTGATAAGTGGCAGAGCAAAACATTAAAGTCTTTGTAAGTCTTTCTCACACGTATTTCACTAAAAGCCACAGACTAAATGCGTTGGAAGAAAGGATCTCCCCTGTGCTAGACAGTTCTGCCTGGGGGTGGCGGAGTGGTAGGAGGAGTGAAGGATAGATAGGGCAGAGGAGGCTGGGATGAGGGGGAAAAGTACATCCGATGAAGGTCACCAGGCTAGTAGCAAAACCCCACAGAGGAAGACCCCAAAGAGGAAAGGGAGCTGGGTGCAACATTTGGCAAAATGGGACTTTAGGCAACTTTACCAAAAAATTCCTGTGCCCCAAGCTTGAGCTAGGATGCTATCTGGACCTGATGAAGCCATACAAACAAGGATGAGAGACATCTCAGCAGTATCCTGTGGGTACAATGACTGGAATAATATACATTGCACCCTCCCCGCTGCCCAAGTGCTCTGTAAATTCCCAGAAACTTGGAACAATTCCAGGAACTAGTTGTGTGTGTGTGTGTGTGTGTGTGTGTGTGTGTGTGTGTATGTGGTGGATTCCAACAAAGATATAGAGGTTTTTTTCCCCCCTTTCTGCCAAACTAATAGAAAGGATGTTCAGAGCTAGAAGTTGAGTAAGAAAGAGACAATGAAGAAACTTTTATGTCTTGCATACCTGTGCTCATAACCAAGTACCATTGTAATTACAGGGATAGAACGCAGACATTACTACCCCCCTTATGTTCTTTCACACGTTTATCAAACTGTATCAATGAGGGAACAAATCGGCTATGAGGTGCACAAGTACTATCATGAGGTAAGGTGGTCATAAAGCCAATTTCTATAAGAAATGATGAAACCCTTATCATCCTAAATTAGCATTTCCAATAACCATTTCCTTATGAAGATACATTACCAAATTATACTGCCCTCAGCCCTTGGAAAAGGAGCACCTCTGGGAAATGCTACATTTTTTATAATTTCCATTTAGCCCAGGCTAACACATGGAAAGTAAGACATTCTACCATGCGTATGATTAGCTGCTTCCCTGAGTATTCGCTGTCATTTCTACTCATTATTTACTCATTCATTCATTTGTTCATTCACTCACTCACCAAGTGCCTAGCAGGTTCCAGACACTATGGTCAATACATTAATGTCATCTGGACATGTACAAAGTCTTTAAGTACTCTAATCTGCCTTTCCTTTATTCTTGACATGTGTCTGACCTCCATTTTCTGAGGATGAAAATCAGGCCCAGGGAACATGCCTAAGTCCCTGACAGAGTTCAAGGGTTCAGACTCCTTTCATTAAGAGAAAAGAATTCTAAATGGTTGAAGCCCCATTGTTAATCTACACTGAATTCCCAGAATCCTACTAAAGGCAGTTTCAAAAAACAGAGTTTCTGCAATAATGGAAAGACGTACTAACACTGTCATTCTACTTATACTGTGAGAAGCCCCTGTAACAGCACAGGCTGAGAAGTCTGCTTGGATAAATTAAGAACCACCCCGAAATAAAACCAACAATTCAAACATTTGAAAAGAAAAATGCTGCAAATATTTGGTGATTGTTTTCTCTAAATTAAAGACCCTTTTTATTTGCTGGTATCATGAATGATTAGAATAAGAAATTTAAAATATCTAAGGAAGACCTCTTGTTTTGAACTGTAAAATATATTTAGGGAGACACTTGAGCTTTGCACAATTCTGATCCTTTTTTTTAACTTTGGATTTTTTGTAACCAAATCAAACTGACTGAAATTCTCAGGCCCTTGTTTATAAATTTGCCCAGAGAAGGTAAGTCTGAAATGTGTATTGCCATGTAGTTGTCATTTATACCAGTAAATTTTCCTAGCTGGAAGATAAAGGACCCAGAAACAAAAAGAAAGCTGGTTTCAAAAAAAAGCAATCTAAATAGGAATTGGCAAATACAAACTGGAAAATTTAATTCAAGTTTAAAAGTTGTAAGATATGAAAAGCAATGCAAGAATGTTGAGAAATAGCTGAAAAAGAGATTAGACACGGAGCATACCTCAAGGTTGGGACATCTTATCTATTATAGCACATCCCCACCCCCTCAACCCCTAACACAGAAAGTAATTTCTGTATCCTGCTCATGGCCACACACAAGCATCAATCTAAGTAGCTGTTGGGATGGATCTTAGTGATAAAACAATCACAGAAGCAATATAATAATGTAACTCACTCTATTCTTCCAAAATCACAAGGAAAATAGGATCCGAGGTATGGAAACTTAGCCACGTAGCTCTTGTTCTCAAACTTCTCATCTGTGAATCGAAAAAGTGTTGAACTTGATCTTATCTAAACTTTTATTCTATGCTTTTATTCAGTCCACATCATTACTATGTTAGGGTATATTCCCTACACATGCTGAAGTAACCCCTCCTGGATTTAAGAAAAGTTTCCTGAAATTCAGGATTCCTCTGTTTAGTAGTTCTATCCTCCTAGACTCCTCAGACCCCTTAGCCACGTAATCAAGTGCCAACCCATGATGTTCAATATTAAGTGCACCTGAAGTCTTTAGAAAATAAATATTGTGACTCTGAGAAAATCCAAGGAAACTGTTTATAAAAATGCTCTGTTACAGTCCAATGATTACATATATTTCAAGAAGAAAAACACCTTGACTTCATTAGGGAAAATGTCAAGAAAATAAATCAATTGTATTGATTTATATACACAGAAAGCTATAGACATTGATGGCACATACAGTCATATAGATACACTGAAAACATATAGATTGTATACTGTTCATAATAAGCCCATTTTAAATATAAAGACTTAGGTTAAAAGTAAAAGAATGGAGAAAGATATACCATGTAAACACTAAACTAAAAAAACTAGAATAGCTATAATAATTTCAGTCAAAGTAAATTTCAGAACAAGAAAGATTATCAGGGATAAAGATGAGTTCTACACAATGACAAAGGAACCAATTCTCCCAGAAGACATAAAAATCTTAAATGTGTATTCACCCAAAAATAGACTTTTATGATACAGAAGCAAAAGCCTGATATATCTGAAAGGAGAAATAGACAAATCCATAATTATAGTTGGAGATGTCAACATTCTTTTCTTGGGAATTCATAGAACAAGTAGATAGAAAATCAGTAAGAATAAACGTGACCCAAACAGCACAATCAAACAACTTGATGTAATTGATATTTCTAGAACATTTCACCTGCCAACAGCAGATTACACATTCTTCTCAAGTGCACATAAGTTATTCTCTAGGGTGCACCATATTCTGGGCAATAACAAAACTTTGACACATTTAAAAAATTAGAAATCATACAAAGGACATTCTTAGACCCCAATAAAATTAAACAAAACTGTACTAGGAAGATATCTGGAAAGTTCCCAACTATTTGGAAATTAAAGAAAAAACTTCTAGGGACTTCCTTCTTGGTGCAGTGGTTAAGAATCCACCTGCCAATGCAGCGGACATGGGTTCAAGCCCTGGTCTGGGAAGATCTCACATGCTGTGGAGATACTAAGCCTGTGAGCCACAACTACTGAGCCCCCGTGCCACAACTACAGAAACCCACACACCTAGAGCCCGTGCTCTGCAACAAGAGAAGCCACCACAATGAGAAGCCCGCACACCGCAATGAAGAGTGGCCCCCGCTCATGACAACTAGAGAAAGCCCACGCGCAGCAAGACCCAACACAGCCAAAAATTAATTAATTATTTTTAAAAAGAGAAAGCTTCTAAATAACAGAGGGGTCAAAGAGAAACCTCAAGGGAAATTTTAAAATATTTTGAACCAAGTAAAAATACAAATATCAAAATTTGTGGGATGTAGCTAAGCAGTGCTTAGAGGGAAATTTGTAGCATTAAATGCATATATTAGAAAGCAAAAATAGCTAAAATAATTAATCTAAGCTTCCAACTTAAACTAGAAGGAAGAGCAAATGAAACCTAAACCAGGCACAAAGGAGAATATAATAAATATGAGAGCATAAATCAATGAAATTTCCCCTAAGATCAAGAGCAAGCCAAGGGTGTCTACTTTTACCACTTCTACTCAGCTTTAAACAGGAGGTAGGGCCAGGGCAATTAGGCAAGGAAATGAAACAAAATAATCTAGCTTTGAAAGGAAGAAATAAAACTGTATATCTTTGCAGATGACATGATCTTGTACAAAGAAAGTCAAATGAATCCACTAAAAAGCTATTTAAGCATGTTCGTCAAAGTTGCAGAACACAAGTATCAATATACAAAAAACAATTGTATTTCCATGCAATAGCAATGAAAAATCCAAAAATGAAATTAGAAAAAATCTGTATTTATAAGGGCATCAAAAAGAATAAAATACTTAGGAATAAATTTAACAAAGAAATGTGAAACTTATACTCTGAAAACTATAAAACGTTGCTGGGAAAAGTTAGAGCAGACCTAAATAAATAGAAAGACACCCCAAGTTTATAGAAAGCTTAATATAGCTAAGATGGCAATACTTCCCAAATAGATCTATAGATTAAATGTGATTTGTATCAGAATTCCACCTGGGAGTTTGCAGATATTGACAGGCCAATCTTAAAATCATACGGAAACTCAGGCACCTGGAATAGCCAAAACGATCTAGAGAAGGACCAACAAATTTGGAGAACCCAGATTTCCCAATTTCAAATTTTAATGCAAAGCTATAGTAATCAAGGTTGTGCAGCACTGACACAAGGATGGTTGGTTTTCAACAAGGGTGCCAAGACAATTCAATGAATAGTCTCTTCAACAAATGGTGCTGGGACAACTGGGTAGCCACATACAAAAGAATGAAGTTGAATCTCTTTCTCACACCATACACAAAAATTAATTCAAAATGGGCCATATACTTAAATGTAAAAGCTAAAACTGTAAGAGTCTTAAGAAAAATATGAGAGTAAATCTTCATAGGGTTAGGTTAAGTAAATCTTCATAACTTAGATATGACACTGAAAGCACAAGAAACAAAAGAAAAAATGAAAAACTGTACTTCATCAAAATTAAAAGCTTTTGTACATGAAAGGACACTATTAATAAAGTGAAATGACAATTCATAGAACAGGAGAAAATGACTGCAAATCGTATATCTGATAAGGGTCTAGTATCCAGGATATATAAAGAACTCTTACAACTCAATAATAAAAAGAAACATAACCCAATTAAAATTGGGCAAAAGACTTGAATAGACATTTCTCCAAAGAAGATATACAAATGGCCCAACAAGCACATGAAAAGATGTTCAACATAATTGGTCATTAAGGAAATGTAAATTAAAACCAGAATGAGATATCATTTCATACCCACTAGGATGGCTTTAATAAAAAATGAATGAGGTACTGAAACAATCGACAACTTGGATGAACCTTGAAAACTTTATGCTAAGTAAAAGAAGACAGACAACAAAGGTCACATGTAATACGATCCTTTTTATGGATATATTCAGAATAGGCAAATCCATAGAGACAGAAAGTTGATTAGAGTTTACCAGGGGTTAAGAGTAGCTGGAAGTGAGGAGTGATTCCTTAACAAGTAGGGGGTGTTTTATGGGGTGATGACAGTTTTGAAATTAGAAATAGCTGGTGGTTGCACAACATTGCGAATATACTAAATATCACTGCATTGTACCACTAAAATGGTTAATTGTATGTCATGTGAATTTCACCTCACTTTAAAAAAATAAGACAAGTTGCAGAGATACATACAGAATGAAACCATGGTGCACTCAAAACAGTATATACATTGCTTAGAAACACAGGTATCCCTTGACTTTCAAAAGTTCTCTTTCTAACACTTTTACAAAAAGTGTTACAAAAGTGCTTTTACAAAAGACCTACATTAGTACCTGAATTTACAAACCAAAAGAAATCCAAAGAGGATTTTTGCTTTTAGGAAAAAGGCAAAAAGTGAAAATAGCATTCAGTGTTTGTTTTACAGGGAGCCATTGTAGAGGCATCAGCGTATCCCAAGCAGCGAGAGTGGCACGGCCAAGCTCCTTCCCCGGGACTACACTCAGTATCTCAGCATCAGACCACCAGAGCTTTAAACTGTGTGAGCGACTGTGCTTTATCTTGATTTATTTTGCATCCGTTAGCAAGATGTCCTAAGGTAATTTCTTCTTCACTTTACACCATTTCTGCTTGTGAAATGTTTCATAGGAATGGCTCTACTTTCAGATAGTAGGAGGAAACTGGTACATATATATTTGGTAAAAGTATAAATCTATGGGAAAGAAAAATGACAAAAAGAGGATAGTAGCTACCTGGTGACAGGGGAGGAAATGTGCTCAGGTGAAGATGCATATGGTCTCTGTAATATTGTATTTATTAAAAAGGGTGGTGAGGGACTTCCCTGGTGGTCCAGTGGTGAAGAATCTGCCTTACAGTTCAGGGGACGCGGGTTCGATCCTTGGTCGGGGAACTAAGATCCCACATGCCACAGGGCAACTAAGCCTGAGCACCACAACTACTGAGCTCATGTGCCTCAACTAGAGAGCCCGCATGCTGCAAAACTACAGAGCACACGCTCTCTGGAGCCCGCATGCCACAACTAGAGAGAGAAAATCCTCACACAACAACTAGAGAGAAGCCCCGCACCACAACAAAGAGCCCGCGCCACAATGAAAGATCCCTCATGACGCAACTAAGACCCAATGCAGCCAAAAAAAATAATAAATAAATAAAATAAATAAATATTTTTTATAAAAGGGTGGCAACTATGTGGGTGTTTGTTGCGTTATTCTTAATATCTTATTGTAAGTTAGAAATATTTAAAAACAAATACAGCTTAAGTAAGTCAACTTTTAAACTTTAAGTATAATATAGGCAAAAAAAAATTAGTGTAAAGTTTGATAAAGTTTCACAAACTCAATACAACTATATAACCAACTTCTAGGTCAAGAAACATAATACCACCAGCACTGCAGCACCCAGGCCCTTGCAAGGGTTAAGCAGTGTACTGACTTCCAACACCACCCAAAGGAGTATATTTTTCATAATGAACACCTCAAGTGTCAGAAAGGGGTGGGGATTTGGGATGGAAATTTTCTACTTGCATTTTACACCTTTCTATATTGTTTGAATTTTTGCCTTTATTTTTTTCATAACTCTACATGGACAAACCTCAAGACCTTGACTGGAAGTTTTTCTGCCTGCTGATTCTTGATGACTTTTATCTCTACTTCACTCTGCTTCCCTATGCCCTTGCCACACCCCAAAACTTGTCATCACAAGACATTGTACTCTCAAAATCAGAAGTGCCTTCATTCCAGTGTCTCATCATGGCCAATGCCTTGGTACTTCCATTTCCTAGGTTTTTAATCCCTTCTTTTTCCAGTCCATTAGTGCCTCTCCTAGACACACACACACACACACACACACACACACACACACACACAAGCACACACAGAGGAATGATGCTAGTTATTATTTCCCTAGTGACAGAAAAATAAACAAAAAGACAAATATGACAAACATTCTAATAAAGGTATGCCAGTCAGTTACCAAAGGAGTCTTCTTAGAGGAAATCCCATCCCCTTGAGGAGGGAATGTACTTCACCCTCTCTTCAAAATCAGTAGAACCCTATCGAAGTAAAATGATAGATTATACCTCGAGAAACCTCCCAGTAGCTGATGGGCTTGCCCTATCACTTCAAATAAAATCATGGTGCCATGTTCTGAGATCTAAAGTATTTATTTTTTATTTTTTTTTATTTTTTAACATCTTTATCGGAGTATAATTGCTTTACAATGGTGTGTTAGTTTCTGCTGTATAACAAAGTGAATCAGCTATATGTATACATATATCTCCATATCCCCTCCCTCTTATGTCCCCCTCCCACCCTCCCTATCCCACCCCTCTAGGTGGTCACAAAGCACCGAGCTGATCTCCCTGTGCTATGCGGCTGCTTCCCACTAGCTATCTATTTTACATTTGGTAGTGTATATATGTCCATGTCACTCTCTCACTTCGTCACAGCTTACCCTTTCCCTCCCTGTGTCCTCAAGTCCATTTTCTATGTTTGTGTCTTTATTCCTGTCCTGCTCCTACGTTCTTCAGAACCTTTTTTTTTTTAGATTTCATATACATGTGTTAGCATGCGGTATTTGTTTTTCTTTTTCTGACTTACTTCACTCTGTATCACAGACTCTGGGTCCATCCACCTCATTACAAATAACTCAATTTTGTTTCCTTTTATGGCTAGGAACCTCCATACTGTTCTCCATAGTGGCTGTATCAATTTACATTCCCACCAACAGTGCAAGAGGGTTCCCTTTTCTCCACACCCTCTCCAGCATTTATTGTTTGTAGATTTTTTGATGATGGCCATTCTGACCAGTGTGAGGTGATACCTCAATGTAGCTTTGATTGGCATTTCTCTAGTGATTAGTGATGTTGAGCATCCTTTCATGTGATTGGTGGTTATGGATTTGGGGGTGGGAGGAATGGGTAAAGGTGATCAGAGGGTACAAAACAAACTTTCAGTTGTAAAATGAGTAAATTCTGGAGATCTAATGGGCAGTATGGTGACTATAGCTAACAATACTTTACTGTATACTTGAAAGTTGCCAAGTTCTCACTACAAAAAAAAGGTAAATATGTGAGGTGATGGGTGTGTCAACTAACTTCATTGTGGTAATCATTTTGCAATATATATGTGTATCAAATCCTCACATTGTACACCTTAAACTTACACAATGTTATGTGTCAATTATATCCCAATAAATCTGGTAGAAGGGAAGACTTTCTCAGAACCATTTTTCCTGTCACTTGCTCCTATACCAATTGGTGCCCTTTTGCTACAGGACCTCGGGTCTGTTCTGAGCCACACCACTGTGTGGATGCCCTGAAGTGGGAGGGAGGAGAGGGTTTCTGACACATTCTGTGTCATCTGTGTTTACATACCTAAACCTCGGGGTCAAATGGTACCCAACTTGTAGATATACTGCAGGAAGACTTGGAGGATGGACACAGAGGTGTGGAGCAGGACCCAGGGTGGGAGCACACCGAGTAAGCCTCTTGGGTCCTCCTGGTGGGAGGACCTCAGACACTGCCAGACCACCCAGCACTGCAAAGTCCTTCACACCTCGCCCCTAACCTTGGTCTGAACTACCACGCAGGGCAAGGGTCACGGCTTCCCTGTCACACCCGCATTCCCTGATTTGCAATATTACCCAAAGCCTCCATGTTGTCATTCAATTCAGAGAAAGCCTTTCAACAAGGCCACAAAGGTCAGAGAGATGACTTGAAACTCTGGGGAAGGCGGAGTTCCCATTTCCTGACTTAACATCTGCCACTCAGTCTGAGGCTCCCTTTCTTCCTCTTAGCTTTAGAGAACAAAAATTATTGAATAGCCCAGGGCTAAGGGTAGTGAAAAATCTCATTACATCTTCTCTGCTATCTCTTCTCAGAATGCATTTCCTAGTCAATATTCTTGCAACAAATCATTGTTAATTTGAAAGTCACACTCCACCATTAAACGTATACAAATTTTAGGAGATTAGGCAGGGAATTGCTATGCTAAGCATATTGTAAATACAAGAATTGTTTCCCTAATGCAAGAGGAATAAATTATCAATTTATCTTCCCATGGCTGTCTCATCTGGTTATAAATGATAGTAGAGCTTTAACTAAACATAAATATTGAAGTTCATTAAACAACTAAGATTTCATCCAAAAACAAAAACAGAACCATGGAAAGCTGAGACTTCTGTCGCATCTCAGTAAATACAAATAGAGTACAAATTGATTTAAATTAAACAAAATCATATTTAAATGCTACTTGAAAGTTGATTTAAAAAAATAAACTTAACCACTTGAGCAAAGATGAAAATGACCTTTGACTTTTTTCTACTTAATTGCAATTAGGAATGAAAATAGTTATTTCCTTGCAAATAATTGTTAACATTCTATGGTGTTTAATTCTGCAAATTATTAATATTTGAACGCCACTTTTCATAGCCTAATTAGGAAGAATGAAATGTACTTTAAGGTTTATTTTCTGCATAGTTAGGGAAACTAGTCTGAAAGATACCCTACAAGTGAGTTTGGATAACGGGAAATCAGTGTCTTAAATTCTGAATATGAGTGTGGGTGTGAGTGTGTGTAAATGTACACTTTTATGTTAGGGGTGGGTGTATATAAATAAATTATCTCTTCCTTCCCCTAAATTTACCTATGAGCCAACTGAGATCCAGAAAAGGCCAGTGGTTCTCACACAATGTACAATGTGGAACTCAGGTAGCCACTTCACAATGCAACTGTCATCATTCAGCTTTCTCTTAACCTCCTTTTATTTTTATTTCTACCTAACATTTAACATTTTTAATAAAAGCAAAAGTGCCAACTCAAAGTCAAGTAGAATCCATGTGAAAAAAATCTAATACACTTTTGCTTCAATAAGTTGTAGACCCTTTGCCCTCAAATGAATATGTCAGTGATCAAGCTTTCATGGAAGCAACAAAACTCAATTCAGAGAGACACATATCTTAATTTATTTTGAACATCTTAAGGATGCTCCATGTGTATATGAAGTAGGAGGGTGGGAAGAACCTGGAGGTAGAACCTGACTGATAGCTGGAGGGTCTCAGGTGAGTCGTGGCCACCCCAGGTCTCAGATTTCCTGTCAATAAAATAAAAGGATGGACTAGAAAATACCAGGTGGATTATTTACCCTAGGCCTTTATGAAAGGCTGCAAAATCAACCAGCAAGTATCAATTACAGTTGAGGAAGAAAAACTGAAGGATAAGAGACAGAGAAGCAGTCCTGGGTGTCAAGTATGAGGAAAGAGGCAAGGCTATAAATGAGGTACCTCAGGCAGATGAGTCAAAGGGTCATGGAATGGATGGAGGGAACAGCTTTGGCAAAAAGAACAGGAGTTCTGATTTGGTGTGGCCCTGGATGCATAGCACAGAGGGCTCATAACATTCCTACCAATTCCCACATCCTCCTTGAAACCTCTGGCCAATGTAAACTGTAACAAAGTCTCCTAGAAACAGTAGGAAATGCTAACCTTAGGCTCCATTGATTCACACATAACATGCTGCCCTTGTCTTTGATCACTTTGTGTATTGGTTATATAACATTTTCTATGTGGATTTTTTTTTGTCTTTCCCAATTGGATTATGAGCAAATTACAAATAAAGGCTGTATTTTACACTAGGAAACTATTAGGGTACCTCATAAAGGTATTTTATAATAGGCACTTAAATATTTCTTTATAAATGACTAAATAGGTGAATGAAAGGAAGACAATTGCAGGACATAATTTAATGATTCATCCATTTAAAATCCAGTCATACTTTTATTGTGCACCTATTATGTGTCAACCATTGGCTTAGATGCAGGGGATAAAGAAATAAACCACAAAAGAAAAATCCCTATCCTAAGCCTCTCACTCTATATGGAGCACATAGTCAAGCAAACATACCATTATGATGCAATGTGACCAGGGTCATACATGGAAGAAGTGGGATTGGAAAACTAGGAATGCCCAGTTTCTTCCTGGGGAGACCAGATGCGGTTGTCAGGGAAGGCTGCACAGAGGAAGTACCTTTTTCTCCCTGAGTTTTGAGGTATAATTAGGAGTTTTCCAGAAGAAGGACAAGGAATGGAAGGAATTTCACAGTGTAGTAGTGTGTGATACAACCCATTAAGCATGTCTCTACTCCAGAATCCCTGTGTTTAAAGTGGTGAAAATGAAGTTGCAAAATAAACAACAGCCAAACTAGGAAGGGTCTTAAGTGCCGTAATAAGAAAATCGCCATTTCACAGGGTGGTGATTTCTAAACTTTTGAATTTTACAGACCAGTAAATTTCAAAGACATTTTAAGACGATCAAGTCTTTACTTTGTCTAATTGAGTCAGTTTTTCTCAAACTTACATTTACAAATACCAGCATTTTATAAAGGAAAGGAACTTTTTGTTAATGCCAAAAAAGGATAAAGAACATAATCCCAGAACAAGTTCTTTAAATGAGTAAATTTATTTCTATGAAAAAAATCCCAGTAATTATCTTACTTCTCCCTTAACTTTGATACATTAAAACTTTTATCACAGGTTGGTGCTCATTTCATGAGCTTGAATCCTAGAACCTCAGATGTAGCCAGTGAGGAACTAAGGAAAAACTTCAACAAGAGAATTATACAGACTTCTTTGTTTCTAAATAAAAATAACTCTTGTATTTCATTTGGACCATTAGCCACGTGTTTCACACACACTTTAAAATTTCATATAATTGCCTACTTCACTGTCTTAACAATGTGGGGACTGGGATGTCAAAGGGGCATTAATTGTGTGGTGATAGTTATATTGAGGGCAGCACACCCAAGGGAGGTCATATGTGGCTTCAGGTTTCACATTTGCTACTAAATTTCCTCACTGAGGCAGAGAAAGGCATTCCAGAAAGTCACCTCAGACTCCTCAGAGAATGCTATACTTAAATCATTCTGAAAATAACTTGAAAATATAACATTTTAAATAATTTTTAGACTAAAATCTGGATCATTATACTCCCAGATTAACTTGATTTGTTTATTGGTTTATTCATTTATCCCATTAATTCCACAGAGGAGCCCAAGTAGCCATACTTCAAGGGATCTTGTATTTTTATGATTAATGGTGACATGTAACCCCAAATCAAAGAAATGCTAAGTGATGGATGAAATTCTAAAGCTTTACAAGTTCAGTCCACTTGGAATTCGCAACAAAATGTACAGAGGCATATCCCAGGCTCACGCTGAAACTGCTAAATTGGGCAGTAAATCTCATGAGAGTTCAGCACATGAAATCCCTGGTATTTCCTGCTTTTAATTTGTCTAGAAATACTTCAAGGATAGCTTTTCTTATCATATTTCAGAGCATGCATTTGTAAAAGAGAGACACATAGAAGAGATTTGCTTTGTGATAATAAGGTTGCTTCAACTTTGGCTCACGATTAGTTGTTATTTTTTATAAATTTATTTATTATTTATTTTTATTTTTGGCTGCGTTGGGTCTTTGTTGCTGTGCATGGGCTTTCTCTGGTTGTGGTGAGCGGGGGCTACTCTTTGTTGTGGTACATGGGCTTCTCATTGCAGTGGCTTCCCTTGTTGCGTAGCACAGACTCTAGGCACGCAGGCTTCAGTAGTTGTGGCACGTGGGCTCAGTAGTTGTGGCACACGAGCTCTAGATCACAGGCTCAGTAGTTGTGGCGCACGGGCTTAGTTGCTCTGCGGCATGTGGGATCTTCCCGGACCAGGGCTCGAACCTGTGTCCCCTGCATTGGCAGGCGGATTCTTAAGCACTGTGCCACCAGGGAAGCCCCAGTTGTTATATTAATAAGGCCAATTCATGTATTCCTTAACCAAAGGGAAATGGAGACCTCCTCACGAACAGCTAGCTAGGTAAGACAATTAAAGACATTCTTTAATTTAAAAAGAAAATAAAACTATTCACAAATCCAAAGTTTTACCATATAACAGAAATTCATAGAGACAGAAACACAATTTTCAGTTGGAAGAACTAAGCAGTTAACCCCCAAAGTCACCAAGCTCTTCATATTCAGCTTACAGTGTTTTTTAAAAAATCCTTTCCACCTCCTATTTTCCTTTCTCCACCTCCTATTTTCCTTTCTCCATGTGGATACCTAAAATGTCAAAATTTATTGACCCTGCAACCCATACCTGGTGTCCCAAGTGGTATGTGCTCATTTTTCTTTGTCCAGTGGTTTATTCCTTTGAAAGGAAGCATCAGTAATCTGGAAACATGCGAGGAGAGGCATGAGATGAGGAATGAATGACAAAGCACCTCAGCATTCATGTTGATAATGCGCTTGACTAATTAATAAGCTTAACCCCCATTTTTTCAAACACTATTGGGGTATAACCTGGGATTTGGCAAACATGTGTTGTTTTTTCAGTATGTCACTGGTGCTAAGACTAACTTTGCTTACAAATTCTTTCCATCTGCCCTCTCTAATCTTAGAAAAGTTTTGAAAGCCAAAGTGTGTTCTATCTATGCAATGGCTGTTTGGGGTTTTGAGGGAAATGTCATCTTCCTATAATCACTGCTCCACCAAATCAATGATATCATTCTCCATAAAACTAAATGCAATGATTATTTTGCTTAATGCTGTTATTCTTATCCCAATGGTCTTTCGACATTTGAATCCCAGATTGATCAGTTCTATAGGAAGTCATTTACTTTGATTTAGGGAATATAATGGATTGGATTACATGTGCCAAACTAAGTGACTACTTTCTCCGCCTAAGATCTATTTACATAACAGCATCAGTGGTCAAAGGGAAGCATTGCCAGTCAATATGAAATCTCTTAATTTTCTCTTCAGGTAAAAAACTTTACTAACTCAAGAAGACTCTTAAATGATTTTTATCTTTTATAATACGAGAGCCCACATCCTCTATTTGGGGATGAGAGGGGAGATTGGAGATACACACATACACACAGGCACATAGATTTTTATAATAGGATTGTGCTTTTGTTTTAGGCAAGCACACTAGGATACTTTCTATTTGTATAATGCAAAATAATGCCTATGGCTCCACTTCTATCAGTTTTCTCTCCTACTCAACAAAGATTATGCCTATAGTTCCTACTTTGCTCCAGCTTAAGCTGTTAAGGACTGAGACTTTCCCAAGGCACGAAAAATCTTATTTTCATAGCCATTTCTGGTGTTCAGAGTAACTTGCTGAGCACCTCAGCATTCTGTGCTCTGCCTTTCAGCACCTTTGCTCTTTAGAGTTGAACCAAAAGATATGACAGTTTACTGAAAGCTAGACCTTGGCCCTAATTAGTTTATTAACTGTTCTATGGAAAGAATTATGCCAGTCTCTTGTTGGCAAACAGTAAGTATCTCAGGGAAATAAGGATCTGGTTGTCTTCAGACAGGGGCGGTTTCATGTTCTGCGGGACCTGAAGCTTATACCATTTGGAAGGCCACTTTTAAGAAAAAAGAATATAAAATCACAAAATTAGGTACATTTTAGAATAAGAGAAGCAATCACAAGAAATCTGGAGAGTCTTGGAGATTTCTTGGGAGATCTCTTGCCAGAAATGCTTACATGAAAGGCTTTCAGACTGCTATCTGGCTGCTTCTTCCCATTTCAAACACAACTAGCAGCTCCCAGCATCCTCTATAACTCCTGCAAGTGAGAGGCTCTTTATCTTCTTATGAAGAAACCATCAGAAATAATATATGATTGTTTGCAGTTCTTCCTGACTTTTACAAGCTTTTGAATTTGGGGATGGGCCAAACTACTTGAATTGAGAACATTGACTATTAATGCCTCTTCAGCATTTCATGAGAATACAACCTACTGTAAGAAAAGGATGGTAGAAAATCTCTCTTGACAGGGCAGTTAACAGATTTTGCCTTCCCGACCAATAGAATAACCATTTTTCAATTTAATAACCAGTTTTTGGTGCTTAGCCATCTTTTGAGAGACAACCTTCCTGTCAGAGAGATTATAAAATTATAAAACAATTGCTTTACACCTAGTAATATGGTTTTATTATGAGAGTTTAGTGGTGGCTTTAATAAAGTCTGGCCCTCCTATGCAAATACTACCACAAAGAAGGACCTCTTTGATTCTAAAAGCTAAAATCAACATTCTATATCTGTATACATATATACAGATATAGTTTTATAATTCTCCCCCACTTGTAACTGGCTTATGGCTACTTATTTCCACATAGCAAGTCTCTCCATTTACTTACTTTGAAATATGTTTTGTAAAATATTTATTTTGAAAGATATACCAAGAAGCTACAACTATCAATATCTGGGGACATAAAAAACCGTCGATGAGTATCAGATACAAATCATTGTAGCTTTATAAAAAAAGGATTGGATTTTAGAAACGTATTTATTCATTTGTGCATTAGGGTAGATTCAAAATTGGCTTTGATGAAGCCTCTTGGCTCTGCCCATGAGAGTTCTCTATATCATAGGTGACTATGAATGCAAGCATGTATCCTTGTGAAACCCTTAATTTTCATAGAAGTCTGACCACCTCTACAACTCACACACACACACACACACACACACACACACACACACACACACACAGAAACTTGGCTGAATGTTAAGCCATATGGTTTTTCTCTTATATATAGTGTGACCAACTATAGCTGGTTGCCTGAGACTGTCATGGTTTTAGCACTAAAAGTCCTGCATCTCAGAAAGCCCCTCTGTCCTGGGCAAACCAGGACAGTTTAATTACCCTTCTTATATGACAACACAGACATGTTGTAAAATAAGTCCTCATTGCTGCTAAAAAATCCAGATTGGAGATTAGATATAAAAAGTCCAGATTGGTGCTGGGTTCTTAGCCTAGAACTTACAAACCCTTGGAAGTCCACAACTTCTTGAAATTGTAGTTAAAATTTGGTGCACCTGGGCATTTTCTGTTGGAAGACCTACAGTTTTCATCAGATTTTTTTTTTTTTTGTGGTACGCGGGCCTCTCACTGCTGCGGCCTCTCCCATTGCAGAGCACAGGCTCCGGACGCACAGGCCCAGCAACCATGGCTCACGGGCCCAGCCGCTCCGGGGCACGTGGGATCTTCCTAGACCGGGGCACGAACCCGTGTCCCCTGCATCGGCAGGCGGACTCCCAACCACTGTGCCATCAGGGAAGCCCTTCATCAGATTTTTAATGTAGTTCATCTAAAAAAATTAAAGAAATTGTGTCTGTGGAGGATTGCTTGAAAGATGTGTGACCCATTATGTGTCTAAATGCTCTGTTTTGCTTCATTGTGCTTTGGATGAGGTCATCAGTTATTAGAACAACCCAGAGATGTTTGCCTCTGTAAGGAAGCTAACAAGGACATTGTTTATTATGTCATATTGCCCCTTGTATAAGAAGTCTTGGAAGGAAATATTTGTCTTGTCTTGCTATCAAAATTCATTTTCTTCTTCTGAGTGACTTTGCTTTTTCTCTTGTGGATAGATAACTGACCACATTTCCCTCTTCCTATTGTCTTCTAGACATCTTAGAAAGAAATGTAGGGTCTTCCCATAGAAAGTATATAGCATTTCATAGTATGGATTTTTGTATTAAATACATCCCTGGTTCTAGTTTATGTACCTGACCTTGTTTTCCCTTTGTCTCATATTTCTCACCTACTTTTAATATTTATTATTCTATCAGTTAGGAATTAGATTTGGCTGTGAGCATGAGAAATTCCTTAAATAGATGCTTAAACAAGTAGAGTCTTATTTTGCTCGTATAAAAATGAATCTTTCCTTCAGGAGAGAAGGAGATTTTCCTTCCCACAATTGTTGTCTTGTGCTCTCAAGATGGCTATTCTACTCCAGAACTGAATCCCCATTCCAAAAATGAAGAAGAAACACAAATGTCAAAAGGCATGTACCATTTCTGCTTATTTTCATTAGCCAGAACTTTATCATATGACCAACCCTACCTGGAAGGAACACTGGGAAATGAATTTGTTTTGCTGGGCACATTGCCACGTGAACAAAATCAGTGTTTGATTTAGAAAGCATAGGAAAATCACAACCAGCAGTGACCAACACAATTATCTTCTGGAATTTTATGTTATCTTTATAAGCCACCTTAAGTCTCTTTGGGTCTGGAGGGTCATAATAACAAATTAGATAAATCAAATTACAATAGGCTACTGCAAAAGTTTCTCAGATAGTTTCTGATATGATATAATTACAACTCAGGTGTATGAGGTATAATTCCTGACTAATCTGACTTCTAAATCAAAATCTAAACACTGTTCTATTGCTAGAATTTGGGGCACTCCAGAAAAATTTTATATAGAGTTCCTATTCTTATTTAACTGTCAAAGAAAGGGATCCATTTCATCATTCATGTTGAGTATCTGTCTTATGCCAGGCACTGTGCCGAGTTCTGGAAACTTGACAACTAAGAAGTTTCAGTCAGTTCCTAGCCCTAAGATGTACAGTTAAGTAGAAGGATCAGGGAGCAAACCCACAATTGTGGCAGTGTTTGATAAGTGATACGGTGGGTGCACACACACGGCACTCTGAGAGCATGAGGAGGGACCATAAGCTGCCTGGGATGGGAAGAACAGGGGAGACATTCTGGAGGAAGTAACACTTGACCTGGAGGATGATTTGAATTAGCACATAGAAGTGGATTTCCAGGCTGATGTGCATAAGTGGAGGGGATTTCCAGGCTAATGGGGATTTCCAGGCTGACGTGCATATGTGGAGAGGATGCAAGTAGCTCTGAAATATGCATGAGGTATAGCAAAGTAAGAGATGATACAGAAGCGTTCCAGATGCCAAAAGACATTACACTAAGCTAAGGAGTTTGGATTTTACACTACAGATAATGGAAAAAATAGAAAGGAGTCACATCCATATCTGTGAATATTAAAAAGGCTCCTATGCCAGCTGTGCACTTGATGGATTAGAGACAAGAAGAAGGGTTGGGAGATTGTTACAAAGGTCCAACCAAGAGAAGCTGAGAGACTGAAGTAGGACAGTGTCTGCGGGTGGAGAGGAGGGAACAGAATTGAAAGCTGTTAGGATTTAGACTTCACAGGACTTAGGACCTGATGACATAAAGTAGATGAGTGTTACTAGGAGTTTAGAGTAATCCCACCTCCGGTTCATGACTTTCTAAACCAGACATCTTTGTCCAGGTTGATCTCATTTACCAGGAAAGAGAATACAATGTAAAGAGCTGGCAGGGAAGGGTTGGGTAGAGAGGAAATCTCAAAAGATGGGTTTCAAAAAGAGAAGAGATGAATTCCACTTTTAATATGTTGGAGAAAGCTCTGAAAAACCCACGTGGAATTGCCTAGAGATAGCCAGAATTCCATTTCTTTCTGATTTCTTCAGGAACTTCCTATGGCAATTATCCCCTCCCTTCTTTATTTCCATCCTTACCTTCTCTGTAAACTCCTTCCCTGTAGCTTGGAGCCACAGTCCCAGCATGGTTCCCATCCCCATCTCTAGCCTCACCTCAACCATTCTTTATTCTCTCTTTCTGTGCTCCAGCCACACTGCACTGCCATTTGGTTCCAGATATGCACCCTCCTACCCCAGGCCCTTTGCATAGGCTTTACACTATGCTTGAATGCTCTCTTCATTCCACTCTTCCTTTCACTTGGCTAACTCCTATGCATCCTTCCTTAAACACATAGGCAATCCTTGTTTTATAGTCTCAGAGCACCTGATATGCCATGGTTTATCTGATTATAATTGCCTAATTGTTTAGAATTAATATTTAGTGTCTGTTGTTCCTGGTGGACTTTCACTTCATGAGGGTCAGGGCCTTACATTGCACAGAGCTCAGCTAAAACGTTCTGTAGGTACTTACTGATTAACTGGTGATGCACAAGTCTTTACCATCTTAAAAAATGAAAATAACTTCTTTCCAGCCCCACATTCATCTTTAGCCTCTTCCACCTATTTCTCCTTTGTTTACCATTGAGCATCTTGGAAGATGGCCTAGTGCTTGCCCTATGGGAGCTGGTAAATCATGCAGGACAGGAGTCAGGCAGAGAAGGCAAGCATAGACTAGGCAAAGAAAGTATGATAGAGGCCTGAACACTCCCCCAAACACAAAGAGTGTTTTATGTTAACTACTTTCACAATATCTTCTACTGTTTATTTTTCAACCCACAGCAATCTGACCTTGTATCCCTATCCTTTCACTGAATCTTCTTGGGCAAATGTACTTGCTGAACTTCTCACCATGAAAATCAGCCAACTGGGACTTCCCTGGTGGTGCAGTGGTTAAGAATCCGCCTGCCAATGCAGGGGACCTGGTTTCGAGCCCTGGTCTGGGAAGATCCCACATGCCGCGGAGCAACTAAGTCTGTGCGCCACAACTGTTGAGCCCTCCTGCCACGACTACTGAAGACCACGCACCTACAACCCATGCTCTGAAACAAAAGAAGCCGCCACAATAAGAAGCCCTGAGAAGCCTGCACACCTCAACAAAGAGTAGCCCCTGCTCGCCACAACTAGAGAAAGCCCTCATACAGCAACGAAGACCCAACAGAGCCAAAAAATTGATTAATTAATTAATTAATTTTTAAAAAAAAGAAATCAGCCAATTGACTTTCAATTATTAAGTGGATCCTTCTGCAGCCTTTAACACTGGCTTCTCTAACACCACCTCCTCCTAGATCCCTCTTTCTCCGACATTGTCTCTCTCACTCCTTCACTATCTTTGTTGCTTTGACCATCTAATAAATGTCAGCTTCTATCTTAGTCCGCTTAGATTCTCACTGTACACTGGGACAATCTCACTCATTCTCAAGATTTTGGCTGTCATCCATAAAATTTCCCATGGGAAGTTCCCATGAAATATGGGTCCACACAGGGGTGAGGTAGGGGATGAGATTTCAAAAAGGTCAAGCTTAGATGGAGATAAATTTGTAGGGTGGAGGCTTAGGAGATTGCCTGGTGGCCTCTGCTCCTTAGTGAAGAAGATAGGAGGTCTTCTCTTGGGACTGAGTGGCAGATGTGGAATAATGAGGCAAGGGGTAAAGATACAACAATGAGAGGGAAGAGAATTAAAGAAGCAGCTGCCCTGGAGTGCATACTATTCGGCTGAAGTACTACTCAAGCATGAGGAGAGTGGCCACCACTTGGCTGGGAGAGTTTTCTCTAGCGGTCCTGGGAGTTTTCTCTAGTGGTCCTCTAGGCTGTGTGACTTAGTTTGAAGAGCAGCAAGAGTTGGATTTGCCAGGGCTGGGGGTTTGTATGCCAGGTTTTGAGAGAAAACAAGGGAAAAAGAAAATGACAATGCTGGGGAGAGGATAGGTGAAGATATGGAACGCAGAGCATTCGTTGCAGAGGTAGAAAGAGGAACTAGGAAGGCACTAGTAGACTAGGAGACAATTAATGACCAAGGAATGTCTAACTCCTATCAACCTGAAGGCTGCCCTTGGAGGATTTATCTCCATGAATAAAGAAAAGGGAAGAGGCAGAAACTCTCTTCCTTTTCTGAATTTAGCTTTCTCTCTTTTCTTGCATGTCCTCCTTATACAGCAGAATCATAAGAACAATTACACCATGAGCACCGGCTTTTGAATCAAATACATAGGCTCCTCTACCTATCATGTGACCTTGGACAAGTCCTTTAACCTCTCTAAGACTAAATCTTCTCGGCTGGAAGCAATGATAATAAGTTTTTCACATATAAGGTCGATGTGAGAATATAGTGAGTCTATACATAACAAAGCTCAGAAAGGGACGTCGCACATAGTAAATGCTCAATAAAAACTAGCTCTTATTATAACTAACATCGGGAGAAATTAATATTTGCTAAGGATTACCTTCTGAACATGAATTTTTAGACACTATTTCTATTAAAAGTTGTAGATTTTAATGGGGATTTTCTACCCTGAGAGTATATCCTTTGCTGAATTTGCAGAATATTTGAATTGGCCCTGAGTCATTTCCCCAGTCTAGGTCTGAAATCTGTAATGCCCATCTGGGTTTTTATTTCAACGTTAGAATACAGAAAGCTTGAGATTTACAAGCTAGTAGAGAGACAGGCAACTCTATTCTGAAACCATACTTCCTCGCCCAGGGGTGACAATGTACATTCCTCATTTGTCAAATTAATGTCCCTGGCCTCCTGGCATCTCTTCAGTGTGCCTTAAATTGGAGTTTTGGATGGATAAGAATTGTCTTGAGCCAACTGCTTTTGTCAATCACTAGAACCAAGCAATTTCTGAATTTGCCACATCAGCATGACACTGTATTCAGTTGTCATTCTTCATAACCCAATGAGTAGGAAGACAGTTACCAGGTTCACTTTGGAAGTCAGGCAGAGCTAGTGTCTAATTCTGATTATGCTACTTACTGGCTTGTGATTTCAAGCAATTTGCTTCATCTCGTAAGCTTCAGGGTACTCATCTGTAAAATGGGATGATAATAAGAGTGCCTACTTCATAGACTTCTGGTGACTATCAATATATAATGAGATAAAGTATAAACACAATGTCTGGCACATAGTAATCAAAAAATGTTAGCTATTCATACTGTTTATTAATTTACATCAAGCCCATTCATGTTGTTTTATCCACCCAAGTGAAAGACTGACTGAAAAAAACGCTAGTTGAGTTACACCACCAGTCTTACCCAAAAAGAAGTATGGTTATCAATATTAGCTCTCAAGCGAAAGACTTCAGTAGTTTCTAGTGAATCATCAAAAAAGAACATCATTTTAAAACCAAGTATGAATAAAACGTAAAGGTGTCATTTTACATGGCTTCTCACGAACAAGGTGGTGCCATTTCCATGAGTGGGTTCCACAGTCTTTGCTGTGGTTGTGGTTGTGGCTGCCGTGGTATAAGTATTGCTGTTGACGTTCCATGTCTGCCCCACTATCTTCAGGAGAACAGTACAAGAATCCTGAGACTGGGTGGGGATCCAGAAAGCAAGCCAATTCTGTCTCTGCACTGGGGAACACCACCCTTTTTTTGGTCATTTCAGTTAGGCAAAGATTTCTGGGTCTCTGTGGACCAAGGCTGAGTAGGACAACCTTGACTGATGAGTCCTCCAGCACTGAAATTGTTCTCTGGGGAGCAGAGTGACAGGCTTGCCGTCCGTCTTCCCAGCCTGGACCTGGGAACTGATCCAACTTTAAAATATGACAAGGATATTCCCAAGCAGCAGCACTAGCTGTTTAACAACTCTCAAGGACAAGCTCTTCTGCCTTGTAATTAACTGTAATCCCTCTTCTCGGGGATTAAACTGCTTTCCTTTGTTCTCTCCTCCAGTAGAGATGGAGGGCAGAAATCTGGGTGGTCATGAAGGAGAGTGAGGAGGGGTAGCATATCTTAATGACAGTCCATTTCTTAAATGTTATACTCCTAGAAATTCTCAAATCATAGTGCTTTTTTCCAAAATATAATTTTCTTGGTTTCTTATGATTTATTTTTAAAAAACAATTATACTTGGACTTCCCTGGTGGCTATGGATCTCACCTAACTAGATTCTGTGTATTGTTCTGAAAGGCAAAATTAGTTTTTGATGTGTGTAAGGAATTGCTCAACTTCACTGGTAGTAAATTTATAGTTAAGATTTAATGGATCAAATCACATTTGATAGCAACAGTAAAAAAATTTTGGTATTCTAAGAATCTGTTATTATCTCAGCTAAATAAAATATTTACATAGGCTGGTTTCTGCAGAGCACAAAGTTTTCATTGATGGCTGCTCCCTGTTTCTTCAAGCTCAGTAATACTCTAAGTGAGGCTACTCAACAGAAACCAACGTTCCATTCATCATGCACGTTTATTTAGTTCTATGGATTTAATTTCACATTTACATCGGCTTACTATAACTAAGCAGCAGAAATCCACCAAAAATTACTAAGACTTGGAAAAAAAAAACTTCAACTCATAAACTAATATTTGGGTAAAATCTAGGCAATGCTTTTCTAAATAGAAGAAATGGGAATCCTTTTACTGACACCACAAAACTCAACCATCCTTACTGCAAGATTTGGGAAAATTCTAGACTTAAAACACAGAGAGAAACAATCTACCTCAGAGTTCAAACACCTCCCTTCCACTTCCCTCTTCCGGA
Organism: Physeter macrocephalus; assembly: GCF_002837175.3. Lineage (NCBI taxonomy): Eukaryota > Metazoa > Chordata > Mammalia > Artiodactyla > Physeteridae > Physeter > Physeter macrocephalus. The sequence goes on along the minus strand of NC_041215.1, from coordinate 66,792,529 downwards.
ATAGTAAATTTAGTCCAGCAGCGCTCACTAAGAAAGCTAGGCCTCCCAAGGTCAAGGTGGAACATCTGCTTGACTACTAATGGGCTATCATTCATCCTGTTCCTTCTGTGTATATTACAGTTTTGCAAACCTTCAAGTGAGATTGACAGTTGAAAGAAAGGGGATTTCACGATCTTCCTCCAGAAAACTTATTGGAGTCTTGAACAAACTTTACTGTACCAGAGATGCTTCTTTCGATCTAAATCCTTTGAGCAACAGTTTAAACCATTTCTAATAAGTCACAGTAATAACCCTGAGGACAAATAAGCCACATCTTTCCTGTACCTTACACCACAGCTCTCCTTTGCCTTTTTTCTTAAGTTCAATTTAGTTTAGGAAATAAGTCCTACTGTTTCTACTTCTATCAGGAAGATGTGATAAGTAGACTGGAAAGCAGAGCCAACATCGCTGTGCAGACTCCAGTTGTTCACATCGCCAAGGGGCATACTCACCATCTAAAAATGTTTTTACAAAAACATTTTACAAGAGAAATTTTTAAGTGGTATATGCACACACTTTCCAATTTCTCCAGATAAATGGTTTTCACTTTCTTGTGTTCGTATCCATCCCTGGTCATAAGTGTGGCAAATGGTATTATCTGAAAGTGACAGCAACATCTTCCATTCTACCTGCTCTTCTGCACGTGTCCTTGCCACTTTCTCCTCAAGGGGTAGAACCCCATTGCCCTCTCTTGAATCAGGGCCAGTCTTGGTGATTCACTGATAGTCAATAGAACGAAGCAGAAGTGATGCTACCTGACTTCTACAGCTGGACCACAACAGGTCATGCAGCGCACATCTGGTTCTCTTGTAATTCTCACCCTCCAGATGCTCCCTCAGAAGTTGCCCCTCTTACCCTCCACGCAGGAGCAAGCCCAAACTACATGTTAGGGCCATGCATAGAACCTGTGGCTAATCATTCTGGCTGAGCACACCCTTTGCGTCCTTCCAGCCCACATGCCAGGAATCTGAATGAAGACTCCAGATAATTTGAGGCACATTTGATCCAGTCACTCTTAGTCATTCAAGTTTTCCAAGGTGAGAACCCAGAGACTGTGGAGCAAAGAGAAGCCATCCCTGCTCGGCCCTGCCTAATTCCTGGCCAGAAGAATCTGTGGGCATATTAAAATGGTTGCTGTTTTGAAGCTTTGAGATATTTGCTACTCAGCAATAGATAACTGGAACAAAATGCATATGTGCTTTTCTTAGCTATAATTACAGAAGATGTATGATTTTAATGTTGATAACAGAGGAAGCTATACATGTATGGAGGCAAAGGGTAAGTGGGTAAACTCTGTACCTTCTCAATTTTGTTCTGAACCTAAAACTGCGCTTTAAAATGTTTATATTTATTTTAGATCTCTTTTATTTTTACTCATTCCTTAATTTAGCATTCCTTTTTTACTATTAAAATCTATTTTTCTTCCCTTTCAGCTGTTTCCACTTTATTCATTTAGTCACAAATATTCAATAAACACCTACTAGGTAGTATGTGCAGTGCTGGGCACTAGAAAAACCTTCAAAAATGTGGGTCTAGGATCACATCTGAAGCGTGGGGCTCGGTGCCCAGTCTGCTCCCACCTATACCAGGTTTATAGTGAAGTAAGATAAATATTAATATACAAGATCGGTTATATTAAACTATAGGTCATGGATGAACAACCAGAAGCTTGCGAGTTATGCAAGGGGAATCAGAGTCAGGAACATGGACTGAGCCCGTGAACTCCTTCCCTCTGTGTGAGTTCTGGGTGCTCCTTTCTTTATCAGCGGGCACTCATCCGCACCCCCTCCCTGTGTCTCCCAGAACTCCCTTGCCTCCAGAATTTAGATGGACTTAATTTCTCCTGATGAGCTATATCGTATGTGATTCAGAAGGCTGAAGGGAAGAGCCCTGAGCTTAGCAGAGGTGACATTTGCAGTGGTCCCCTGGCTTTCTCCAGAGAATCACCAGTCCTAATGCTCTGACCCTGCCAGACCCTGTACCTACTCAGTGACAGTTTTCTTCTATTCTGACCCCAGGTTTAGTAGTAACTTCCTGATTCCCTGAAAGCTGGTGAAGAACTTCAGGGCTAGCTGAATGCCTTCCTTGACCTTCCTGGGCCTTTGGTCTTCTGAACCTTTCAATGACTTTTCAAGTATCCAATTTCCTTCACTTTTTTCCTTGAAATGCCTACAAAGTTTTCTACTGTGGAGACTGAATATTTACTGATACACTGCTTCAAATTCCTGGAAATGACAGACAAGATATTTTAGAAATAATATTCATACAAGGGTCATCAGCAGACCAGAAAATTTGAGTTATACTTGAACTATGGCATGCAGATGAGATCAAATCTATAGAAAAACAAAACTGAAGGAAGCCGTCATCTAAAAAACATGCATGAGAAGACTGCAGTGGAGGTGGCAGTTGTGCAGGGGAGGGACATCCAAATTTAGATTCACTGGACACAGGGAGTGAGAAAATACATGGGACAATCATCAGGGTGATTGATAAGAGAGTTGGATTTGGTACCACTTGACTGTCAGTCTCGCTTTTGTCTCCTGCTCTTGCTAAATCAGGTAACAGTAGTGGATATAACAGGCTAAAGCAGCAAAAGTGGGCATGGAACGTAAAGGGCAGATAACCAAGGTAACTGCTTGTCCCAAGGAGGAAATAGGTAGCCCCTACAAAGAAGACAAGCTACTAGTATACTTTCATGTCAGCTGCTTCTGCCCTTAACCCACAATTATCAGTGGTAACATACAATAAGCAGAGCCAATATTCACAGAGCTGTAAACAGGGATTTTCAGATGCAAAGAAAAGCAGACAACCAAGAATCCCTTAAATATTTTAGGGAAGCCAATAAATGTCATAAAAGAGAGGGCTGAAACTCCATTAACAACTTATTCCCAAGAAAAAGGAGTTAATATAGCAAAGAGAAGAATTTGACATAAGTAAAATTAGTGTCCAAGAGCTTTGAGAGGACAATGCAGATGTGAAAAAGAAAAAAAAAACTGGAAATTCCCATAAATTAAATATTTCATTGATCATATTAAAAATACAATATTTAATCTAAATAGGAGAACATTCACAGCTAAAGGATAATTTGTTAATTTAGAAGGTCAATCCAGAAGGTCTCTCACAGTGCAGCTTAAAAGGACAAAGTTGTGGAAACATGAGAGCTTTGTGAGAGGCAAGTGACAGACTCCGAAGTCCGACTCTATCTAATAGGAAATCCAGGAAGAGAACGGAGAGGATGGAGAGCAGGCTGGAGCAAGTAACCACTAAAATAAAATAAACTTTTAGCTTAAAGAGACTTGGTTTCTCAGACTTAAGCTATCACTGAAAGCTAAGCAGAAGAATTACAGAAACATAACACCTGGAAATATAGTGAAATTTCGAAGCTGCAGAGAAAATTTTCAAAGTTTTCAGGAAGAAAAAAAAATATTATTAAAAAAAATCAGATTGGTAGCAGATTTCTTATTGGCAATGCCAAGTGTAAGAAAACAGTGAAGAGTTTTATCAAAGTTCTGAAAAAAATATTTTGAATCTAGGATCTTATATTTTAAAAGCAACTGTGGAATTGTTAATACCAAGCAATGCCAGACGAAATGGAATTCTAGAAAAAAACACATTTTTAAAGAATAGGGAAATAAAGTTATATTTTTCATTAATAAAAGGTATGGTCAATCCAGAAACTTCACACAGCAAACAATAAAACTTTAGCAATATAACACAAAATATGATAGAACTATAAGGAGAAATTAGTAAATATTCTATCATAACAAAGACTCTAGTATACCTCTCAAAGAAATCAAAATACCAGGAGACTTATTATGTATCAAGGCACACAATCCACAGAATGAAAAGACAATCTACAGAATGGGAGAAAATATTTGCAGATCATATATATAAGGGTTATTTAATATCCACAATATACAAAGAACTCATACAACTCAACAATAAAAAACCAAATAACCCAATTTTTAAAAATGGACAAAGGATATTTCTCCAAAGATGATATAAAAATGGTCAACAATAAGCATATAAAAAGATGCTCAACCTTGCTAATATTTAGAGAAACACAAATTAAAACCACAGCACAACAAAATATCGTGTCATACCTATTAGAACTGCTATAAAAGTGAGAAAATAATTGTTAATGAGAATTGAAATCCTGTTCACTGTTGGTGGGAATGTAAAATGGCATAGCTGCTATGGAAAACAGTTCCTCAAAAAATTAAAAACAGAATTACCATATAAACTTGCAACCTGACTTCTGGGTATACTTCCAAAATAATTGAAAGCAGGATCTCAAAGACATATTTGTACTTCCATTTTCATAACAGCAAAACACATTAACAGCCAAGAGATGGAAGCAATTCAAACGTCCATAGAAAGAAAAAAGGATGAGCAAAAAGTGGTCTATACATACAATAGCCTGTTAGCCTTAAAAAGGGAGGAAATTCTGACATGTGACAACATGGATGAACTTTGAGAACATAATGCTAAGTGAATAAGCCAGGCACAAAAGGATGAATGTTGGAAGATTCCACATTTATGAGGTACTAGAACACTCAGATTTATAAAGACAGGGAGTAGAATGGTTGTTGCTAGGGGAAAGAGAGGGATGGGGAGTTAGTATTTAAGGAGTATGGAGTTTCAGGTTGGGAAGATGAAAAAGTTCTGGAGATGGATGGGGGTTATGGTTGCACAACGGTGTGAATGTACTTACTATCATGGGATTGTATACTTTAAAATGGTAAAGTTTAAGTTATGTGTATTTTATCAGAATAAAAATAAATTTTTAAAAAAGAAGAAGAAAGCATGCATAAGGTTGGGAGCATACAGAAACAGAAAAGATTGCCTTGCTTCCCAGGTTATAGTCCCACTGCTTCCTAGAATTCTAGATGGCGACACTTCACAGAGGTTCCTCCACATCACCTGCTTCCACAGTAGAGTAGAAATAACATGGAAAGTCAAGGCAGAGAGAAGCCTAACATGGTGTCTCCCCTAGTCTTGTTGAGAAGTACAAGTTCCAGAGGAGCTCATGGGTACCATATTTGAATTCTCTGCAGAGCATTTATAACTATCTATTACTTTTCCAGTTTATCTCTCTGTGGGTTTGTCATCTGGACTTTTCCACCAGCTGTACTCTTGCTGAGCCTGGGCAGTTTACCGTACCCAGTATTTAGAACAGTGCTGGCCCTGAATATGGGCTCCAGGAATATTTGTTGGATGAATAAACATCTTGAAAATGAATCTTTATGCATATACGCAAGCATTTCTGTAAGACAAATTCCTGGAAATGTAACTGCGGGATCAAAGGGCCTATGCATCACACGTTTTGGTAGACATTAGGGTGGTCAGTACGTCCGGACTGCTTGATGCACTTGAAGTGGGCGCTGTGTCTGGAGATGTCAGTGTGTTGGGGCTCATCCATGCATCCCCAGATGGTTCCAGAGTGCAACCAAGATGAAGAACTACTGCTTTAGATGATCCTCTCTGTTGTCCCACTATACAATACATTAAGGTTCAGCTGCGTATGGTTTCCACATAATTGCTCCAGCCAATTCCTCCCCAATTATCTAATCTAGTGATTCATGAAACCTGGAGTCTTTTATTTATAAATGTTGACAATGGCATGTAAGAAGTAGGGAATGATCGTTTGCAGAAATTGTGTAGCTATCTAATGTTTAATTAATCTTCTTGAAATAAAGTTCATAATTGGTATGATGTATAAAGTTAAACACATGTCACCCATTTTGGCCTGTAATTCCTTACACGGATATGTTTATATAGGAATTGTGTGTACAACTGCGACTGTCTCAGAGAAAGGCTTTGGGTAAAATCTGATTATATGGTCCAAAACCTGAATTTAGTTATGGACAAAGGAATGCCTTTGAAAGCATCTTATCTTTGAACTTAGTAAGTGCATGACTCTGAAGAACAAAATTTTTAAATGCCTCAGTAATTAAATGGGTAAATAAATAACCAAAACATGTTAGTGTTTTATTAACAAATTTTAAGATGTACAAGATGTAGTGTGTGTTACCCTAGTGAAGAAAAAGTGGACCAGTTATAAAGAGACAAGTAGACACAGGGTAAAAGGAGCCAAGATAAAATTTACGAAAACTGGAATTTCCTGAAGAAGAAACTAGAATAGACTGTGGCAATAGTAAAAAAAAATATGAGAAAATGTTCTTGAGGGAAATGGGTATATTCACACACACACACACACACACACACACACACACACACACACACATTTACACCTAAATAAATTCTGGGGGAAAAAAACCTAGATTCAAAGGGAAAAAAACCCCACAATTTTCAAGCATCCAAAACAATATCAAGTTACATGCAAAGATAAAAATCAGCCTAGCTTCACACTTCTCTTCAATAAACAGCATACAATTGTACTGTAAACCTTGAACTTTCAAGCTTGTCATTCATGTGTGTAGGCAATAGATATTTTCCTAGATACAAAATGGCTCAGAAAATATTTCATGCAGAGACTCTTCACCAAAAAAAATTGCATGAAGATATATTCTAACTGACCAAGAGATTAACAAAATTAATATTTCTGGTTTTTAATCTATAAAGTGTACAATGATCAAAAGGTTGATAGTACACAATGTTGGCAAAATGTGGTGAGAAACAGACACTCATTTCTTATTTATGAGAGTGTGAATTGGTGCAGACTTTTAGAGGCAATTGGAAATGTCTAACAACATTTGAAATGTTTACCTCCTCTGTTTGCTAGCAAACTATAGTCTGTATAGAAGAGGAGGAATAGGATTGTCATGGCAACAACCCAGGTATAGCTGGGGACATCAATAAGGATGGTGCTAGTTCTGTAAAATATTTGGTAGAACGTGGAGACAATGGGAGTTTCTTGACAACTACTTTGGTGCTGAGAATCCAACTAAGGAGACACAGAAGCTATGGCTTGTTGGGAAAGGTCAGAAAATAGTCGTGGGCTTGGAGAGCAATGAGAAGCCAAGCTTAATTGCCACCTCTTCTTCATGAAGGCCTTGAATCAGAGAGAGGACATGAAGAAAGCTATGTTGAATTGGTGAAATCCTATCATATGGGCATCAGAGATGGAAGGAGGGATCCCTGACTAGGAAGAAGAGTACACGGTGGTCATTGAGGCTGTTTCCCTCACATCCATTTTCCTCTCTCCCAGGTCTAGTCAATTGCGGTGATTCCACATCTCTTGACTGGTTCAGGATCCAATAAGACATTGAGGAAAGGTATTGGTTTAAGAATGTACCTATGACCAATGAGAAGAAAGAGGAAGTTTGCTGGGGGCTTCTGAGAAAAGTTTCCTCCCAAGAGAAACCTCTGGAAGACATCCTCAATCTTGTGTCATATTTTCCAGAAGAAAATTTTACTTTCCATTTTGAACTCTCTTATATAGTTTGAAATTTTGTTACCATATGCTTATGCTAGTGACACAAAATATTTTTATATATTGCAGTAAAATCTTTATAAATATTACTGCAAAAGATTTTGTCATGGGAAAAATATACCACTTTTGATAAGAAATAAAACATATGTTCATGGAAATAAAGGGTATTTTTGGCTTATGAAATTATTAAATATGCTTTTCTTTTATGGTCTTCCAAATTTTCTACACTGAAAATTGAAAGTAAAAAATAAGTGCTATTTTCAAAAAAAGTTTATATCTTCTCAAGAATAACCAAAAGTTAGAAATCATCAGCCAGATCACATCAGAAAAATTGAAATATTTTGTAATGGCCCATGGCTTCCATGCTTAACTTCTCAAAGCTTCCCAAAACATATTATACCTTTGGGGATTAGGAGTTGACAGATCCATTTTTAGTTTTCACTTTTCAATGCCTTAAATCTGGTATATTCAATGTGTACTGAGAGCTTTTGGCCATATACAAATACAGTATCCAGGAGCTTCTGTCCTGTTTAAAATCTAAACGGAAAAAAGTTGAAACCAGCACACATTCTGCTCTTCATTTAATTAATATTGAAGAATTTTTGTCATGATGTCTTTCTTGTGTCTTATTTGTTCATTTTTGTATAGAAAGGTATGTGTTAGTATTTTGGCCTTAAAATTTTGCCAGAGACAAGAGCCAGCAGCAATAATGACATAAAAGGCAATTGATTGTGGAGTACTGTTTAGTTACATCTTAGCATCACCCATCTGGATTGTATAAATCCAGGAGGAACTAAAGTAATCTTTCAGTTGAGGAGAGGAAATAAACTGTTAGGTACAAGATAGCAAAATATTTCAAGCCAAAAAGGAGGCTTGAAAGAGAACATGAAACAGGATAGGAGTAAAAGGAGGTGAATAGTGAGTCAATTAATTCTGTCATATTAGTTTTGGAGAGACCATTTGGAACTCGACCCAAAGCGTCTGGTAAGGTACTGGAATTAAATAAACTAAAAACCAGTGGAGAAAATGTTTTTCACAAGATACAGCTTTGACTCACTCTTTCCAAATATCCTTTCCAAATATCACCAATTCTAATAAAAGTTATTTGCTTCCTGAATGTTTGGAGGTCAATAGGGCAAAACATTTCTTGGTCACTTTGAAATAAATTGGCTCCTATATGATAAACCTTGGTTTTAAAGCCTCAGACTGTGAACGTGGGTATCAGTAGCACCAATATGCAGGCTCAGATTCCAACCTAGATACGTGGGGAAATGATACAGGATGGAGAGGAAGAAAGTCAGTGAAGTCATTGCCGGGGCAGAACCACATCAGTCCCAGCAGACGGTGCTGTCACAAAAGACTGGTGTCTAACAAAGTTCCAGCATTTAGCTCTGAGGGGTGGGGTCACAAAGGTGAAAAAAGAAGGACTAGGAAGATCTAGAAAGGAAATAGACAAATAAAAGGAGGAAATAAAAGACAGACAGGAAAGAAAGGAAAAGAGGAGCCAGAGAAAGAAAGAAAAAGGGAAAAGGAAGAAAGAAGAGGGAAGCGAGAGGGGAGAAAATGAGGCTGCACCCAACATTGAAAGCAGAGCCATGCACAGATCATTGATTCCTGAGCTAAATTATTGATTGCTACTATTGTTATTTTAAGGCATTAAGTTTGGGGTGCTTTATCACTCAGCAATAGATAAATGGACCCCTAAGTGTGAAATAATTTTATTTTAAAATGTGTTATTACATAATGCACACCTCACTTTTAAAAATAAACTTTAAAAATAAGAATAAGCTATTTAAGCAAAAATCGAATTATGGCTCTTTCTACATGTACAGTAGGCTTAACTCTATTTAATAATTTTAATGTTTGAATTTAGTTAAATTTAATCGAAGACTCACACTGATTAGGATGGCCAATTAAAATAAATACAACAGAAAATAAGTGTTGACGAGGATGTAGAGAAATTAGAATCTTTGTGTTTTGCCAGTATGGAAGTAAAATGGTACAGTATGGTGGTTCCTCAAAAAATTAAAAATAGAACTACCATATGATCCAGCAATTCTACTTCTGGGTACATATCCAAAATAATTGGAAGCATAGTCTCAAAGAAATATATGCACACCCATGTTGATAGCAGCATTATTTACAATAGCCAAAAGGTGGAAGCAACACAAATGTCCACTGATGGATGAATGGACAAACAAAAGGTGGTCTAAACTTACAATGGAATACCATTCCACCTCATAAAGGAAGGAAATATTTCACATGATACATGGATGAGCCTTGAGGACATTATACTAAGCGAAATAAGCCAGTCAGGAAAAGTGCGTGATTTCACTTACATGAGGTACCTAGAGTAGTAAAATTCATTAGAGACAGAAAGTAGAATGGTGGATGCCAGAGGCTGTGGGGAGGGAGGAATAGGGAATAGCCCTTTTTTTGGCTCCATAATTCCAGAGTTTCCCCCAGTTTTATTCATTCTCTTATCATATAGACATAGCCAATACTTATTTATACAGTAAAATCTCCAGAATTTTCTCCAAAATTTGCATAAGCAAAATTATTCATCAAATTTGGCAGCATTATCATGAAATTTAATACTATTTAAGCCAAGAAACGGCCAAGCAAAAAGGGAATCACACTTATTTGCTGGTTCATTAACAATAATAATGCATTTCATAGCCAGTATATTGTGGCATGTAACATCTTTTTCAAGACTAATGGTCAAGGCTCTAGTCAGTGTTTATTTCTATCAAAGTTCAATTCTTGTAGTCAATTATAATTTTTTCATATTTTATATTTCAAGTTTGAAACACATACAAATTGTTTGACTCATACAGTTATGTTCGTAGATGTCATCCATTAATTTTTATGGCAGACAATTACAATTTTCAAAAATGTGAAACATGCTTTCTTCATCCTGTGCAGCAAATAGTTTTACATTGCTGAACAAATTGAAAATATCTTGCAACTACTTTGGATTATTAATTTCAAAAAAGAAAATATTTTATCAGTAGTATTTCTATAGGGAATTTGTAATTGTAATTTCACAAGCTGCACACCCAACCGATGGACTACTTTTTCTTTTTTTTTTTTTTTTTTTGCGGTACGCGGGCCTCTCACTGTTGCAGCCTC
>NC_041215.1:66779684-66781910 GCF_002837175.3 Physeter macrocephalus | reverse complement strand
GCCTCTCACTGCCGTGGCCTCTCCCGTTGCGGAGCACAGGCTCCGGACGCGCAGGCTCAGCGGCCACGGCTTACGATACGAGCCCAGCCGCTCCACGGCACGTGGGATCCTCCCAGACCGGGGCACGAACCCGGTTCCCCTGCATCGGCAGGCGGACGCGCAACCACTGCGCCACCAGGGAAGCCCCTTTTTTTTAATACCTAGAAGCAGAGATGATATTTGGGGAAAAAAGAGAAAAGTCAGAGAAAAAAAAAATCAGTAAATTGTTTCATTTAAAAAAAAACTTGTCTAAAAAATAACTGAATAGAACTTAAAATTGTTCCCAATGCTTTTCATGTGTTACAATGGAAGGGAAGGTCACTCATATCAGAGCCACATTCCTGATGACAACACAGAATGAGAATATTTTGACCTAATAAGTTGTTGTTCACTTTTGCCTTCTGCCTTAATATTTGGGTATCACACACAGAAAGAAAAAAATAGAAAAGAATTTCTACTCAACATTCTCCCAAGTTAAGACTACCTTTCTATTAGGAATAATTTCTAGTTTTCTCAAGCAATTTTTAAAATAATCATGCTTTTTTATTGTTTATAGTACCATGACCCACATGGTTCATGTCCCAGAGCAGTGTTGTGGCTAAAACATATACAATCCTTGCAAGCAAACTGAATTTAAATTCAAAATATATCAGGTTCTTTTTTTGTATTTCCTGAACTAGGATAAGGATGCATGAGTCCCAGCAATTCTTCTTATAATTTTCTTTTTTTCTCTCTTCCTTTCTGTCACCATCACATATATGAACTATTATTCCAGAATCTTTCTCCTCCAATCTTCCCCCCCAAAATTTCTCCCCAAATGCCTTCAGCCTATATGACTTTTTAAAAAACTATTTTCAACTTCTCTTCCCTCTCCTAGCCTCTCATTATATAAATTGACACTAAATTGTTCCACATCTTCCCTCTATTCCCATCTCTCTCTCTCTCTCTCTCTCTCTGCCTGTTCTCCTATTCTCTCTCCAAAGCCAAGAGAACTGGCAAGACATTTTTTTTTGAAGGTAAAATAATTTTAAGACACTTTTGAGGGGAAAAAATGACTGAGCAAAGCTGAAAATCTCTTTTGCAGACAGATTTTCAGAATGAGAGAGAAACTAAAAATCTGAAACACTAGTAATTTTTAGTCTGTTACATTCTAATAGATAGAAAATTCGCTGCCCCTCCAATAAAAATATAAAGCTGCTCAAGAAGTCTCTAAACTTAAAATCCTGAAGCCCTTCCTTCATCCAGACCCTAATTTTAAAGTAACACCAGCAGCAAAACCTACTGAAGGTCCTCTCCACTTCTTTTCGAGTACCTCGGAGAGCTTAAAACCTAGTATGGTACTGGCACAAAAACAGAAATACAGATCAATGTGACAGGATAGAAAGCCCAGAGATAAACCCATGCACATATGGTCACCTTATCTTTGATAAAGGAGGCAAGAATATACAATGGAGAAAAGACAGCCTCTTCAATAAGTGGTGCTGGGAAAACTGGACAGCTACATATAAAAGAATGAAATTAGAACACTTCCTAACACCACACACAAAAATAAATGCAAAATGGATTAAAGACCTAAATGTAAGGCCAGACGCTATAAAACTCTTAGAGGAAAACATAGGCAGAACACTCTATGACATAAATCACAGCAAGATCCTTTTTGACCCACCTCCTGGAGAATGGAAATAAAAACAAAAATAAACAACTGGAACCTAATGAAACTTAAAAGCTTTTGCACAGCAAAGGAAACCATAAACAAGATGAAAAGACAACCCTCAGAGTGGGAGAAAATATTTGCAAACAAAACAACTGACAAAGGATTAATCTCCAAAATATACAAGCAGGTCATGCAGCTCAATATCAAAAGAACAAACAACCCAATCCAAAAATGGGCAGAAGACCTAAATAGACATTTCTCCAAAGACGATATACAGATTACCAACAAACACATGAAAGGATGCGCAACATCACTAGTCATTAGAGAAATGCAAATCAAAACTACAATGAGGTATCACCTCACACCAGTCAGAATGGCCATCATCAAAAATTCTACAAACAATAAATGCTGGAGAGGGTGTGGAGAAAAGGGAACCCTCTTGCACTGTTGGTGGGAATGTATATTGATACAGCCACTATGGAGAACAGTATGGAGGTTCCTTAAAAAACTAAAAATAGAACTACCATATGACC
>NC_041215.1:66768314-66779487 GCF_002837175.3 Physeter macrocephalus | reverse complement strand
ACACAGGGATGGGGAAGGGTAAGCTGGGACGAAGTGAGAGAGTGGCATGGGCATATATACACTACCAAATGTAAAATAGATCGCTAGTGGGAAGCAGTTGCATAGCACAGGGAGATCAGCTTGGTGCTTTGTGTCCACCTAGAGGGGTGGGATAGGGAGAGTGGGAGGGAGATGCAAGAGGCAGGGGATATGGGATATTTGTATACGTATAGCTGATTCACTTTGTTATACAGCAGAAACTAACACAACATTGTAAAGCAATTATACTCCAATAAAGATGTTAAAAAAAACCCCAAAAAACTAGAAGAAACGAGGGTTAGTGTGACTGTTGTTTCTCTACACATTTCTGCTTTGGAGAGCTGCGGTGATGTGGGTTGAAATTTTGGCCCTAAGCATCATGAGATTCCCACCCATAATGTGAGTCCCAAGAAACATCTTTGCGCAACAAGTGTCTAAATCTTCATTTCCCCGTGCGGAATACACAGGATGCTACACACTATGATTTAATCAGCTGCCTTTAGAAAAACAGGCACTTAGAATTCTAACATACTGGAACCACTGGTGGTGTTTTGAAAGTCACAGCAGGACCACACTTATACCCTTAGATGGTACTGAGTCCAGAGTTCTTTGTGTCTCCTTACAACTCATCTCTTTGTACAAAGTAAACTTTTCTTCCTTCGGTCAAAAGGACATAGGATGAGCTTTGGGCATGAAAGCACAGTTTTCTTGTCTCATGAATCAGTAAGTGACTTGGTTCCCCATTAGGTCACCGCAGAACACAGACTGTAACAGGAACACAGAAAAGCTCTAAAAGGGGAGGGGAGAGATGCTGTTCTGGAATATCGTTGCCAGAGTAACGTAAACCTTGTGAGTTTTCACAAGGAAATGAGTCACTTGTTTCTGTTGGCTAAAACTCTGTTTTCTTTAATTTCATATTTTAGCTGTCTAATATATGCCAAAAGAGCCCAGGGTTTCCAGTCTTCAGATGAAGATTACTTGTGAATTAAAAGCTCAACAGAGGGTTTGCGTGGTAATTAAACAGAACGGGATAAAAGGAACACTCAAGCAGCCAGGAGCACATAGCAAAGGCAAGGGTGAGAGTGCTCAGACCTTCATCAGTTCTTCGAGGGGGGTAGGGGGGAGCCCTGGGGTAGGGCCAGGGGCAGGCTCAGCGCACGAGATAATTCAGAAGAAAACAACAACTAGAAATAAAATTTACCAAACCCAATTTGTTAAAAAATATAGTATACTCAGGCAAAGTCAGGATGAGTTTGCTTTGAATTGTTGGAGTATTTATTTTAATGTTTTTCTCTCTTTGGGATGGTTTAGCATTAGAAAGTATTTAAGCAGGAGTTGCAAATGCAAGTGTCCGCATGGCTCAGCCTGGCTATGGGTGACAGAGAGGCACAGAACTGTGGCATTCTAGCAAAAACATCTGTGTGAGCCAGATTCAGTCTCTGGGGTTCTAGATTGGGACCTCCATTCTAGAGTGCCAAGAACACAGTATTCTTCACTTTTATTGGAAGACTGGCTTTCTTTTAAATATATGCGCTGATAAAAATGTCAATATCCATTCAAACTTTTTTGTTTATACAACTGTGTACATTAAGCATCTAGTACTTGCTTTTAGGACTCAGGTGTAGTGCCTCTTCAGGTTCCCAAAATATATGGCCATTTGGTAGTACTCTGGCTATATTTTTTCTCCCTGCTTTCTTTGACACATTTTTAAGAAAGTAGTCAGTACCCCATCTCTAATGCATTAGAGCCTCTTCCCCCTCCATCCCAGAATTGTACCCTGAACTGTCCACTTTACTGGAACCGTTGACCTGCTAAGCACCATATCTAATGGACTTTTTTCAGTTCTTATCCCCTTTGGCCTCCCTGCTGTGTTAGGCATTATCAGAGCCACTCCTTGTTCATACTGCTCTCCTTCAACAGCTTCCCCCTCAACCACTTTTAATTTCCCTCTTTATCTTTTTGTCCTTCGATGAATTCTGTATCAAAATTTCCAAGTCTGATCTACCTTCCTAATTACCTCTGAACCTTTCCACTTGGTACCCAATGTAGCACTCCAACACAATATTTTAAAAATCCATATACACATTACTATATTTAAAATAGATAACCAACAAGGACCTACTATATAGCACAAGGAACTCTGCTCAATATTCTGTAATAACCTAAATGGAAAAAGAATTTGAAAAAGAATAGATATATGTATATGTATAAATGAATCACTTTGCTGTACACCCAAAACTAACACAGCACAGTAAATCAACTATAGTCCAATATAAAATAAAAATTAAAAAAATAAAAATCCAACTCCCCCTCTTCCTCCTCTAAACCAGTATCTCTTCCAAATTTCCTTATTTCTTTCAATGGCACCATTATTCTCTCTCTGAGACAATCTCATATCCAGGAGAAGTCTTTGATTCTTCCCTTTCCTCCCTTTCTCCTACAGTTCTTATCAGTCACCATGTGCGCTGATTCTTATGAAGTAATCTATTTTGTATCCACGCCTTCCTTTGCAATTCCACAGCCATGCCCTTGTCTAGAATCTTAGTTATCACTTCACATCTAATTTATTACAACAGTTTCCTAATTGGTCTCTGCCTGCAACCTCTCGGCGCTGCAATACACTACAGCTAGATATGCCTTATTTAAAAACTCCACTGTGCAGAGTTCATCCCGGCTCAGAGCTTACCCTGCCTGTAAGAAGTTCGGGCGTCACGGTGGTGTTCAAGGTCTCCATCTCTTACACCCTTCCTTTATCTTCCTCACATCTCCCCATATCTCCCACACAGTCTTTCCCTCTGGTCTGATCTATGCCATCTCTCATTCTCTCCCCTTGCTCCTTCCTACTCTCAAACAACACAGTTTATCCTAGAAAGGGTGCCCGTTCCCATTTTATTCCTACTCACTACCTTGATCCCCATCTCCTTGCTAAAGCCTTTCCTGATCATACAGGCAGCTCCTGCCATATTTTCGTTGTACTTATTTAATTTTTCATGTGTTTGGGCTTTGTCCTCATCAAGAGTTCCTAGCCTTCTAAAGACAAGAAGTATGTCTCTGGTTCACATCTCCTGTAGTCACAGTGATACAGCCACAGAGGTTTTCTATAATTATTTCATGAATAAGGATGGTAATTATCTTAATAATGTCATCCATAGCTACTAAGTTGTATGCTGAGTTGAATATTTTTAATACATTTTAATGAGTGTGTTTTGGGGATTTTCATAACTTCTTTTATAGACATCATTTGTTCATCTTTCATCCATGTCCGAAAGATTTAAGAATATTAATTAAATGTCTAATCAATCTGCATCATAATTAACATCATCCACATCCTTATTTGGAGTCCATGTTCATTCTTTTCCCCTTAGATACATTTTTTTCTTTTTAAGGACTTTTTTTCCTCCTATATATGTATTTATATTACATATGTTTTACTAAATCTCATTTTTATTATTTTTTAAACTGTTATTTAATTTTTAGAATTCTAACTCAAAAAGTGTAAAGTGTATATACTGTCCCACCTTTCCAGTTCCCTTTTCTTCCCAATGGGTAACCATTTTATTAACTTCTTTTTTACTCTTTCTGAGAATTAAGCATGTGTAAGCCAATATGGCTTCTTCTTTCCACCTACTTTTCTTCATTTTTTTAAAACGTATTTTTCAGCACCTTGCTTTTTCCAATTTCCAATGTATCTTCAAGTCCAAAAAGTCTTCCAGATTCTTTTCAACAACTATCTGACTTTCCAAAATATGATGTACCATAATTTATTTAAGCAGTTCACCGATAGACATTTGGGTTGTTTCCAGTTATTTACTATTACATGGCATGTATACTTGTATATAAACTTTTTGCACGTATGCAAGCACATGAATGGGCTAACTTTTAAAAAATAGAAGTTCTGGATCTAAGGCTATATACATTTGCAACTTTGACAGATACTACCAATTATAATAAACTATATAATACCCACACAAACGATGCCTGACAGTGCCTGTTTCTCCAAAGTCTCATCAATATAGTACATTATCAAACTTTTGCCAGTTTAATAGGTGAAAAATTGATTACAGATAGTTTTTTAAAAATCACCTTTACTGTGGTGTAATTCATATAATAACATTCATTTTAAGTGTACAATTTGATGAGTTTTGGAAAATGTATGTGGTCATATAACCACAACCACAAATATAATAAATATAGAGCATTTCTATCACACAGAAGAATTCCCTCATGCCCCTTGATAGCCAACACCTTACCCCCATCCCCAGCCCCTGACAACTAATTTGCTTTCAGTTACTGTAGTTTTGTCTTTTATAGAACTTCATATAAGCTTTATGTAGTATATACTCTTTTTCTGTATTTTTTCCCTTAGCAAAATGCTTCTGAGCATCATCCATGTGAGTGTACCAACCTTTCATTCTTCTCTGTTGCAGAGTAGTATTCCATTGTAAGGATAAACTAAAAATCGTTTATCCACTTACCAGCTGATGGACATATTGGTTACTTCCAATTAGGAGCTATTATTAATAAAGCCACCATGAATATTTGAATGTAAGTGTTTATATGAAAATGTCTTTATTTCTTTGGATAAATTACTAGAAGTAGAAGTGGTATTGCTGAATTGTATGATGTGTATTTTTAACATTACAAGAAACTGCCAAATTGTTGCTATACCATTTTTTTATTCCCATCAACAATGTGTGAAAATTCCATTTGCACCATATTATTACCAATACAAAATATTGCCAGTTCTTAACCGTAGTTATTTTAGTGGATATGTAATGGTAATTGAGATTTTAATTTGCTTTTTCTTCATGACTAATGATGGTGAGCGGCTTTTCATGTGCTTACTTGCTATTCATGTATCCTCTTTGGCGAAATGTCTATTCAAATATTTTGCCCAGTATTTATTATGTTGTTTTCCTATTATTGAGTGTAAATGATGTTCTTATATATTCTAGTTAAAGTCTATTATTAGAGATATATATTACAAATATTTTCTTCCAAGCTATGGCTTTCCTTTCTTTTTTTTTAGCAGAGTTTCTTGAAGAACAAAAGGTTTGAATTTTTATTTTAGTGAAGTCCAATGTGACTTTATGACTTTATGATTTGTTCTGTCTAACAAATCTAAGCTTACCAAGGTCACATAGGTTTTCATCTATACTTTTTTCTAAAAGTTTATTAGCTTAGCTTTTATATTTCTCTCTATTATTCATTTTGAGTTAATTCTTGTGTATGATGTGAGGTGAGGGTTTGTTTCATCTTTTTACATGCAGATATCCATTTGGTCTAGCACCATTTGTTGAAAAGACTATACTTCACCTACTGAATTACCTCGACACTTTGGTCAGAAATCAAATGCTATTATATGAAAGTTTATTTCTGGACACTCTTCTGTTCCATTGCTCTATGTGTCTATCTTTACACCAATGTTACACTGTCTTAATGACTTTACCTTTATATAGTAAGTCTTGAATTCAGATTGTGTAAGTTTTATAATTTTGCTCTTCTTCAAAAGCATGTTGGTTATTCTAGATATTTTTTATTTCTACAAACACTGTAGAACCACCTTTACAATTTCATAAATAATGCTGGAATTTTTACTGGGATCATGCTGAAATTATTTTTCTAATTCATATTAAGTCTTCTAGTCCATAAAGATGGTCTTTCTTTTCATTTATTTAGATTTTTCTTTTCTGTCACCAGTGTTCTGCAGATTTTTGCACAGACCTTGAATATTTTTTCAAAACTTAACCCTAAATATTTCATATTTTGATACTCTAATGGCACTTTTATTTTAATTTCAATTGTTTAGCATAGAATTGCATAGAAATACATAGAGAGCATAGAAATAGATTTCAGTTTTTAATACTGATCTTATTGTGAGTCCTTGCTAAATTCACTTATTTTCTAAATAGTTGATCTTGTTATCTGGAAATACAAGTCCCTGATTTATGATGGTTCGACTTTCATCTCTCAACTTTACTATGGTACAAAAGTAATAAGCATTCAGTAGAAACCATACTTGAAATTGTAAATTTTGATCTTTTCTGGGGCTAACAGTATGTGGTACCATACTCTCTTGTGACGCTGTTCAGTAGCCGCAAGCCACGTCACCCAGCCAGCCATGCAGTCACAAGAGTAAACCCCAACACATTTATAACCATTCTGTACCCATACAACCATTCTGTCTTTCACTCTCAGTACAGTACAGGCATACATCATTTTATTGTGCTTCACTTTATTGTGCTTCACAGATGTTGTTGTTGTTTTGTTTTGTTTTGTTTTGTTTTACAAATTGAAGGTTCATGGCTACCGTGCATTGAACAAGTCTATTGGCTCCATTTTTTCCAACAGCATTAGCTCACTTTGTGTCTCTGTGTCACATTTTGGTAATTCTCACAATATTTCAAACTTTCATTATTTTGTTACGTCTTCTGAGATCAGTGATCTTTGATGTTACTATTGTAATTGTTTTGGCATTTTTTAGCAATAAAGTATTTTTTATTAAAATATATACGTTGGTTTTTTTAGACATAATGCTATTGCATACTTAATAGCCTATAGTATAGTGTAACCATAAATTTTATATGCACTGGGAAACAAAAAGACTCATGTGATTCACTTTATTGCAATATATGCTTTATTGTGGTGGTCTGGAACCAAACCAGCAATATCTCCGAGGTATGCCTGTATTCAATGAATTACATGAGTACTTCAACACTCTATTATAAAATAGGCTTTGTGTTAGATGTTTTTGCCCAACTGTGGGCTAATGTAAGTGTTCTGAGCACATTTAAGGTAAGCTCAGCTAATCTATGATGTTTCATAGGTGAGGTGTATTAAATGCATTTTTGACTTAGGATATTTTCAACTTATGATGGGATTACTGGGATGTAACCCTGTCATAAATCGAGGAAGATCTGCAGAATTTTAATTTTTTTATATCTATGCCCTTTATTTATTTTCCTTGCCATATTGTACTAGCTAATATCTCCAGTATCATGTTGGGGAAAAATGGAGCTAACGTTTTCTGCCTTGCTCCTGATCTGAGAGAACCTATAATTGTGAATTTATCTATTTCTCCTTTAAGTTCTATCAGTTTTCACTTCTTGTATTTTGAAGCACTGTTATTAGGTACATGCACATTTAGAATTGTTTTGTTCTCTTGATAAACTGACTTGTTTATCATTAAAGAAATATTCCTCTTTCCCTGTTATTGTTCCTTGTTGTAAATTCTACTGTTTGATATTAATAAAGCTACCCAAGAATTTCACTTAATAAGTGTTTACGAGGTATTTTTTTTTCATTTTTTTAACTTTTAATCTGTGTCTTTAAATTTATGGCTTTCTTATAAACAGCATATCTTTGGATCCTGCATCTTCAGCCTGTCTGACAGTCTCTGTATTTTAATTGGGGCATTTAGACTACTTACATTTGCTGTGATTAACAAAGTGGTTGAGTTTAAATCTACTATTTTCCTACTTGTTTCTTTATGGTCCAGTCATTCTTTGTTTTCTCCCCACCACCAGCCCATTTCCTATCTTCTTTTAGGTTAACTAGGTGTTTTTTTATGGCCCCATTTTATCTCCGCTATTGACTTACTAGCTATATCTCTTTGTTTTATTATTTCAGTGATTGCCTTAGCGTTTGCAATTTACATCTTTAACTTATCACAGTCTGCTTTTAAATAATATTATACCATTTATAGGAGATTGGTTCAAGATGGTGGAGTAGAAGGACGTGTGCTCACTCCCTCTTACTCACTCCTCCTTCTCCCACCAGAATCACAACTAACTGCTGAATAATCATTGACAGGAAGACACTGGAACTCACCAAAAAAGACACCTCACATCCAAAGACAAAGGACACAATGAGACGGTAGGAGGGGTGCAATCACAATAAAATAAAATCCCATAAATGCTGGGTGGGTGACTCACAAACTGGAGAACACTTATACCACAGAAGTCCACCAACTGAAGTGAAGGTTCTGAGCCCCATGTCAAGCTTCCCAACCTCGGGGTCCGGCAATGGGAGGAGAAATTCCTAGAGAATCACACATTGAAGGCTAGCGGGATTTGATTGCAGGACTTTGACAGGACGGGGTGAAACAGAGACTCCACTCTTGGAGGGCACACACAAAGTAGTGTGTGCATTGGGACTCAGGGGAAGGAACAGTGACCCCATAGGAGACTGAACCAGACCTACCTGCTAGTGTTGGACGGTCTCCTGAAGAGGCAGGGGGTAGCTGTGGCTCATGGCAAGGACAAAGACACTGGCAGCAGAAGTTCTGGGAAGTACTCCTTGGAAGAAGCCTCCCAGATTCTGCCATTAGCCCCACCAAAGAGCTCCAGTACTGGTTCGCCTCAGGCTAAACAACCAACAGGGAGGGAACCCAGCCCCACCCATCAGTAGACAAGCAGATTAAAGTTTACCTGAGCTCTGCCCACCAGAGCAACACCCAGCTCTACCCACCACCAGTCCCTCCCATCAGGAAACTTGCACAAGCCTCTTAGATAGCCTCATCCACCAGAGGGCAGACAGTATAAGCAAGAAGAACTACAATTCTGCAGCCTGTGGGAGGAAAACTACATTCACAGAAAGACAGACAAAATGAAAAGGCAGAGGACTTTGTACCAGATGAAGGAACAAGATAAAACCCCAGAAAAACAACTAAATGAAGTGGAGATAGGCAACCATCCACAAGAAGAATTCAGAATAATGATAGTGAAGATGATCCAGGACCTTGGAAAAAGAATGGAGGCAAAGATCGAGAAGATGAAAGAAATATTTAACAAAGACCTGGAAGAATTAAGGAAGAAACACCTAGAAGAATTAAAGAACAAACAAACAGAGATGAACAATACAATAACTGAAATGAAAAATAAACTAGAAGGAATCAATAGCAGAATCACTGAGGCAGAGATCGGATAAGTGACCTGGAAGACAGAATGGTGGAATTCACTGCCACGGAACAGAATAAAGAAAAAAGAATGAAAAGAAATCAACACAGCCTAAGAGATCTCTGGGACAACATTAAATGCAACAATATTCGCATTGAAGGGGTCCCAAAAGGAGAAGAGAGAGAGAAAGGACCCAAGAAAATATTTGAAGAGATTAGAATCGAAACTTCCTTAACATGGGAAAGGAAATAGCCACCCAAGTCCAGGAAGCACAGAGAGTCACAGGCAGGATAAACCCAAGGAGAAACACACTGAGACACATGTAATCAAACTAACAATAACTAAAGACAAAGAAAAATTATTGAAAGCAACAAGGGAAATAAAACATATAACAAATAACATACAAGGGAACTCCCATAAGATTAACAGCTGATTTCTCAGCAGAAACTCTACAAGCCAGAAGGAATTGGCACGATATATTAAAAATGATGAAATGGAAGAACATACAACCAAGATTGCTCTACCTGGCAAGGATCTCATTCAGATTCGACGGAGAAATCAAAAGCTTTACAGACAAGCAAAAGCTAAGAGAATTCAGCACCAGAAAACCAGCTCTAGAGGAAATGCTAAAGGAACCTCTCTAAGTGGGAAACACAAGAAAAGACAAGGACCTACAAAAACAAACCCATAACAAATAAGAAAATGGTAATAGGAACATACATATCAATAATTACTTTAAATGTGAATGGATTAAAAGCTCCATCCAGGGCTTCCGTGGTGGCGCAGTGGTTGAGAGTCCTCCTGCCGATGCAGGGGATACCGGTTCGTGCCCCGGTCCGGGAGGATCCCACATGCCGCGGAGCCGGCTGGGCCCGTGAGTCATGGCCGCTGATCCTGCGCGTCCACAGCCTGTGCTCTGCAACGGGAAAGGCCACAACGGTGAGAGGTCAGCGTACCGCAAAAAAAAAAAAAAAAAAGCTCCATCCAAAAGACACAGCCTCGCTGAATGGATACTAAAACAAGACCCACATATATGCTGTCTACAAGAGACACACTTCAGACCTAGGGACACAAGAAACTTTATGCCAATAAAATGGACAACCTTGAAGAAATGAACAAATTCTTAGAAAGGTATAACCTCCCAAGACTGAACCAGGAAGAATTAGAAAATGTGAGCAGACCAATCACAAGTAATGAAATTGAAACTGTGATTAAAAATCTTCCAACAGGGCTTCCCTGGTGGCGCAGTGGTTGGGAGTCTGCCTGCTGATGCAGGGGACATGGGTTCGTGCCCCGGTCCGGGAGGATCCCAAATGCCTTGGAGCGGCTGGGCCCGTGAGCCATGGCCACTGAGACTGCGCATCCGGAGCCTGTGCTCCACAATGGGAGAGGCCACAGCAGTGAGAGGCCCATGTACCTCAAAAAATAAAATAAAATCTTCCAACAAACAAAGCCCAGGACCAGATGGCTTCACAGGTGAATTCTATCAAACATTTAGAGAAGAGCTTGCACCCATCCTTCTCAAACTCTTCCAAAAAATTGCAGAGGGAGGAACACTCCCAAACTCATTCTAAGAGGCCACCATCACCGTGATACCAAAACCAGACAGAGATACTACAAAAAAGAAAGTTACAGACCAATATCACTGATGAATATAGATGCAAAAAATCCTCAACAAAATACTAGCAAACAGAATCCAACAGCACATTAAAAGGATCATACACCATGATCAAGTAGAATTTAGTCCAGGGATGCAAGGATTCTTCAATATATACAAATCAATCAATATATACACCATATTAACAAATTGAAAAATAAAAACCATATGATCATCTCAATAGATGCAGAAAAAGCTTTTGACAAAATTCAACACCCATTTATGATAAAAACTCTCCAGAAAGTGGGCATAGAGGCAACCTACCTCAACATAATAAAGGCCATATATGACAAACCCACACCAAACATCATTCGCAATGATGAAAAACTGAAAGCATTTCCTCTAAGATCAGGAAAAAGACAAGGATGTCCACTCTTGTCACTATTATTCAATGTAGTTTTGGAAGTCCTAGCCACAGCAATCAGAGAAGAAAATGAAATAAAAGGAATACAAATTGGAAAGCAAGAAGTAAAACTGTCACCTTTTGCAGATGACATGGTACTATACATAGAGAATCCTAAAGATGCCACCAGAAAACTACTAGAGCTAATCAATGAATTTGGTAAAGTAGCAGGATACAAAATTAGTGCACAGAAATCTC
>NC_041215.1:66738899-66768157 GCF_002837175.3 Physeter macrocephalus | reverse complement strand
AGATATACAATGTTCTTGGACTGGAAGAATCAATATTGTGAAAATGACTATTACCCAAAGCAATCTCCAGATTCACTGCAATCCCTGTCAAATTACCAGTGGCATTTTTTACAGAACTAGAACAAAAAATCTTAAAATTTGTATGGAGACACAAAAGACCCCGAATAGCCAAAGCAGTCTTGAGGGAAAAAAGCAAAGTTAGAAGAATCAGACTCCCTGACTTCAGACTAAACTATAAAGCTACAGTAATCAAGAAAATATGCTACCGGAACAAAAACAGAAATATAGATGAATGGAACAGGATAGAAAGCCCAGAGATAAACCCATGCACCTATGGTCAACTAATCTATGACAAAGGAGGCAAGGATATACAATGGAGAAAAGACAGTCTCTTCAATAAGTGGTGCTGGGAAAACTGGACAGCTACATGTAAAAGAATGCAATTAGAACACTCCCTAACACCATACACAAAAATAAACTCAAAGTGAATTAAAGACCTAAATGTAAGAGCAGACCATGTTAGAGGAAAACATAGCAAGAACACTCTTTGACATAAATCACAGCAAGATCTTTTTTGACCCACCTCCTAGAGTAATGGAAATAAAAACAAAAATAAACAAATGGGACCATATGAAACTTAAAATCATCTGCACAACAAAGGAAACTACAAACAAGATGAAAAGATAACCCTCAGAATGGGAGAAAATATTTGCAAATGAATCAATGGACAAAGGATTAATCTCCAAAATATATAAATAGCTCATGCAGCTCAATACTAAATAAACAAACAATCCAATCAAAAAAGGGGAAGAATACCTAAATAAACATTTCTCCAAAGAAGACTACAGATGGCCAAGAAGCTGCTCAACATCACTAATTATTAGAGAAATAAAAATCAAAACTACAATGAGTTATCACCTCACACCAGTTAGAATGGGCATCATAAGAAAATCTACAAACAACAAATGCTGGAGAGGGTGTGGAGGAAAGGAAACCCTCTTGCACTGTTGGTGGGAATGTAAATTGATACAGCAACTATGGAGAACCATATGGAGGTTTCTTAAAAAACTAAAAATAGAATTACCATATGACCCAGCAATCCCACTACTGGGCATATACCCAGAGAAAACCATAATTTAAAAAGACACATGCAGCCCAGTGTTCATTGCAGCACTATTTACAATAGTCAGGTCATGGAATCAACCAAAATTCCCATCGACAGATGAATGGATAAAAGAGATGTGGTACATATATACAATGGAATATTACTCAGCCATAAAAAGGAATGGAATTCGGTCATTTCCAGAGACATGGACGGACCTAGAGACTGTCATACAGAGTGAACTAAGTCAGAAAGAGAAAAACAAATATTGTGTATTAACACATATATGTGGAATCTAGAAAAATGATACTGATGAACCGGTTTACAAGGCAAAATAGAGACACAGATGTAGAGAACAAACATATGGACACCAAGGGGGGAAAGTGGCGGGGGGTGGTGGTGGTGGGATGAATTAGGAGATTGGGATTGACATATATACACTAATATGTATAAAACAGATAACTAATAAGAACCTGCTGTATAAAAAATAAATAAAATTCATATAATAAATAAATAATATTATACCATTTATAGATATGTGTAAGAACTTCACAACATTGTACTTCTGTTTCATCCTTCTGTCCTTTGTGTCATTTTGTCATGCTTTTTACTACTATTTATGCTTTAACCTCCACAATACATTGTTGATATTTTTGCTTTAAACAGATAATTAGCTTTTAAAGACGTTTTAAAAGTAAGAAAAATATGCCTGTTATATCACCCATTTCTAGTGCTCATCATTTCTTTGCATAGATCCACTTTTGCCTCTGATATTGTTTCCCTTTTCCCTGATGATTTTTTTTAAATATTTCTTGAAGTACAGATATGCTGATGATGAATTCCTTCAGCTTTTGTATGCCTAAATGTATTTTTTTACTTTTCATTTTGACTGGTTGAAGAATTCTAGGTTGACAGATTTCTTTTCTTTTTAGTACTTTAAAGATGTCTCTCTACTGTCTTCTGGCTTGCATAGCATCTGATAATAATGCTTCTATCATTCCTATCTTTGTTCCTCTGTGCATAATGTGTCTGTATTCTCTGTCTGCTTTTAAGATTTTTTTCTTTGGCCGTGGTTTTCAACAATTTGATTATGATGTGCTTTTGCCTGGTTTTCTGTCCTGGTTTTAATCTGCTGGATTCATTGAGCTTTTATAAATTTATGAGTTTGAGTTTTCATCAGTTTGGAAAGTTTTTGATCAATATTGTTTTAATATTTTTTCTACCCCCACTCCCTTTTTTGAGACTCTAAATAAATGTATATTAAACCAACAATAGTGTCCTATAAGTTATTGCTACCCAGGTTTTTTAAAATCTTTTTTTTCCTCTGTGTGCTTCATTTCAGATAGTTTCTAATGCAATGTCTTCAAGTTCACTGATCTTTTATTCTACAGTTACTAATTGATATTAACCTCATCCAATACATTTTCCATTTTGGATATGGAATTTTCATTTATTTGAGAACTATAAAATGTACTTTATACAAATACCTTTTTTTTATTGTCTTCTATTTCCCTTCTCGTACTGTTTATGTTTTCTTAAACATGTGAAGCATATTTATAGTAGCTGTTTTAACATACTTGCCTGCCAGTTCCATCATTTTTGTATGTTTGTATTGAATAATTTTTTTCTGGTTATGGATCATATTGTCTGCATTTTTGCATGCCTGGTAGTTCTTTTTTGCCATGATGATTTTATGTTGTTTATTGCAGGATTTCCTGTATTCCTTTAAATAATATTGTATTTTACTTTTATGCACAATTAAGTAATTTAAAATCAGTTGCATTATTTCAAGGTTTGCTTTTAAGCTTTGTTAGAATATGTTCAGATCAAATTTTAATCTAGGATCGATTTAGCTCTACTACTTATGATTACTTAATGTCCAAGTATTTGCTCTTTCCACTCTGGCTGGTGTAAGCAAAAATTCCCAAGCTTGTGTGAGATCCTGGAATTTGTCTGCCAATTGACATCCAGTGGTTTGTAACTGAGCATAGTTTCCTTTCATACACATGTAGATTAGTGATGAGTAAAATACTCAAGGGACCCCACTGCAGATCTCCAGAACTCTCTCGCATTATCTCCTTTGCAGTATCTGCCCCACAGTTTCTAGCCTTTAGTCTGCCTGAATCCCAATCTTTCTCCTCTTCTCAAGCAGAGAGCCTAGCTCTGTTAGGTTCTCTCTTTCTACACTGAAAACTCTCCAGGCACAGTAAGCTAGAGTAATTATAGGTCTAGTTTTTGTTTGTTTGTTTGTTTGTTTAACTTTTCTCAGGGATCACAGACTCCAGCTGCTTGTTGTTCAATATCTGAAAATTATTGTCTCATATATTTTGTCTAGTTTTCTACTTTTTTAAGGCATAAGATTAAATCTGGTCCTTCTTACTCTGTCTTGGCCACAGTCAGAATTTCCTATCAGTTTAATATGAATTTCTCTTACTATAAGTGAGGTTGAGTATCTCTTTGTGTGTTTAAGAAGAGGGTTTTGTATTTCTGTCTCGTGAGTGTTTTTATATCTTTCAGCCATTTTTATTGTGTCGTTGGTGCTATCACCATTTTCAATAATGTTGTTTAATGTTAGAATTCTACTTCACTGATTCCTTATAGTCCTAAAAATAGTTTTTCTTATTCGTTGATATTTCAATAGCTCTTCCTAAAATAATTTGCAATGCTGTTCTACTGGTGTCTTCATTCCATTCTTGTAAACATCAATTAAACAAACATTTTTAAACCATGTAAGGCCCATTTATATCTACTCTAGAGTTTAAAAGGGAAAACCAAGCAAAAAACACATTTTATAAACTTAAAGAGCTCATTATATAGATTGGGAGAAAATATTATACATATTTAAAGTAGAGAGGGGGACATAAAGCCAAAATTATAAATTGGGCTAAGATTAGTCATGGAATTCTCTTGAAAAAGCTGCATCTTGAGCAATATTTTGAGCCAAATTTAAAATCCAAATATGTTGGGAGAAAGCAGGCAAGATAGGCTTTCCAGGGTTAATTGAAAAAAAGAAAAAAAAAACAGAATAGGAAAGAAGGAAAAGCCAGAGAGATGGTCTCGGGGGGGTGCAGCCTCCACTGAAACCCCACTTTATATCCTGTCCTTTAGAAAAAAGTGATGGTCTTGAGAAGTAGAAATTCAAAGTCACAGAGGCCTGGGGGAGCTGGTCTCAGAGATTTGGAAGGAAACACAGCAGTGCCTCATAAGTAGATGAGAACTAGATTCACTAATTAATAACTTGTTTATATTTTTAATGATACTGGTGCATTTTAGGGTTATGTTTGTTAGTTCATTGCTGTCATGTTTAACTTAAGGAACATGAGGACTCAGTAACAGGTTTAACTGCTATTCCTCTTTTGTATAAAACTCTGATCATTCTTCTTACTACTGATCATTAGGCTTCCCACCATAAAGGGATTGACCAATTTGTGTTTCCAAACCCCATACTTGTCAGCATTCCTCTGACCACCTGGCTGTACTGAACTAGAAGATTTCTCCTAAGTGATACCCTGGAAGACTTGGAGAGGGCAGTCCTGCCAAATCAGACTAAAGGCCCATGTGCTGACCCTCTACTGCATCTGTAACAGATGACTCTTAATCCCATTTTCGGGCCTCTGTGGGTTTCCTTGTGAGCCCTGTGTTGATACTCAAAGAGTACAGTCTCTCTCATTCGTATTTTCCTGGTCTTCTTCACAAATGCTACCATTAGAACGTTCCTACTCTTTCCCATTAATGGCTCAAACTCCTGAAAACCTATTAGTGGAAGGAAAATACCACATCATTGAAGAGCATCATTCACTTATGAATTGACCACAGGCCTTGAGGTTTTGCATTGTTCAAAACTTGGGGTCAATCCAATAGGTAAATATGTGCTTGATCAACAGGGTAACAAAAAGGAAATACGCCAGTGATAGGCTAGAAATATTAAAGAGAACTTCCAAATTGACAAGGGAAATTTAAAAATGAAAAGTAACTTGGCCAAACACAGAAATAAGAAATAAAGGCATAACAAATTAAATTGTAAATATTAATTAAAATAGATATGATAAAACCAAGTATATCAATTATAACATTGAATGTGACTAGATTGAATTTTTATATTTAAAGACGGGTACTGTTACTTCGATATTTTAAAAAAAAATTTTTTTAAGCCTGAGCTATATATTGATTACAAGAAAAGTACTTTTCAACAGTGGAATTTTTTTTTAAGGGCTAAATACAAAAGAGAGAACAAAATAATACTAGGCAATCACAAACAAAAATAAATTGCAGAGGAATTATTAATTTCATATAAGTTAAATTTCAGGTTCCAAGTATTAAACAAGATAAAGAGAGAATATGATGATAAAAGTCATAAGACAAAATTCATATCTTTCGAAGAGGATAATATTCATAGCTCTATATATGCAAAAGTGTATATAAACAAGAAAAAAATCTCCATAGTGGGAAATGTTTAAATATCTCTTTCAGAAGTGGGCTGAAAAGTAATAATAAGAAGATGTTAGTAAGAAGAAAGGGATTAAATAATACAGTAAACAAACTCATTATAATGTAAGTAGAGATACTTCAAACAGACAATAGTCTTTTTCTTCCTACATGCCTGTGGCATATTTACAAAATCAGTTATGTAATGGCCACAAAAAGAAGTCCTTAGCAAAAATTTTAGAGTAGAGATTTTACAGCCCATATTCCATAATCATAATCCAATAAAATTAGAATAAATAATAAAAATACCCAAGCAATTCTACCTGCTTGGAAATTAAGACCCATAACTACTAAATAACACTTGGAACTAAAAGTGGCTACTAAAAACGGTATGAAATAGATACAAGAGACCCACTTATTACATGTACAAAGCCCTCTGTGAGGAGACAAAAAATCATCCTTCGTCCCGTCTGTCATTTTCACCTTTACCAAAGCAGTTACACTTACTCATCTTATATGCTGGTGTGTGTCTGGGATTAATATTCACCAGTTTATTTATTTATATCACTGATTTGTTTCATTAAAAGTACATCAGGTATCCAAAAACAAATTAAATTGCCCAACTTTTTAAAAACATATAGAGCATGTGGTTAGTTTGGGTATTTTCAAATATGTACTTTTATACCGCTTATACATTGTTATTCACATTTATTCATATTAGAGTTAAGAATGCAAAACCTTAGGACAGGACACAAAACAGTGTCCAACATTAGCTGTTATTGGTTTAATACATGAGTTCCAACCTGCTCCATTCTGCCCTTTCCATAGCGCCATTTCCCATTCCTCTCAATGGGCTCCTGGAGCCAGAACTTGGATCTCTTTCTCTGAAGCTAGAAATACTATAGAGAAATTTTCAGAGCATTTAGAGCTTTCCTTGTAGCACTAGACATTCCATGTTTCTGAATGTGCCTGCTTCCTTCCCTACCGCTCTCCAGGAGAAACACTCAGCTGGTTCTTCTGTCCAGCTCACCTATAAATGATCAAGAAGTAGAAATACATGGCCCTCTGTTTCTCAGCAGGTTCAAATGCCTGCTCCAAGATCCTCAAGCATGTGGGCCTCATGGAAGTTACATTCTAAAAAGGGAGAAAGAAAGTAAACAAGTAAATCGAAAATAATCTGATAACAGGGAGTGATAAATGCCATGGAAAACATAAAACAGGATATATCAATCAGGATCTGGGCAGAAAAGTGGTAGTCCAATAAACAATAGTCCAGAATTTAATCTCAGGAATTAGTTACGACATACAAATGCTTAAAGAACAAACAGGTGACAATGAGGCAATTCAGAGATTTGCAATTTCCCCTCAGGTTACAGAATAAAAGGAAGAAGTGGTATTATTGAAGCCCAGGGGTCAAAGAACCATGAAATCCTGAACCGTGGAAGAGAAGCAGTCATTTCTGGTGATGCCACCCCCAAAGAGAAAAGGGGAGAAATTTCCTGGGTTTTCCTCTCCCTTTCTTCCTTCTCCCCCAGCCCTTTCCCCCAAAGACTAATGTCTGTCTTGACCAAACTTAACTGGAAGTCAATTGGCACGGGAGGCTGGGAGATGTAATTTGCAAGGATCAATCTCTACAGTCCATAAAGACCAGATGAGGGTGGGAAATGGGTCTGAGATGAAACAGACAAAACTCATTGAAAGGAGGATTTGGAGTGACAGACTATGTGTGAGGACAATTTCAGAAAGGATGGTTAAGAAAGACTTCCCTGAGGAGGTGATATTTGTACAGACACCTGAATGAAGGAAGAGCTTAGGGCATCTGAAGATCTGGAGAAACAGTATTTCAGGTAGGGGGAAGAGCAAATGCAAAGACTGTGAGAAGGAAACTAGCTCAGTGTGATCAAGGAGCAGTGAGGAAACCAGTGTGGGTGTAGCACACTGAGCAAAGAGTAAAAGGGCAGTAGAGGAGGTCAAGAGAGAGGAGAGGCCAGAGCATGCAGGGTCTTCTAGGTTAAAATCTTGGAGTTGGTGCTAAATGTGGTGGGAAACCATGGGAATGTCTGAGTAGTACAGTGATGTGAACTGATCAACATTTTTGAGAGGTTCTACTTACCTTGACATTAAAAGTAACCTCAGATGCTGAGCATGCATGTGTTCCCATGAGTCTCTGCTGTGTTTCTGCCTCCTGTCCTTCCCCTATGGTGCAGAATATCCCTCAGGACCCATCTGGGACTTGCAAATCTTGGTACAGCACATTTCTACTCTGGGCATAGTATAATTCTTTACAGAGCAGCCCTATCAGCACAGTCTTCAACCATTCAGGTGGAAGCAGGCTTGAGGGGATGGTTCCTGAATTGTCTATGTTTGTATTGGTACTAGGACTCTCTAGCAGCTGGCATCCAGACTATGAAAAGGTCAGGAATATTTTAAATGAAGTATACCACCCCAATCCCTTGGCACGAAATGTGAGGTCATTTTCTTCCATACAGGAATTCTAACTATGAGGATTCACTGTTCTCTACAGTAAGTTAATTGAAGTAAAATATGAAGAAGTTTCAGATGTCACAAAATATCATTATCCTCATGATTTTCTCCAACATTTAATACTTTGTAAAAACCAGCCTTAGCACCATACAAAAACAAGCAATGGGTCATATTTGACCCATGGGCCTCAGGTTGCCAAACCCTTCTCTGGAGTAAAGTTCCCCAGTATACAAATCCTCCCCACAAAGCTTCCAGCAGCTTGCTGAAATATGAATGGAAAGCCAGAGATCATTCGATGGTTGAGGAAAGTCTCTGTTGGGAGAGTCAAAAACCAAAATAAAGAAATAGCAAAAAAAGAGGAACACACAGGGAGTAAAACCAATGCAGGGAGCAAGAAGAAACCCACACCAAGGCACACTGGTCCTAAAAGGGACTTGTGGAATAAAAGAGGGGAGTGTCATGTACAAAGTATCCAGAACCAGAATACCATTGGATTACTCAAGGTTAATTCTGGAAGCTAGAAAACAACAGAGTAATTACTTGAAATTTTGAGCAAAAATAATTTCCAACCTAGTATTAATTCTCTCAATCAAGTATGAAGAGAGAACAAAATGATTTAGTCATTTTAGTGTCTTAGGAAACAGAGGATCTAATACAAAAAGAGAAACAATAGAAATCTTCAGGATGACGGCAGAATAAAACCCCTGGCAGCTATGTAGCAGGCCTTGAAACTCACCAGACCATATTGGAACATAAGCATGTATTAGTACTGGGGTCTCCACTTTTTGCAGAGAATGAGGGATGGATTAGTGATATGTATACAGACAACTAAGCCAACAAAACCCAAACAATTATTAACAAGATAAACGAGTCAAACTGGAAAGGAAATATAATAATAGTAGGCCACATGACTCAGCTGTGACTAAAAATCTCATTCAGACCAATATAAACACTGAATTTTGATCTAACTTGAAATTATGATATCATTCTATTCGGAAGATGGGGTGGGGCAGAGAGAATTTAAGACGGCTTAAATTCTCATCTTCAATAGTCAACAGAAAGTCAGAAAATAATGTCTAAAACAGAAAAATCAAGTAAAAGTAGTATAAACTTACAGTTTAGAAATATAGAGGAAATATAGAGAAATGAGAGAGGCCAACTAAAGGGGTTGAAAATAGTTACTGCTGGGACTGAGAATGGAGGGTAGAGAGGAGACAGCTCTGTTATTTCTGGGTAGTTATTGTAAGAATTGTAGAATTATGACTTCTTAAACTATGCACGTGGAAAACTCTGATTAAAATAAAAATTCACATGTGTAAAAGATCATGTTGGCTGCTCTGTACAGAATTGATTGGAAGGGGTGTGTGAAAGCAGGAGGGCTGGTTAGGGGTTCTGTCTGGGCAGAAGATGGCAGCAGTGGAGATAAGATTTGACAGACTTACAGTATTCTTCAGGGACTGATGCAGCCACATTTGGTAATGCGTTGGCTACAAAGGCAAAGGAAACAGAGCTGTCCAAGACAAGTCCCAAGGTGCTGGCATGAGAAACACATGGCGGTACCATTTAATAAGAAGTGAAATGTGTTCAAGTTGAGGATCATCTGAAACTTTGAGCTCGGATATGAGAAAATAACTTCCCAACACGGTATTTTAATGGTGACCAGCTTCTCTGATTTTCAGAGGATTTTTTCCCTCATGTAAGGATCTGCTTCTGGAAAACTCCTCCTGTGAGATGAAACTTCCCAAGGAGCAAGGTGAATCTCTTTGTCATTACTCAGAGACAACTGCATAAATGATATACCCTAGGGTTGTAGGCGTTCCGCCTACACAATGCTGTCAACATGCCTTCCACTTTCCACCAGCACCCTATTCACAAACTGTAAAGTAAAAGCCATAATGAGTGGCACTAATTTCTGAAAATATATTAATTTTTTTACTGAGCAGGTTGTCCCTGTTTTCATTTTGTTCAGCAGATTATTTTAGAGTAAACCTTCTATTAAAAACCTAATAAACTGAGTGGAAACATTTAAACATACTCCAAACCAAGCTGGAATCCCATACTCCCGTAAGTATTTGCATGGAGAAGAGCAGAATGTGTGGCAAATATTCTTCTTAAGCAACCTGCTCAGAATTCCTTCTTAGGGGGGTGCATTTTGCATTCCTCAAATGCTCTCTGTTTACTCCCGAATCACATCAAAGTAACCAGATGCTGAGTCCCAAAACCCAGTGAAGAACAAAGGACATAGATTTAGATCAGTCTAGGAAAGGAAACCAAGGCAAAGAAGCTCCTTAGCCAGAAATCTTATGTAGAAAAACAGCCACATGAGAAAAGAAGAGCAAAGCAATTCAAAGCATCAAGCTGATGTCTTCCCAAAGGCAGCATGCACCTCCAAACGCGAGTTGCGTCACTCCTGAGGAGGAATTGAGACAAAAAGAGGTGGCACTGAGGTCAGAGTTGAGATTTTGTCAAGCTTTACTTTGTTTTGCTGACATGAGGGCTGTGTAGCTACTCTGGCTCCCACATGAAGGAATGCAGAGCCAATCCACAAGCTGCATGGACAACATATGTCAGCAGCTTAACAGGTACTAGCCTGCCAGGTTTTTATTACTTCTTACACAAACAATTCTAAATACCGCAACTCTGGAGAAGTGATAAGCCCCAGTGGTTAGGTTGGTTAGCATTCCTTTCCTTGCTTTCCTTGCTTTCCTGGAAGCCTTTTCCACTAGCGCTTTGGCTTTCTGGGCTGGGCTCTGTATCAAATCCCCCAACAAACAAAGATTCTTTCTTGCTCTACAATTAACTAGACAGTGTCTTTTTGTTAGGTGCTTCTCCATAGGTGTATTTTTATCTGAATTATCCAGTGAATTTTAACACCTGGATAGACTTTATGTCTTCCTAAATCTACCAGACCACCGGTTTTTTCTAAATTTACCAGACACATGTAGTTAAGCAATTCACCTTATCTTGTCTAGTTTCATCATTGTATCGGTGGGTTATTGTTCCTAATTGGCATACATCTTAGCCAAGAATGGGAAAAGGAGTGTGATAGGCACAACTTGCTACACACACACACACACACACACACACACACATATTCACATGCACATCCACAATACTTGCTGAAGCAAGTGAGACTCTTGTATATCGGTGGGTTATTGTTCCTAATTGGCATATATCTTAGCCAAGAATGGGAAAAGGAGTGTGATAGGCACAACTTGCTACACACACACACACACACACACACACACACACACACACACACACACATATTCACATGCACATCCACAATACTTGCTGAAGCAAGTGAGACTCTTGTATTATAGTGGTATTTTATTTTATTTTTTTATTTTACTTTTTATTGAAATATAGTTGATTTACATGTTGTGTTAGTTTCAGGTGTACAGCAAATTGATTCGGTTATCTATACACTATGTTTATATATATTCTTTTTCAGATTCTTTTCCCTAATAGGTTATTATAAAAGTAGTGGTATTTTGAAGATGACTTTTCATTGAAAATGAGTCATTTTTATTAGCAGTCAAACAGCATAATTAATTTAGAATACTTTGATGATTAGCTTCAGAAATAATAATAGTGTTAAATTAAGAGGACTAGATAGTGTCAACTGAGGTCAAAATAGGCATTCAAAGGCCTGGGGTAATATGGGAGGACACATTTAAACTTATTCTACTAAAGGATATTTGGGAATGTCGTGGTAATTGACTAACTTTTGGTGGCACTTAGAAATTGGCTCAGTTTTTCCTTTCATCAAATGGCAAGAAGTCTTCTTACCAGCCTGATGGGACAGTGATAAAGATTTATGTACAGGAAGCTAATGAATTCCTTTTAATACCAATTGTAAACTTCAAAATAAAGATGGGTATTATAACCTATGGAGCTAATTCTGCTAGGGCAAAGGTTATGTAGGTAATAGAAGACAGTATCCAAAACCACTAAATACACAAGTTTATTTAGACTACACATATATTTAATAATCATTGCTCAGATTATTAACTTCATCTTTTAGGTTGGCGCTTCCCCCAAATTGGCCAAAATCACCCAGGGATTTTTTATTTTTTATTTTTTTTATTTTTTTAAAAAGCTCTAATCTTTTTTTTTAAATTTATTTTATTTTTGGCTGCTTTGGGTCTTTGTTGCTGTGCACAGGCTTTCTCTAGCTGCAGTGAGCGGGGGCTACTCTTTGTTGTGGAGCACGGGTTCTAGGGCTTGCGGGCCTCAGTAGTTGTGGAGCTCAGGCTCAGTAGTTGTGGCACACAGGCTCTAGAGCACAGGCTCAGTAGTTGTGGTGCATGGGCCCAGCTGCTCCACGGCATGTGGGATCCTCCCTGACCAGGGCTCAAACCCGTGTCCCCTGCACTGGCAGGTGGACCCCCAACCACTGTGCCACCAGGGAAACCCACCAGGGATTTTTTAAAACCACCAATTCAAAAAAAACAAAAAAACCACCGATTCCCTGACCTTATTCCAGATGGCAATGTCCAGTAGTGAAGTCTGGGCGTGTATTTTTAAAATGAGTCTCACTGTGTCTGAGCCAGGTTTGGATCACTGACTTAAGAAGGCCAAGATAGCTGGCTTGTAATTTGTTGTGTCTGGTTACTTTGCCTGTCTTAAAAATCAATATACCTGTCATCTGGTGACCAATAATGGATATGGTTGAGTCAGTCAATTATTCATGCAAAAATTTCCTAAAATTGAATCTTGGAAAGACCCATTAATGGTTCCCATCACTGAAACATTGCAGTAAACACTACTCTCTTATCTCTTTTTTCAGGCTCAGTCTGCTAAGTTTAATTTACTGTCAGAACATAAGGAGGCTGGGCAAATTGTACAAAAATCCACTGGATAATTTAATGTAGCCTTGTTAATAATTTTGTGGCTGGATAATAGTTTGATAGAGTATTTTATAAACCTTTCCTATTTATATTTTCCACTTTTTCCTTCCCCAATCTACCTGCATCAGGCTCTCTTCCATTGTTTGTGGTTTCATTGCCAAAGGAGGGATAGGGGTTTGGAGGGTGGACACAGAGAAAGACTCCATCTCTGATGTTTTTCCAAAGCTTAATCCCTTAGGGCAATTTATAAGACTTGAGGAAAAGGCAAAGGGGACACAATTTTGAAAGAAGAAACAGAGTAGTCTAGAAGAGCAGGCAGGAGAAGGGAGCTACCTTCCAAAATACTAAAAATCTCCCAGGGCTAGAAGAGGAAGTGAGGAAGTCTTACTCCTCTGGGCAGTGCCCCTAGGGTGAGTCAGAGCTGCAGTGGTAACCACTTGATGTACCAGGTAAAGAGATCAGAGGTCCCTGCCTCCTGAACAGTACCTGAATCCCAAGCATGGTATACAAACCGCAGGGACAACCAGGTCTTGGGAGTCAACAGGGACAGTGGCCTGCTCAGCATTTATCTATGTGCCCAGAGGACCAGAACCAGATGCCCTGCCATCTACATTAACACCTTGCCTGGTATAAAGCCCTGTATCAATTCCTTACAAAGTACTACATACCAGGTGACTTGGAACAGACCTTTATTTTCTTACAGCCCTGGAGGCTAGAAGTCCAAAATCAAGGTGTTGGTGGGGTCATGCTCCCTCTGAAACCTGTAGGAGAGAATCATTCCCTGCTTCTTCTTACGTCCGGTGGCACTGGCAATCCTTTGTGTTCCTTGGTTTGTAAACTGCATCATTCCAATCTCTGCCTCCATCATCACATGGCTGTCTTCTCCCTGTGTGTCTTTGTCCTCTTCTCAAAAGGACACCGGTCATATTGGATTAATGGCCCATCTGACTCCAATATAACCTCATCTTAACTAATTATATCTACAATGACCCTATTTCCAATTAAGGTCACATTCTGAGGTACCGCAGGTTAGGACTTCAACATATCTTTTGGGGAGAAACAGTTTAATCCATAACAAGCCCCAACAACTCAACTGAACCCCAGAGTGAGCAGGAAGCCCAGGAATTCTCGAGGTGAAATTTTCCACTAACTGGTGGGATCAGGACTTCTATATCCAAGTAAGCCAATTGAAAGAAAGTTAAAAGAAGAGGAAAAATATGTCTGGCATACTTAAGTTTGTAGACTGAAAATCATGTGCACTATAATTTTCATTCAAATGTTTAATATGTATATAAAGTACTTAATATTTTAACAACCTGCTATGTATAATAGATCTGGTGCTTCTCTACAACAGCTCCCTAGCCCCACCCTCAGTTTTTCTGTTTAGCACAGTGAAAGTATCTGTCAAATATGAAATAAATAGATAAATAAGTGTATCATGGAAGATTCCAACAGAAAACATACAATTTCATACAATATCAAAACATACAATATCAGAAACCTGATATTTTCCCGTGAAGATATAAAAGCTACTTATAATAAAGTCATTTTCTACTTTGATTTCTGAACTTGATGTTACTTTAAAAACCATTTCAGTCAAAGAAACTTAGCTTCATTGAGATCTCCTTATAATTTTCATAGTTACTTTTCCCATAGTTTATTTGATTTTTTTTCTCATACAAAACATAGATCACTGAGGAGTTGCAATCCCTCTAAAAATTCTAACCGCAGGTACAACATTTAAAGCTCATTTGATTAAAATCATTCCTTAGAACAGTGACTTTTTGAAAAGGTTAATTTTCTTCTAATGTAGTCAGATTTTTAAATCAGAATGCTAGTGCTCTAGTAGCTATATTTATTTCAGAAATGTCAACCAAATATTCAGATGCTTATAACCAACAAGGAAAATAATAGTTACAGAACCCATGTCACTCTTAAATTTTAGCAAAAAGAAGACCCAACATATTACACAGAAATGTTTTTAAAAGAACGGAATTTGATTTAACTGACATAACATATTTAGTGACCTTGTTTCATGGATAAAAATAGGCAAACCTTCCCCTGAGTCCTTCTCATCTTTTTGAGGAAGAAACATAGGATAAAGTCAGATGTTTGCATTGTTGGGTTTGAGCTCCCCTACAGGGTGCATTTAAAGCTTTTTCGGAGCCCTTGAATTCAGAATAAAAGATTTATTTAAAAAAGAATACTCTGCATGTGTGTGTGTGTGTGTGTGTGTGTGTGTGTGTTCTGCAAAAAAAAAAAAAAAAAAAAAAATGTTTGAGCTAACCTCAATCCAAGAGACACAAACCCCCTGATCTCTTGCCATGAAGGAGTAATCACCTTTGATGTTACTCTAAAGGATTTCCAGCTGTTCAAAAACAATTCAAGGCCATTAAACTCATTTTAAAAATTAAATACTTGTTTTTGAAATCATAAACATAGATGGAAACTATAGCCCACAAATAGATATGAGTTTAATTTTTAATATCTGCTGAATTCATACTTACCCTACCACTATCTTCCACATATTTTAGTATCATTATGTTAGGACTTGAAATACTTTAGAATCACAGAAAGGCAACTTTGAGGAAGTCATTTATTCTATTCCTCTTTCTTCAGACTGAAGTCTCCTTAAATTATCCTTAGATATTAAGGTTTTCTAAACCATTGGTATATGTGTTTTCTGCTGAGGGTGCAGGGTTTTGGGGGTACCAGAACAGGACACTTTAGAAGTCCTAGAAAATCCTCTGGTTCTCAAATGTCGACTAGACAGAGAGATAAAAAGAAAGGAACCCACAAAATTTGACCTTATTCTTGACAGAACACTGGAAGGAATGCCAGTGCCCCAGCCCTGACCTAATTCCATTTGATTTAAAGAAATGGAAAAGATTGAAAGAGGAAATACTTAGTGCTCTCGGGGGGGAAAACAAACAAACAAACAAACAAACAAAACACTATGCTGCTAAATCAGAACAGAGTTCCACAAGAACTAAATTATTATATTAGTTTGGTGACCAAGGCAATTCCCTTCAGCAAAATAAAGAGACTCTAGAACCAAGCTTGAAAACTCTTATTTGCTCCAGTCTTGCCCTGGTCATGACTATGGACTTGATTAAATGCCTGAGTTATAGACCAAAAAACCCTAAAGAAGTTATAAGTATAAAAAAAGTGGTTGTGGGGCTTCCCTGGTGGCGCAGTGGTTGAGAGTCTGCCTGCCGATGCAGGAGACACGGGTTTGTGCCCAGGTCCAGGAAGATCCCACATGCCGCGGAGCAGCTGGGCCCGTGAGCCATGGCCGCTGAGCCTGCGCATCCGGAGCCTGTGCTCCGCAATGGGAGAGGCCACAACAGTGAGAGGCCAGCGTACAGCAAAAAAAAAAAAAAAAAAAAAAAAAAAAAGGGGTTGTGGCTAGTATACTATTCCTACAGTGAAGATAAGTTAAGAATTATGTATATTTAGAATACCTTAATTTTTATCCAAACATTCCTCAAACTCTTTTGAAATAAAAACTTTGGGAGGGGAGCATGATTAGATTAAAATTTTGAAAGAAAGACTGTGAGGGCAGATTTGAAAATGAACTTAAAATTATCCATATATCTATTTAATAAATATGATAGATGTTAATGGCTTCTAGATACTATGCGAGGTGTTGGGCATACAAAGATGAAACCTGTCTTCAGAGAACTTAATTTAGTAGAATTTGGCAATAAAATGAAATGAAGTACTGATATCTACTACAATATGAATAAACATTGAAAACATACTAAGTGAAAGAAACCAATCACAAAAAAACACACATGTATAATTCCATTTATATGAAATGTCCAGAATAGATAAATATATACAGATAGAAATTAGATTAGTGGTTGTAGGGACAGGAGGAATGGAAAATGGGGAAATTCTGCTAATGGATAGAGGGTTTTATTTGGGAGTGATAGAATAGATTACAGCGATGGTTGCACAACTCTATGAATATACTAAAAAACATAATTGTACACTGAAATATGTGAATTTTATGGTATTTAAATTGTCTCAATAAATGTTTTAAAAAATCAGACACAGACACATTCTTAAAACAGCATAAATGGCATAATTAACTATATGCTAAAAGTGATGAGAAAAATAATAGGATGTACTGAGAAAGGGGTGATTAATTTCAAACATAAGGCAGGAATAGGAAACATGTGAGATTGATAGCCACTAAATAATCAGTACATGTCATATAAGGACACTTCCTTGTGATTTATTCAAGAATAAACTCTACACAATGATATAATTCAGTATTTCAGAACTAATATGAAGTTAAAGATTCCCAGATAAAGATGGAAAACTGAACCCATGCAACTATCTCCAGCCACCACTAAAGCTAAAGTTAAATATGTTTTAAAAGTTAAGAAGTCACAAAGTTGAAGAAAAGACAAGAAGTGTTAACAATGGAGGAATGATGTCAACAAATGAACTTAACAGTAGCAACATTGAAAAATGGAGGACAATGAAGCAATGCTTTCAAAATTCTGAGGAATAGTGATTTCTAAATTAGAGTTCTATACCCAGCCAAGCTATCACTCAAGGTTGAAATTAGAAAAAGACACCTCAAAAATTGATTCTCACCGTTCCTCCCCAGGAAGCTAATAAAGGATGTCCTTTAAAAAAAAAAAAAAAAGAGGAAAACATGAGATCCAACCTAAGAGAAAGATCAAGAGATTTCCATGATGCTAGCTATTCAGGAAACTAAGAGAACAGCCAGTCCAGATAGGAACATGAAATTCAGGATTCCAAGAGAGAGTTCCTGGGAGTGGAGTATGGTCAGGATTGAAACTGACAGATTATTTAATGTGTTTGACCACAGCAGAAAGGATTTTATAGTTCTTTAAACTAGAGATAGAAACAAAGATGATTTTTAAATGGCAAAGTGAGGCAATTATTAATTTTAAGAAAAACAAAAAGTCATAAAGAGATTGTAATCATAATACAATTAGTGAATGGGGAACAATGCTTATATAAATATAGTAATATAAACCTGAATATTTACTTTGTCAAAAATTATAATTATTTTAAAAAGAGGAAGGTGAGAAATAACAGAAGTTGGGGATAATAAGAGAGCTAAATTCTCATCTTGCAATAATTAAAAAGTCAAGTAACACTATTTATAAATATTGAATTAAGTAGCTCAACAAACACCCACAAGACCTGAATGTGGTTGCCTCTGGGTAATGAAACTCAGGAAGAAGTGGAGCAGCAGACTGCCATTTTCCATCAGAAGTCTTGAAATAGTATTTTATATTCCTAACTTTGTAAGTGTATTTCTTTCATAAAAATTAATATTTGAAAAATATACACTGCACTGAAAATACTGTCAAGTCAGAACATATATAGTGAAGGGACATGTTTTATTCTTCTTGAGGTTCCCAAGCTCAAACAGTGCCTTGAATATTTTAGGAACTCAGTAAATACATGTTGTTTAATAATGACCACTCAAATGCTAGTTCAGTGGATTTGGCAATGGATCCCACAGCATATAATCTGAAAACTAATTTTTTCTCTATAAAGAGGATCTAGAGGTCACAACATGCTATGCAGTCCTTTGTCTTGATACTGAAAAAAAGGTTGGATAACAACTAGAGGAAAACAGGGCTGATCGTATTTATTGTACAATGCTTGGCAAACTGTAATGCTCAGTCCATTAAACAATACCTTCCACTACCAGTCTAAGCCAGAGGACTGATAATATGAGCCAAGTATTTCTAGTTTTTTACCCTTTTTATGCCCTCTAGGAGCTTGTATCCTGTTTCCAAAACTTTCAAATGATTCTCTTCCTCCTTCAAAATCAGTTGATTTAAGATGTATTTGTTAAGAAGTTTTCAAAGATGGCAAATA
Source organism: Physeter macrocephalus (assembly GCF_002837175.3). Taxonomy (NCBI): domain Eukaryota; kingdom Metazoa; phylum Chordata; class Mammalia; order Artiodactyla; family Physeteridae; genus Physeter; species Physeter macrocephalus. Next base: position 66,749,416 of record NC_041215.1, on the reverse strand, counting down.
CATGGGACCCATGTCACCTATCCCCCACCCAAGGCAGGTATTGCCATCTAAAAGATATTCTCAGGTAGTGGAAATGGGCATGGCATTTTCAAAGACAAGGAAGTTGATTGTCTTAACTGGAGCAGAAGACTATATCTTAAGTAGCAGGAGATGAAAGTGACCACCAAAGCAGGAACAATGATGCTAAGACTTGGATATCTAGTTGAAGAATTTGAATATAATTCATTGATAGTGGTAAAATTTTTTGAACCGGAAAACAGCCTAATAAATGATACAGCACACAACAAAGAGTCTCTGAAATTCTAGCTATGAAAACATTCATTCAATAGATTGAGGAAATGAAGCCAAGATGGAAAACAGAGAGATAATTAAGATGGGAGGGAAACAATTTGGTGAATTATTAGATGGAAAGATTAAGGAGAAGACAGTTTCGTAGATAATGACTAACAAGCATAATAAATTTTTTTAGCATTCACTATGTTGCCAGGGTGTTGTGCTAAGCCCTTTCCATATATTACTCATTAAATTCACTGAGGTAGACTTCATCATCGTTGACCCATTCTCTAGTTGAGGCAATATAAAGTAACTTGCCCAGAGTCCCTCAACAAATAAGTTTAGATCCAAGGTTTAAACCCAATTCAATCCATCTGTTTCCTGGAATGGAGAACTTGGGAGGGAAGACTGGATATCCAAATAGAAATGACTAGTAGGTAGATTAAAGAATGGAACAAATTTTTTTGTGAGTGGTTAAGGACCCTTGGAGGGATTCACTACCATTTTGATAAAGTATTCATTTTGAAAATGGATGAGTACAGGGACAAGAACAAAGCCTTGAGTTAATGGCTAGGAGGAGAAAGGGGGCTCACCAAAGAAGAGAAGGAAGAGTTGCAGAGGGGGAGGAAAGAATTCCTTTACAGGGCTTCCCTGGTGGCGCAGTGGTTGAGAGTCCGCCTGCCTATGAGGGGGACGCGGGTTCGTGCCCCAGTCCGGGAAGATCCCACATGCCGCTGGGCGGCTGGGCCCGTGAGCCATGGCCGCTGAGCCTGCGTGTCCGGAGCCTGTGCTCCGCAACGGGAGAGGCCACAACAGTGACAGGCCCACGAAAAAAAAAAGAATTCCTTTACAGAGACAGAGCCTCGAACAAATTTTTAAGGCAAGATGATAATCAATAATACCAAATGCTCTAGAGAGATTTGATGGAGTAATAACTGAGAAAAATGACAAAGGGCTGGTAGAGAAGCACAGAATAAATTATTTCAGTTGTTTGGTAGGAGTGGAAACCAGATTGCAAAGGCTTAATATGAGAATAGGTGATGAAGAAATTAACACAATTAATATGTACTATCTGTTCAGGAATTTGGAAGGTGGTTGTGTTGATGCAGTAGTGTGATAAGGTGATGGGGTGAAGTAAAGCTTTAGAGTCCAAGGTAAGGAAAAACCTACTTTGTGAGAAGGTAGGAAGGAATAGTTAAAGGCAGAGAATAGGTAGGTTTTTTTTCATGAAGTCAATCTTAACTGTAAAGAAGATACCTCAAAACACTGAGAAATCCATTAAACTTATCTCTGCAAATGTGGTAGTCAGCCAACATATCACTCCTTCAAGATAACCCTGGGCCTAAAGCCAAGTAAAGTGAATTCTTAAGATCAGTAAGAAGTGATGTGTCTCTGACTCCCTGCTACTCATCTGGAAGAGAAATGCTTGCCAAGAGGGGTCTTTTGAACATTCAGAGGAGGTAGCTGATTCTGCCAGCACAGGATCAAGGCCAGGAAGCTCACGACTAGGATTGGAGCAAGGTCAGTGAGGAAACAAGTGTTAGGGGATAGGGTGGGGAATGGATCAGATGAAACACTCCAGAGGCAGACATTTCACAGACATTTGAGTGGGTGTCCATGTCATCACTTGGCAAATCTCACAGCAGAGTCAAGACCCAGGTGGCAGTCTGTCCCCACTGAATAAGCAAGTGACTGCCTTGCCTGACAAACAGCCCTGCTATCAGTGCCCCTTATACCCATTAAACCAGTTGAAACAAAAGGACAAAAGCTTGTAAGCAGCCTGAGGTGCCAGTAGACGCACAAGCTAGTCTTTTCCAGATACCCAAACCTCCTACACACCCGTGAGGTAAGAGGGGAAACAAATTTGTATTTCTCCTTGGTCAATGCTGGAAGTGAAGGAATTGGGGGAAATCAAAGTCTCGTACTCCAGGGTTCCCAGTATGACACTAACAAAAGTGAGACAAGAATCCAACATTCTTGCTTCCCCTGCTAGAAATATTTCTCATTAGCGATGCTAACTCTCTTCTCTCTCTAATGAGTGACCCCCCCACCCCCGATGCAACCAATTTGGTTATTTGACATTTATTATATTTTCAATTGAATCAGACACTACTAATCCAGAGTTAAATCCTTAGGCAGTAAGTATGTCCTTTCTAAGCAGGGTGGGTAAAAATCCTCACCTTCTTTGAATGCCCAGAGCTAACGATTAACTTCCCATCTTTATGTCTACATCAAATCTGCCAAAAAGAAAAATAAAAAACATCCTCCCTGGAACACCAAATTCAAAAGCTGAAAAGCATCTTAAGAATCAATCTCTATGCCCTATTCTTTGGCTGGCAGTTTAAAAACTGAATTTGCATAAATTCATAGCAGTCAGCCATCTCTTGTTGGTGAGGATAAAAAAGGTCTTTATATGCTGAAGGGGAAAGGGCTGACCATGCTGCTACAAAGTCATGAAAAATGGTATGAGGGTGTAAGTAACGGAGTGCTTTAACTAGGAGCCCAGGGGTAAGTTTTTTTGAGGCGGAGGGAGGCCCGAGCTGAGCGGCACGCAGGATCTTAGTTCCCAGACCAGAAATGGAACCCTTGCCTCCTGCAGTGGAAATGCGGAGCCCTAACCACTGGACCGCCAGCAAATTCCCTGGGGTGGGGGGCAGGTAATTTTAAGACAAACTACTTAAGCATTGATAAGAGGCTAAAAAACGGTTAAGAATACTATCCACTGGCATATAGAGGGAAAGGAAAAGGAAGGTTGAAGTTCAAATGGAACATTTATCTGGAATTTATTGACCCTGGCCCAGGCTGAGGACCCCTCTGAACTTCTAGTAAGTTTTTTTACCTGCTTCCTTCACCCAGCATAATATATCCCAGGCTGATAGGCACCCACGTAGCCTAATGCTAGCATCTGTGCCGATTGGATGATGCCATATCATACCTCATTAAATATTTTAATATCACCCCGGATATATCCAAAACTGGACTCATCATCTCCTCTTCAAGTCATTTGTAAGAATTGTGTTATGTGGCAAAGAAGATAGGGCCCAAGAATAAGGCAGATTTTTAATTATCAGAATTTAACCATTCAATAATATTTACCAACTACCTCCTGTAGGTCATCACTCTGGATATTGGGAAAGAGTTTACATGTAAGTGAAATTTAGTATATTAACTGCCAAATCCAAATTCAGACAAGGTTCAGAAGAATCCAAAGGAAGGGATGGTCAACTCTACTACCCAGAGGTGTTACACTAGGTACATAGAGGAGATGACCCTCAAGCCAGTCCTTGAGGTAAGATTTTTCCCCAGCCACGTGGAGAGAGACCTTCAGAAGGAGAGCATAGCAAAGATGCTGAGGACAGGGTGGCTAGAGAATGCAAGGTGTTCACACACATTGCATGGCAGCAAGGGTGGCTGAGGGTGTAGCCATGAGACCATGTGGTCGGGGCTGGATAAGCACCTCCAGGATCTGGCTGGAAGTGGCCCTGGATATTCAAGCAGAGCTGGGCTTGAAGATCAAAATTAGGTGGAGTAGAGAGGAATGCAAGAGCTAAGATCTATGGAGGCATTTAACATCTTGAACCAATGAGGCTTTAAGTCCAAAATGATCAGGAATTACTAATTCTAAAATCTTCATTTTGGGGGGGAATGTTAAACATCAGATACCCAAGTAGTAACTGCAATAACACATGATTATAGAAAGTCAGAAGTTATCTGTGTAAAAAGGGATCAGTCTAAATCAAAAGGCAACTTTGGGTGTAATAAAAATCAAAAGGGAAGTGGACAGGCAGGATCAACATGCCTTATAATTTATTTTTCACAAGCAGCTCCTCTAAGTTTCCAAAAACAGTATGGTTCACTTCATAGTTACTATCTTGTTCGTAAACACATAGAAACTCATCACAGTGTAGTGTGACATCCTTTGCAAAGGATATGAACGGCCACTGTCTGTTAATAGTCTGCTTTTAAACTTTATTCCACTCATACAACTGAAGAGACTATAATGTATATAGGCTACATTCAGAGAAACAAACTTCCTCACTGGCCCCCAAAATTTTGTTGCAAATGACACCAGGAATTTGGCACAGAGAGAAAGCAGGGTCAGGCTGCCTGATCAGGGCTGGCAGAGAAAATTCCTATGGCTTCCACCAGACAGAGCCTGTTTCCGAGTGCAGCTGACCACAACTATGCGCTCTGCCTCCTCAGGAAGAGCCCAGACAGCAAGTTTACTCTGCTTTGAAGGGCCCAGCCATAACCCCAACAACTACCCAGGACCGGAATCCCAGCTGGGATGCTCTGGGCTGCAAGGAACGGAAGAGCCAGCTGATAGTGACGGAAACAAAAAAGGGCATCTATCATTTCACAGAGCTATCAGTCTGGAAGCAGGGGCAGTTCCGCAACTGAAGCAAAAGCTCCATGAAGCCACTGAGACCCCAGATTCTTTTCATCTTTCTGTTTGTTTTACTCAGATCTTGGGTTTTGTCCTCAGGCTTTTTCTCTGGTGATTACAAAATGGCTGCCTCAGTCCCGGTGTATTCTGTCTTCACACAGTCACTCCAAAATGCAGAAGAAAGACAGATTTTCCATGCATCTCTTTTTATCTTAGAGGAAGACCTTTCTCAAAATCTCCCTGTTGAATGACCTTCAGGTCCCTTAACGTGGGATTTGGGTACCTGCCCAATTCCTAGCTGTAGGCGAGGAAAGCAGTATTGATCATTTTCTTGTCTTTCACTCTTGCCTGTCAAAGTCTGACAGCAAGATAGATGTGGTGGCTGAGCAGGTAGCAGGAGCAGCTGCAGGGGACAATTGGGTGGACAACCAGCAGTGCCACTGGCAGAAAGTTAACTGCTTTCAATGGCAGCTCCATTTAAACATAAACATTTAAAGTATGTTCCTTTGTACTTACAAGAACATCCTTTACCAGCATGCATTGCTATGTTTGCACACTGAGGTAATATATGAGGGACGCACAGCCACATTCCAGATGATGATGATGATGATGATGATGATGATGGTGATGGTGATAACTGTAAATGCACAAAATACTGACTGGCATTTGGAAAGTATTAGGTTTAGTGAAATAAGTCAGACAGAGAAAGACAAATACTGTATGATATCACTTATATGTGGAATCTAAAAAATAAAACAAACTAGTGTATATAACAAAGAGAAACAGACTCACAAATATAGAGAATAAACTAATGTTTACCATTGCGGGGGAGGGAAGGGGAGAGGGGGAAAAATAGAGGTAGGGGATTAAGAGGTACAAACTACGATGTATAAAATAAATAAGCTACAAAGATATATTATACAGCACAGGGAATATAGCCAATATTTATAATAACTATAAATGGAGTATAATCTTTAAAATTTGTGAATCACCATGTTGTACACCTGAAATATATATAATGTTGTACATCAACTATACCTCAATCAAAAAAAAAAAAAAAGAAAGTATATTTCTAAGTAATGGTCAATAAAACTGGGAACTTCTGAATGGTTGTCATTGTTTTTGGCTTGGGTTTTGGTTTTTTGCCTTAGATATCAATTCCTTCAGGATCTTATCCAGATACTTAAACCCTATGACTCAATGTCCCCATCTGTAAAAATGGGTAACATTTGAAGACAGTAAATATATAAAATTTTTTAATGAATTCTTTCCTGATAATTATTTCTAAACTTGGATAAAGAAGAATTGATTATGTCAATGATTGGGCAGAGTGTGCCTGAGGGTTGGCTTGGGAGGGCCCCAGTTGGTCTTGGGAGAAAGGATATAATAATCAACACACCATTTCACTGGGCTCTGTCAATATTTGTTAGATTTCCCAAAGCTACAGTATTGCCTATTAACAGCGCCTTTACACAAAAAGTTAATCAACATTTTCAACAGGAAGACTGTGCTGGCATCCATAACCCACTTTTAAGATGAAAGATAGGCTCATAAGAGAATTTGTTAACCTGTTTTAGGAATTTTGAAGCTACTCCGAATTATTTAGTTTAATTGGTAAATAGAGCCATACAAGTAAATAGCCGTGAGGACATGTGACTTGACAGTCTGAAAAGCTTCCTCCCTATCCTCTATCTTACCCCAACTCACAAATACTTCTCCCTCTTCACAGGTGTTTAAAATTATCAGTGAACTCTTCCTCATATGAGTGGAGGTGGTAGAAAGAGGGAAACTAAAAACTGCAGGAAATGGTTAAAATGCAAATTTGTTACGTGGGAAAATTATGAATAGCTATAGTTTTCTGTTATCACAATAGCCAAAAACAAGCCTTTGCGTGAATAAGACTGGGCTGGGGAGGGAAAGGGGGGCAGCAAGGGAAAGTGGTAGAAAGTTGGGGTCTTACTTCTCCTAGTGTGGTGCTGGGACGGAGAGCAGAAACACTGGCTTGAGAGTTCATTAGAGTTGCAGAATCTTGGGCTCCACCCCAGACCTCAGAATCAGGACTTGCATTTTAACAAGACCCTCCAGCAGTTCCTGCACAGGTTTAAATCTGAGAAGAATTGCTCTAGGGCATGAAGCAGAATCTCCAAAGAATAAACCCTGGTAGAGTGCAGGTGCTTGGAGTCCTGACAGCTGAGGAAAGGGGGATGAGGGGTAAATGCTGAAAGTGAGGGAGAGGTTAGGTGAATGGGACGGGCAAGCTCAAATGAGGGAAGAAGGTACCAGGAGGGTAACAATGACAATCGTGGTGATGCTAGCTTTAATTAGACACTGACAATGGCAGGCGCTATGGTAGTGATTTTCATGCATTGTTTCTGATCTCCATCATAACTTCATGCAGATAGCATAAGGAAGCTCAGGGAGGTTAGGTGACTCGCCTGGCGTCTAAGGCCAGCAATTGATGATCTCTGGATAGACTCCTGAGCTTTGGAATTCGAGATACACAAGTTCAAATCCTCTGTCTGTTTCTTACTAGATGTATAACTTTGTCAAGTAAGTTCCCTCTCTGTGTTTCTCTCTCCTCCTCTGGAAAATGAGGATAAGAAGATTTATTTAGCTTCTAGGATATTGTGAGATTGAAATATTATATATATAACTAGAGGTGCTTATCTTTGCCTAGTATGTAATACGTGTTAAATAGTAGTAGTATATGTTATTATTACTATTTCCACTAAGAAGGATGTCTCCAAAACCAAAACAACTTCTTCACAATTTTCCCCATATTCACCCTGTTTCAGTGAGTCTATTTGGAACAGTGTACAGTGAGAAGTGCAAAATATGTGTATGATCGGGTCCTCACCCTCATTCAGTATTCACTCCTGTAATGGATGGTCATTCACTAAGAGAACCAGTCAATTTAATCTTTCTTGAAACAAAAAGCGTCCACCATTAAGCAAACTCACAAAGTGAAAAACAGAGCCCACTAACAGCCCCTGCCTGAGGAAGCATTTGCAACCATGCGATAAATGCACATGAGAGGCATGTTCTGCACGTGTAAGGTGTTATGGGAACAGAGGAGAGGAGACACCAGACACTCCAGTGAAGTCAGGGAAGACTTCACAGAGTTGTTGCTCACTCCTCCATGCCTTCTACGGTGATTTACTTCTCATGTTAAAGCACAATTTTTAAAAGTTTAGACAACAGTCCAACTGCATAATGAATATGTGTCAAAGACTGTATTTAACTCATTCATTAATGAAGGAACCAGTTCATCCATTCATAGATGTTAAGCCTGGTTCAAATAAGAATTGGAAGAGTAAGTGCTTATAGGCAATTTAATCAATAAAGGAATCTTAGGAAGAACTTGGTTACATACAAAACTGGCTCATGTCATACTGGGTAATAATCTGTAAGCTTTGGAATTATCTCTTGTTGCTGGGTGAAAATGATTTACATCTCTACCACACTTCCATGAGTGGTAGAAGGGAGAATTTCCTGCTTTCCTAGCCTTACCACTTTCTGAAGAGCAGAAAGGAAAGGGTTAATTTCAATCATTTCATAGTCTTTGGACTTTCCTTTAACAGTATTTTTTTTAATTAAATAAAATATGTTTAGAGAAATTAAGAATTATCCAGAGTCATATTTCTGATTATATAGCATCGGTTCTTGGGATGTTTATAGCAGTCACTGAAGGAAGAAGCAAATTATTGATACTTCACAAGCAACAAGGTGTGGTGGGAAGGAGCTTGGCCTGGGACGAGTAAGAAAGCTCGATCTACCCAAGCTCTGCCACTAAATGGCTGGGTGACCTTTTGAAGGTCATTTCCTCTCTCTGAGCCGCAACCTCCTCATCTGAAAATGAGCAGGTTCACTAGATAGCATCTAAGGGAGCAGGTCTCAAACTTCTGTGAGCATCAGTATCACTGGGGGAAGCTTGGTGAAATAAATAAATAAAAATGCAGATTCCCAGACCCCACACCCAGAGATTCTGGATCAAAATCTAAAACACAGATGATTCCAGGATTCTGCTGTTGTTAGTGTGGTTTTATTTTACAGCACCCCAGGTGATGCTTAGAGGTCTCTTCCAGCTTTAACCATCCATCCCTAGGCGCTCAGAGCCCAGAAGCCTCGGCTCAGCCGCCTGCTGGTTCTCTTGTCATGGGGTATCCACGGGGATTTCATTTGTTACCTGTTTCCTTTGTTCCCTATTTCCTTTCAGGAAAGGATTAACAAACCGGCATTGGTACAGCTCCTGAAAATAATGTCCTGTTACCACAGAGGACTTTTCTGAAAGGCTTTTAGGTTGTATATTGTTGAGCTCCAAGTTATTGTTTTACTTACATAAGACTTCTGAGTGGTAAATTGGTATATGTGGTATTACAATGTACTATTTTCTCAGCTAATATTATGGAAGGGATTTTTTTTTTTGAAATCTAATGCATTTCAAATCTGAGCATTTACAATTTTCTGAGAGCTAAAATTATAAACTGTCTTGAGTGGGTTTGCCTTTCATCTTCGATTATATTTTTAAATTGATTCTTCTAATATAGTCATTCAGGTCATTTAAGTGTGTATTAGCAACATAAAAACATTAGTCTTAGACCCAAATAAGCTTATATTTGTGGCCTATAGTAAAACAAGTTTATTCATGTCGTTCTGTGTTTCTGTTAAGAAGCTAACAATGACTTTCAGAGGACTTAACACAAGTAGAAACAAGATTTAAATTGCCCAAGAGATCAAGGAAACTTAGATTTTGTACCTTATATACACTAAGAACTTTCTTTATGATCAAAGAGGAGAAAATTAATATCCCACTGTGTTAGCAGAGTATGTGTCAACACACACACACACACACACACACACACACACCCCACAATCTCACACACCAAAAAAAAAAAAAAATTAGGGGAAAAAATAAGCTAATGATGCAAACTCAGTGGGTGTTTAAAACTTGCAAAAGCTTATTATTTTTCAAGGTGGAATTTGGGCTTTCTCTTACAGTCTAATGCCTCCTGTTATGACTGAAACAAGCGTACTTGGAAAATCGAAGTAATAAAACAAGTAAATTAGCTCATCATCTCCTAGGAAAGACTCAATTTCCCTAGATTTAGATGGATGGAAGGCAAACAGATCATCTACGTTAAGAAGTGGGTTATCTACCTATCTTCCATCCACCCTATGGTGGATCATTTCGACCAACTCCGTGGCTGCTTTGAGGAAATGTCCCCATCCACCACAACTCAGGGACCTCTCTATCTACTGTCACATAGTTCTAGCTAACAGTGAGCAAGATAACTTGCTTCAAGTAGAGCCCTCATCTCACCCAGAAAGCCTCTGTCTCAAATCTTTTCTTCCATATAACACCAATCTTCCATTTATCTGGAATTCTCCTTCTCACCTGCCTCACGCTGACATTATCCTCTTATACCTGTGCATGCACAGGATCTGTGGGAAAAGAAAGAAAAGCTTTCCTACCCATCTTCCCTTGTTCTCTTTATTGGAAAAAATTCTCTTAAGTCAATTGAGAGAATTGCCCTTTGGTTGAAGGACATTCAACAATTTATCTAGGGAGACCTTCAAGATGGCAGAGGAGTAAGACATGGAGATCACCTTCCTCCCCACAAATACATCAAAAATACATCTACACGTGGAACAACTCCTACAGAGCACCTACTGAATGCTGGCAGAAGACCTCAGACTTCCCAAAAGGCAAGAAAGTCCCCACATACCTGGGTAGGGCAAAAGAAAAAAGAAAAAACAGAGACTAAAGAATAGGGATGAGGGCTTCCCTGGTGGCGCAGTGGTTGAGAGTCCGCCTGCCGATCCAGGGGACGCGGGTTCGTGCCCCGGTCCGGGAGGA
>NC_041215.1:66717547-66738775 GCF_002837175.3 Physeter macrocephalus | reverse complement strand
TAGAATAGGGATGGGACCTGCACCACTGGGAGGGAGCTGTGAAGGAGGAAAAGTTTCCACACACTAGGAAGCCCCTTCACTGGTGGAGACAGGGTGTGGGCGGGCAGGAAGCTTCGGAGCCACAGAGGAGAGTGCAGCAACAGGGTGCAGAGGGCAAAGCAGTGGTGTGCTTTGAACAATCTTGTACATATTTTTTGGTGAACATATATGTTTGTTTCTGCTATATATATATATATCTAGGAGTGGAATTGCTGGACCAGCTTTAGTAGATGCTGCCAAATTACTTTCCAAGATAATTAAACCAATTTACACTCCCACCACCAATTACTTTAAAACCTCATTGGAGTATATAGTATATATCATTACAGTTTTAATTTGCTTTTCCCTGAAGTTCAATGAAGTTGAGCACCTCTCTATATATTTATGAAAATTCAGATATCTACCTTTATGAAATGCATGTACAATACTTTTGTCCATTTTTTTCAGGCTGCCTGCATTTTTCTTAAAGAACACCTACATTCTTGTAATAAACCTACTTGGCTTTATGGAACTTTCCAGGTTGTATATCACTAGATTTGATTTGCTGTTTTGTTTAGGATTTTTGCTTCTAAATTCATGGAAGAGATTAGCTTATAATTTCTATTATCATGAACTTTTCAGGCTTTAGTAGCAGGTTTATAGCGGCCTCATAAAACATGTTGGAAAATGCTTTCTTTTTGTCTGTATTCTGGAAGAGTTTATAAAAGAGTGGTATTATTTCTTCCTTAAATGTTTAGGATAATTTATCAGCAAAGTGACCTAGGCCTAGAGTTTTCTTTGTGGAAAGGCTTTTAATAATGGATTTGATTTCTTTAATAAAATTAAAAGGTCCTTAATAACAGATTTAGTTGTTACATTTTTTGAGGAATTTATTGATTTCCTCTAAATTATTGAACTTATGGCATAATGTTGTCTATACCATCCTAGCTTTATTTTTTCATATGTGCATGATCTTTAATGATACCTGCTTTTCATTCCTAATATTGATAATATGTGTCTTCTCATTTTCATGAACAGTCTTGCTAGGGTTTAACAATTTAATCTATTTTTTCAAAGAACCAATTTCTAGCTTTGCTGAAATTGTTTTCTATTGTAAGTTTGTTTTCTATTCGACTGATCACTTGTTTTATCTTTCTTCTATTTTATTTGATTGCTGTTCTTTTTCCAGTTTCTTGAAAGGAAAGCTTAGACTAACCTTTTTCCATCTTCTTTCCTAATCTGTGACTGTAAGTGCATCATACAAGTTTTGATAAGTTGTATATTCCTTATCATTCAGTACACAGTATTTTCTAATTTTTATATGTGACAACTTAGAAATACATTGTTTAATTCTCAAAAAGTTGGGAATTTTCTAATTAATTGATTTCTAATTCCACCATGGTCAGAGAACATATTCTAGATGACTGAATCTTTCAAATTTATTGAGCCTTGCTTAATGATGTGGCAAATGGACAATTTTGGCAAATGTTTTATTTGCACTTGAAAAAAGTGAGTATTCTGATGTTGTTTGGTGCATTGTTCTATAAATATGAATTAACCTAAGTTGGTTAATTTTATTGTTCAGAACTTCTATAACCTTACTGATTATTTTGTCTATACAATCACCTATTGGGAAAGGTGAGTTATGGATTTGATTGTGGATTTGTCTGTTTCTTCTTTTACTTCAATTTTTGCTTTATACATTTTGAAATTACGTTACTAGGTGGCTACAGATTTAGAATTGTGACATCTTCTGATGCATTTATCCTTTTTTCATTATGAATCTATTTCTTTCAACCTGTTTGAACATTTCTTACATTAAAGTCTAATTTGTCTGAAACTTATACCTTTCTTTTGGTTAGTGTTGATATATCTTTTTCCATCTTTTTAATTTTAACCTTTCTGTGTCCTTATATTTAAGGCATGTGTTTTAAAATTAATATTTTTTAAAATATTGTTTAGTTTGTTTTTTATCATCTGAAATTCTTAAATTTTTTTGATAGCATTTAACCTTTTTTTATTTAGTGTAATTATAATAAATTAGGGTTTACAGTTACCATTTTTCTGTTTGTTTTCTATTTGTCTTACCTGTTTTATTCTCCTTTTTCTCTCCTTTCCTGTCTTCTTTTAAAATAATCAAATCTATTTATTGTTATTTCATTTTTCTATGTGTTATCTTGTATTTATCCTTTCTTTTAATATTCTTTCAGTGGTAACCCTAGAGATTATAGCATGCATCATTGACTTAGTACAATAAGATCAAATTATTTATTGTACAACTACCCTTTACAACACTAGTACTTAGAATACTTGAAGTCTATACAGCCCAGCCTCTCTTACCTTTTGAATTGTTATCATGCATTTTACTTTTACATATATTATAAACCTAGTAGATATTAGTATTAATGGTTTTTATAGTCAAGATTTATTTACCTTTACTCATGTACATACCTTTCTGTGTTCTTCATTCTTCCTTGCATTTCTGTTTTACCTTCCAGAGGGATTTTTTTTTTTTTTTAGCTAAAATTTCATTCATAAAAACTCTCTTAAATTTTTAGTGGATATCTACTACTAAAAAATTCTCTTTGTTGTGTTTCTCTAAAAATGTATTTATTTCAGCTTATTTTTGAAGAATATTTTTGTTGAATGTAGAATCCTAAGTCTGCAGATATATATTTTTCATGACTTTAACGATGTCATTCTGTTGTCTTCTGGCCTCCATCATTTCTATGAAAACTCAGGTATAATTCTTCATGTTTCTTTGAAGGTAATTAACCTATTTTTGGTGCTTTAAACTTTTTCTTATCATCTTTGGTTTTCAGGAGTTTTACTGTGACATGCCTTGATTTGTTTTTCTCTTATTTACCCTGTTTGGATTTTAGGCACCTCTTAAATCTGTGTGTTTATCAGTTCAGGAGAATTTTTGACAAATGTATTTTCAAATAATGCTAGTGCTCTCACCTTTCTCTATACATTCAATTGACATATATGATAGAATTTTTTTTACTGTTTTGCATGTGTCTATAATTCTCTTTCCTATATTTTCCCTTCTTATTTCTCTCTGTGCTGCAATTTAGATATTTTTCTGTTGACATATCTTCCAGTCAACATGGTCATCTCTTCTGCTAAATCTGTTCTGCTGTGAAAATCATCTACTGAGTTAATTGTTTTTCAATTCAGGAATTTCCCACTTAATTCTTTCTTAAATAGATTCCAAGTCTTTGGTAAAATTTTTCATCTTTTCTGTTTTCTCTATCTTTTCTCTTTTTCTTTAACATCCTAATCATTATTAAGATCCTTGTGTGCTAACACCAATACTCTCACCACCTGTAGGTCTGTTTCTGTTTTCTATTTTTTCTCTTGTTTTCAGTCATATGATTTTGTCTCAGTGTATACTCAGTAATTTGTTTTATAGAGTACTAGAAAAATAAATAAATATACATGAGGAATATATATATATATATATTAATGGAGAGAGAGAGAGAGAGAGAATAGAGATTCCATATAATGTTAACTTCACTGAGAGAGTTTGACTTTCCTCTGCTAGGCAGAGAGAATGAGAACTGATCAACTTAATCCAATTAGGGAGTGAACTGAGGCTGCTTACAGTTTTGGTACAGCTCAGTCTATCTCTGCTTGACTTCAGTTCCTAAGACAGAGTCCTCTTCTGGATGGGTCCCAAATTCTAATCCTTATGTTTCAGCATGGCAAGACTGCTGAGAACTTTTCTCTGCTTTTTGCAGGCTTTCTGCTTAGCTTCTTAGCCTCCTGAGCTACAAGAAGCTCAGAAGCTTGTTTTACTCTTAACAAATGTATTGAGGAGAAATCTGGCCTTAGGTCAATCTCAGTTTTCCACTCCATTCTTTTCTTAGCCATTCCCCACTTTTGAAAAAAATCTCTGCTGGTTTTTCTGTCCCCCTGCAGCAGCCCTCCCTATGGATGACAAATTCCTGATTCTCAGCCCTGTTTCCCACTCCCAGAATCAGCAAATGCCCCCAGGGGGAAAAATGTAGACTATTGGTTGAAATTTATGAGGTTTTCCCCATTTTTGGAAAATTCCCTCCCTCCCCATTCCTGGTTGTTTCAACAGTTCCCCTATACCTTGAAACTGATTGTTTTATTTTTTGTTTGTTTGTTTTATCTAGCTTTTCTAGTTGTTTCCAGCTAGTTTGCAACTCTGCTGCAAACTACTTCAACAGAAACAGCAGCAAAACTCCATATTGTTTTTAAAATTGGTTCTGGTTTGCTATGGAGCAAAAGAGGAGCTACTGGAAGATACATCCTCTGGGGGTTCCTTGGGTGATGTTTTACTTATGTATCCACAAGTCAGAATAACTGGTTGTAACCACAACTCTTCAGTAACCTGCTGAATAAACATAGACCAGCCATTCAACTTTCCCCATCTAATAAATGAGGACTTTATCTGCTCTTCTTATTTGATGGAGGTGTCATGAGAAAAAGTATTTATTTAAGTGTTTTGGAAAGGTAAACATGATGTACATTAGGAATACAATCAGTTAGTTCTACATGATCAAATATTTGGTTTTTTCTCTAGCTGTTCATTGGATGAATGTCTTTCTCCCCCAGCTAAACTGTTAACACTTCAAGGACAAGACCTATGTCCTCTGCTTCCATTGTATTTCCTGCAGTTTCTAGTTTAGCATGATTCACAAAATAAGCATTGTTTTGAAAAAATGCCGATTTACCCTGTGTCTGCCCATGTTGAAGTATTCTGAAGTGCAGGCAACAAGCCTCATTTTGATCTTTTGCAATCCACGTTGGTAAAATCTCAGCTTAGAGATTTTAGTGTTCTGTGCTAATTTGGGGGACAGTTTTTGATAATTAGGTTTTCCTATTTCATCCTTTCAGTTAATAAAATCTTAGAATAAGGAACTGTCAGTTGTATAGAGCAGATGACTCCATTTGCCAATAATCATTAGACCTAACTAACTACCTTTTGCAGTAATAATAAGTATGTTGTAGAAATGGATCAACTCTCACAAAGATAGAGCACTTAAAGTGAAATGCTTCTGTCTGCCCGTCCACTTCCCACTCCACTGACTATTCCTTTCATCTAAAAGCAAAGGAAATCAGTTGCTTATTTCAAAATAGTCTTGAAAATCATTTAGGCATAATTAAAGTTTGCAATATCCTGTAAGTAAGTATTATCTTCTAATATTTTCTGCCAAGAATTGAATTTGCTAGGCATGACACAATTATTGCTGGCAGTAGATGTACCAAAACGTACCAACACCAGGGAATTACTAAATACCACAGCCCTCCTATGGAGCAAGTTGCATAAATATTTAATAGGAAATGCATGATGAATTTCTTGCATGATTATGCAGAAAAACATTTGGGAATGGTGGCAGCTGTTACATGAACTAAGCTCAGTCTCTTTTCCCTCATCGTTTTCGATCTTTATCAATCTCAATATTGTGCTTTAACTTCAGCAGTATCTCCAATGATGAGTATTGCAGACACCTGTCAACATTTTAGGAAATGTGTGACTTTTTACATATGCTGTGTGCATGTACCTGACAACTTTCAGTGGTGCATTTGAGGGAACAACTGAGAGATTCTTGGATAATAAAAAGGCCATCAGGGAAATATGACTCAAAAGAGAAGGTGAAAGAAGCTAAAAGAGTAACAGCTGCCACACTTGCGGGTGTATCAAATTTTCTCTGGTGACACCTTTACATCTGTACCTAAGCCCCATGAAAATATATTCCATTCTAAATTGAGGTGGGTTTTCTTTTTTTCTTTTGGCAGATGCTTGATGGTTTTAGTATTACAAAGATTTTATTCTCTTTATTCCTTTATCTTCCCCCAAATATGTACTTTTGCAGCAGTACATATTCCTTTAACATTTTTGAAGTTTCTGGCATATTCATAAGGTTGAAAGTTCATAACACAAAAGGAATTTTTTAATCAAGAGTTATAAACAAGAGATCATTCATCAAAATTGTGTGAGCGGTGAGGTCAGATCAACATATATTGAAAGCCAGTTGGTTTGGGTCCTCTGGAGCTTTAAAGGGCATCTCTCTGAAACAAAACCACCCTTTGGTTCCATTCAAACATCCCAATTCATAATAGATCCTCAGCATCATGTCCTCAGGAAATGGGGGCTCCAGAAAAACCTCAGGCTCTGGCACCTTCACAGATAGAACACAATATTATCAAATCACTGCAGAAGCTCAAACATGCTGGTTTTTTTTGCAAAGGCCTGTGACCTTCTAATGAATTGCAGGTGACACAATGTCTCTGCCCCTTAAAGCAATTTAAAGAGTTGCCATTAAAGAGTTGGCACCCCATAAATTATCAAGTGATAATTATATTCTTGGCTTCAAAACAAGTAGAAAATCCTCCTTAACAACAAATTTGTTCCCCAAGTGTGGTAGTAAGATGAGTTGCACCTCTTAAAATGGTGACTTGATTTACTGCCTTCACATTTTGGAATCTATTTTGGGTAAGAACTCTTGGTCAGCCTGGGCAGAGACTCTGCAATCACAAAGAGAAATGCATCATCACTGAATTAAATATTTCTGTCGAGAGAAAGTTTAGACAAAAGACAGGGTATAGTTAAAATCCCAAAGTTCCAGGATGTGCACCCAGGTTAAAAAATAATCATGAACAAGATTAGAAAGCAACTTTCTTTTTCAAAAGTTAAAATGTCACCATGAAGCAAGCCAGCTTATGTCCCAGCTTCCCTGAGAGTTTCCAGCTGGAATCCAAATGTCTAATATGTGAGCATTCTTTGACGAAACCACCAGAAGAAGCCATAGGATGTCTCACCACTATTGCGTATGTTCAGCGCTGTCCTCCAAAGCTCTTACAAACACAGAATATCCAGAATGGCCTTGAGCCTTTCAAAGCACATTCCCATGTCAGTGACTGAATGTCTATCCTTACCCATCACAGAACCTTTATCAGTAACATAGTCCCTTGGGGATACAACTTACAGTGAGCAGACTTACATCACCACCTCCTTCCATTTTGCCAAAGTCTAAAATCACAACCAGTTCTTGTGGATAAAAAAAAAAAAAAGGAGAAAGGAAAACTCATCATATGCTAGAATCAGTCTGAATGTTCCATTTATCGTGGTCCATCTTCGGCAATTTTAGAATATTTATATACAGGCCAAAAGTATGTAAATTCAAGAAGGCAGCTAAAGGGCTTTTGCTGTTCTACAAAGAGATGACTGAAATACATTTCAGTCTGACCATTAAAATATTACTTATATTGTACTAAAACTGTAATTTCATAGAAGCAGAGAGCATAATGGTGGTTGCCAGAGGCATGGTGGCTGCAGGCGTTGCTATGGGCAGATGTTGGTCAAAGGGTACAAAGTATCAGTTATGCAAGATGAGTAAATTCTGGAGAGCTAGTGTACAGCATAGCGACAGACTGAAATATGCTAAGAAGATGTGTTCTCACCACACACACAAAAACTTTAGTTATAAAGATAACAGTATAAACCTCAATTAGAGCTTTATTGTCTGGGTGATAGAGAGAGAATTCTACTTCTAATGGTCCAAAAAAGCCCTTTTCCTAACCCAGCATTATCGGTTATAGTCAATGAAAATGCCCAAAACATTTATACTAACTCATAAAGGAAAAAATAAGGAAATTGTCTTTACTTCTTTTTTGTATCTTGCAGTTTAGTTCAATGTTACTTCTCACATGAATGAAAATGAAAAAAAAAATCCTTCTAAATGAATAACATTGTTTAGAGCTAATGTGCAACATTTTTATATTTGGAAACTGACTCGACCCAACTCAGACTTGCTCTAAAGGAATCAGGTTCAAACCACCCGTTGGGAAGGGGCCAAAGCACAGCCACCAGCTTTCTGTTGCCTGAATCTTTTATTACATTGGCTCATTAAAACTCCTTGTTTATGGGCTTCCCTGGTGGTGCAGTGGTTGAGAGTCTGCCTGCCGAGGCAGGAGACACGGGTTCGTGCCCCGGTCCGGGAAAATCCCACCGTGCCGCGGAGCGGCTGGGCCCGTGAGCCCTGGCCGCTGAGCCTGCGAGGCCCCAACAGTGAGGGGCCAGCGTACCGCAAAAAAAAAAAAAAAAAAAAAAAAAAAAAACTCCTTGTTTGTATTTGCATTTTACTGTTGAGCAATTTTACAATGCAAAATAGTGATAAGCTTGCAGATTGATACTACACATTATATTTAATCATAACTGCAATAAGGAAGACCATCGTATCATGCCTCTATCTCAAACACACTGCAGTGATTTAAAATAGAATTCGTACCTTACAAATAGCTTTGGCACATGCCCTCTCTGTCTCTCTTTTTTTCAAGATTCTCTTGAAACAAAATAAAAAGCGTACAATAAACTTGGAGAGGTCCCCATTTTTAATTAGAATGTATGATTAGAACTAGGAAAAAGGCTTACCTGAAAGCAAACATGTAGTAACAGAGAGAGAAAGAGAGAGAGAGAAGGGATGAGTATCATGAAAGGGTTAGCTGATCTTCAATGGCTGCACCACAGGCCCTGTTTTAAGCCATCTATCCTAGTGTGACCAAGAGGACCTCCATGTTGTTTCAGGTTGGTCTTCTGCATATTAAGGTTTATGTTATAGTTTAACAGAGCCCAGGCTTCAGTTTCTGGCATAAGTTACTAATTTTCTTATGCTAATGAAAACCACACATCAGCTCCTTGAAACTCCCAAAAGTAGCATCAGTTTTGCCACTAATTGCAGCCCTGCTGGGGTGGTGGAGGAAGAAGGGGAGTGATTACAATAGTAAGAGTTGGGACAGTGCCCTTCACCTCCCTGAGTGGTCCTCTAACTGAAAACATTTGAGACTTGCCCCTCCTGGTCTTGAGTTCTCATGAATTTTAAGAAATTGGACGCTCCCAGGAGCACTGGAGCGTGATGAAATAATGGAACTCGGGCCTAGGAGATACGAAGAAGAAGGTCTGGCTCAAACTTCAAACCCCAGCGGAAGGGAATTTGAGACATAACTATTTGATCTTCTTTCTCAACCTGACAAGATATTTCTCTTCAGGGCCAAGGGCACTTATCCTGGCTTCTTCAACAACTGATACTTTATGCATGAGAACCTTGTAATGAATCTGACAAGCACAAATGCAATAAATTTGTTTTCCATGAAACATAATTTTTCAAACAACCAGAGGATTTGGGAATGCTGAAAATTCTCCCTAAACTTTGGGGAAATCACCAGAGGACTTTTTTCCTCCCCTGAAACCCACCTCAGGGCTTCCTAATCCTAGTTACCAATGCATACAAATCAGCTTTGTGCAATAAATTTTGTTCTATGGATAAAAATAGAAAAGCCGCAAAAAGGTTGAAGACCCCATTACACGCAATATCTCAACTTGTGCATATTCAAAACACACATGCTCTGTGGATATTTTACTAAAATTATTTGCTGCAAAGCATGAACCAGGCAGGAAGCTGATGCACAATGAGTTGATTTCCAAGTCTTATTTGTGGCTGATTTGAGGTTAGAGAGCATTTCTGTGCTGGGTGGAGTGGTAAAATGAATGTTTATTGTTTAGGATTTAAAAGGCCCATTATCATGCAGACTCAGTAAGGTTCTGCCACACGAAACTGAGTGCCAGGCCAGCAGGCAACTGATTCAAGTGACAAGAGGTGAGCTGCCACAACCCTTCCATGTTAATAAAACATGTCCCAGCACTCGAAGGAATCCTAGCACAGTGTGAGAGCAGATAGAACTTATTAATCAGAACTACTGTTAACTCTAATTATAGGCATCCCCCAAGTTACAAAATAAATGGATGCCTTGGCAATAAAGCAATTTTTTTGGTATATTGAATCCTGGATTTCTACTGAATCCTCTTATTGTAATTGAAAGTGAGTTTTGATTTTTTTAAAAAATGTCTAATCCTATTAATAGGGACTGTGAGATATCTCCCTATTCAATTTCCCACTTTTAACCTTGTCATCTTTAGTTCTGGCTGAAGTGCTCGTCCAGGAGTTAGGAACAGTGATATCTGCTTGTGGTTCCTCCAGACTTTAGACGTGAGATCTTAAGTAAGATGGTTTCCTCATCTGCCCAAAGGAAGGTGTTGGACAAGATCAACTGATGCAACATCTGAGAGTAGTGATTCTGGTGTTTACACATTCTCATTCCTCCTTCTACTTCTTACACTGGTCCCTCTTGTCTCTTGTATTGGTTCTTCCTGGTTCCCTGACCTGCTAATTGTGAGATCCCCCAAGCCTTTGTCCTTGACCTTCCTATTCAGTGTTTCTTCAGTGAGCACATTCACTTCCAAGGCTGTCTATCAATAATAGTACTGTAATATTAAATACTAGTGCTTGACATATGCCAGGCACTATTCTTTACAATTTTAAATCATTTAATCCATACAACATCCCTATGGGATGAGGAAATTGAGGCATAAAAAATTAAGAAACCTGCTACGGATCACTTAACTAGTAAATACTGAGCAAATGCCCACTGAATGCTTAGAGTTACCCGAGCAATTTCCATAATCCTGCACCACATCTCTTGGATATGAAGCTATACCTCAGCTCAGGACAGGACTTTTTTTGGACTTTTTTTTTTTTTTTTTTGCCTGCGTTGGGTCTTCGTTGCTGCGTGTGGTCTTTCTCTAGTTGCGGCGAGTGGGAGTTACTCTTCGTTTCGGTGCATGGGCTTCTCACTGCGGTGGCTTCTCTTGTTGCAGAGTACGGGCTCTAGGTGTGCAGGCTTCAGTAGTTGTGGCACACGGGCTCAGTAGTTGTGGCTCTTGGGCTCTACGGCGCAGGCTCAGTAGTTATGGAACAGGGCCTTAGTTGCTCCACTGTATGTGGGATCTGCCCCTACCAGGGATGGAACCCTGTGTCCTCTGCATTGGCAGGCGGATTCTTATCCACTGCACCACCAGGGAAGTCCCAGCACAGAACATTTTTTTAATTAGTAAACATTGATCATTTTCAGCAAAAAAAAATCATTTGATGCAACTGTTGAGGAATCTTAGATACCCGTGAGTATCTTATGAAAGTTCTAGCTCCTTTCCCCAGAAAAATAATGCATGTATACACATGCAGAGGACACATGGCAAACAATATTAGCAATAAAGCAACAGAATCCTAGTCAAGAATCCCAGATCTTGAAACCCCTGAATCAGACAATCTAAGGCAATTTAAGATTAAGACCTTCTATGATTTTGTTTTTTTGACCAGCTTCTATGTGGAGATAATGTTCTATAGACATTAGAGTTAGGTGCATTCCTAAGCTCTATTCTTTCTTTTTTTCTTACATCTTTTTTGGAGTATAATTGCTTTACAATGTTTTGTTAGTTTCTGCTGTATAATAAAGTGAATCAGCTATATGTATACATACATCCCCTCCTTCTTGCATCTCCCTCCCACCCTCCCTCCCTATCCCACCCCTCTAGGTGGTCACAAAGCACCGAGCTGATCTCCCTGTGCTATGCAGCTGCTTCCCACTAGCTATCTGTTTTACATTTGGTAGTGTATACATGTCAATGCTACTCTCTCACTTCGTCCCAGCTTACCCTTCCCCCTCCCTGTGTCCTCAAGTCCATTCTCTACATCTGTGTCTTTATTCCTGTCCCGAGCTCTATTCTTGACTGACCAAGATGGATGTTTTCCCCTTTCTTCATGTCAGCTGCCTCTACACAGTATGGGTGGGCATGGAGAGATTTTGCTTTAAGTTAATACGTATTCTAGTACATCAAGTACCAATCTGTACCACCATGAAATAAGCCACACCTACCTATATGAATAGATCGGAACTTCGAAGGATGTAAGTACAGACAGGTTGCATTCAATAAAGGCTTATGGAGTGGTGTCACAGAGTCTGGATGTAATAGGACAGTGTTAGTTACACTGACCACCTTCCATTTCTGTATAGTGCCTGTGCTGGTCTATGCTGTGGAGTTCTTGCTTCCACCATTTTGAAACCCAAAAAACAAAACATTGGACATCATACCTAAAATACTCTTTCAGGCTTTAAAATTATAGTGTAATATTCTTGAAAACCCTCATGCTTATCTGTGACACTCATCCTTGATACTATAATCCTTACCCTCAATTTACCCTTACACAAAGAATGTCACCAACTATCATAAGTGAGGATCAAGGGAGACAGGGAGACCATCAGGATGAAGATGAGGCTCAGGGGTGAAATGCATGAAAAGGATGGGTTGGTATTTGTAGTTAAGGACTTTTTATTTAAAGATCATTGAATCTACACACTTTTCCCTTAGTCCTCTTACCAAAATTTGAATTCCAGGAATTGGTTTTCAGTCTCTGTAAAATCCATGTATGTGTAAAGAGATCTTTACCTCCCCACCAAAAAAACACGCTGAGGGAATCAGCCCAGAATTACTCTGGGAAATTTAATATGCCTAGTGAGGACACACAAAAAAGATAAAGTGGTAAATACTAAGTCAATCTGTGTCTGCCCAGCAATGGAGCACTGATATTAGTTCCAGTATTGATGTCACCAACCAAGTGACAGAGCATTGTTGCAGTGGGAAAAGATATTTACAATACATAAAACCAAATCTCTCCAGAATTTACCAAGATTTCTACAAGTCAGTAAGAAAAATAGTGCCAACTCAGGAGAAAAAAGGGGAAGATACGGGAAGACACATTTCAAAAGAAGATATCCAATAGCCAGTAAATGTAAGAAAAAATACTTAATCTCATTAGTCATCAAAAATGCAAATTCCAATCTAATTAAATATCATTATCTACTAGAAGACAAAAATGGGAAAAGGCTGACAGTACCAAATGTTGTAAAGATGTGAAGCAACTGGAACTTTCATATGCTGCTTAGAGGAAAGTTGAAGATACCGTTGGACCCAGAAATTTCACTTCTGGGTAAATACTCAAAAGAATTTCATGCACAGGTACACAAATATTCTGTACGAAAGAATGTTCATAGTAGCATTAGTCATAATCGTCCCAAACTAGAAACAGCCCAAATGTTCATCAACAGTAGAATGGATAAACATTTGAGAGTATATTCATACAATGGCGTATCAAATGACAAACCACACTTACATGCAAAAAGCTAGTGAATTTCACAAACATTATGTTGGGCAAAAAAACCAGACACAAAAGAATATAACTAGAAATCCATTTATATCAATTTCAAAAAGAGGCTAAGCTAGTCTGTGACTTTAGAATTTAAGATGTGGTTACCTTTGGGGAAGATGGAAGGGATAGTGGTTAGGATGGGATCCAAGAGAGGAGTGCTTCTATGAGTTTTCTGTTTCTCAGTAAGAGTTTTGGCATGAGTTTCACCCATGCAATCATTTTGTGATAATTCACTGTGTACTTTTCTAAGCATATCATACTTTAAAATAAAAGTTAAAAGAGGGAGAGACCATATGTTTAGAGATATAGACTGACTCCAAATGGTTGAAATATTGATTTCTCACTGACAAATTGTGTGACCTTGGGCAATTTATGTGATTTCTCTGAGCCTCAGTTTCTTTATCTTTATTTTTTTTTCAATTATTTCTTTTATCTTTAAAAAGAAGATAACAATGCTTATTGGCTTTGCATTACTAACTGGGAAAATTCATGAAAATTATCTTGCACAGTATATGTTTGCCAATCTAGTCCATCTCCTCAGTTTACAAATGAACAAACCAAGAGACAGAGATGCGATGGATTCCTGAATTTAGGCTTACATGGGATAGCATTCACAGGCAAGAGCAGCTACTGCATTGTGAACTGAAAGTGAACAGAAGATGCCCTTTGGGTTATTTTGTTTGCTTCTTCCATGTGTGTCAAGAACACAAGACAAGGCAGAAATTTCTCCTTTACTCTGATCCTTGTTATAGGCACAGCCCAACCAGTCTCTTTAGAGTGGCTCTGAATAGAAGGATAACAAAATAAATCAAATAAGTAATTAATTCACTTCAACAAATATTTACTGAACACATACTATATGCCAGGTATCATTCAACACCTTAGAATTTCATCAGTAAACAAAAGAGACAAGTATCTGTCTTCCAATTTATTCTAGCAGACAGAGGGCAGAGAGGGAAAGAATGGGAGAGTTAAAATTAACATGATTAAATGATCTATATTGTTTTTTAAGGTAATAGGTTCTTGTAAAACATAGGTTTTATTACTATTCAGATATGGTGAGGCCAACAGATCAAGGTATGACTGCCATTGAAAAGACAGTTGTTATACTCACAAGTCCCAAAAGGAGGGGGCACACCACACCATGGCAGGGGTGGGGAGGGGGAGGACACAAGGGGAAGCACCAGGGTTAATCAGGAGAAGCAAGGGGAAATGTGGGCAAAGGCCCTCATGGCAGTTTCTGCAGAAAATAACAGGTGAGACAGGTTAAGCAAGTTTAGGATTGACTACTTTGAATAATTTCAGCAGCTCCAAAGGTGTAAATGCCTGGCCCTGGGATGATTAGGGTGTGGGAATATTGTCCCAGAACGTAAGGGCTGTTTAAAGCAGACAGTTGGGCATATGGGCTTTAGATTTGTTGGCTTGCATATAAAAAGTACTTCCACAGGCCAATCAGTTACTATACTTAGGAATCAGCTAACCCTGGGAGGGACAGCCTCTCCAGGTCAGCAAGGCACCAGATGTCAAAACATCTGAAACATATGGTTAATACACTGCTCTGAAAAACAAAGATGACAGGGGATAAGAAATAAGGGTGAGGAACTAAAACCATCACCAAATTTAGAATATTTACCAAACAAATCACGAAATGCATACCTGAATTTTTGTTGGACTAAGTTTATATGTTTCCTTTTGCTTTTTTATTTTGGTTCTTAGCTCTCCATGCAGAATTAACTCTCCCATAGAGGAAAAGACATCTTGCATATGAAAGTTCAATCATATTTTGTGATTAAGAGCAACACTATACAGGACTTCCCTGGTGAAGCAGTGGTTAAGAATCCGCCTGCCAATGCAGGGGTCACGGGTTCGAGCCCTGGTCCGGGATGATCCCACATGCTGCAGAGCAACTAAGCCCGTGTGCCACAACTACTGAGCCTGCATGCTACAGCTCCTGAAGCCTGTGCCTAGAAGCCCATGCTCCGCAACAAGAGAAGCCACCGCAATGAGAAGCCGGCACACCACAACGAAGAGTAGCCCCCGCTCGCCGCAACTAGAGAAAGCCCACACACAGCAACGAAGACCCAACACAGCCAATAAATAAATAAATAAATATTTTTTTAAAAAAGAGCAATACTATAAAATAAAATAAAATAAGAGATTGTGGCTTGTAGTATCTATGTGCTTGTGTAGCATAGAAGCCATCCAGCCAGACATAAGCTTTAAGTCATCATTCTGCCAGAACAGCTGCTCACTTAATGTTTACATTCTCTGCACTCAAATATTAATCTCATGGTCAGGTCAGCACCCCTACCTCAGGATCCATGTTTAGCTATAGGTCTATGAAGATATAGCAGAGAGATAACAGAACAATTTATTTTTATATACAGTTTGCTATACACAGTCCTAAGTAAAGAACAATGAAGGCCATACAATGATTCTGACACCAATCTCTAGTCTCTCCTCACTGTGAAATAATTATCTTTAATCAGTGTGGTTAAGAGAATACTTCTGATCCAGGTCTATGCTTAATCATCTTCACTGTCGATCATCAAGAAATAGTAGCTCCTGGGTGACAGTGGTAGAGCAGACTTCGGTAAGTACAGGAAAGCAGAATGTAGAACAATTAAAAGCTGGCAAAGTAATAAATGAGAGTCATGATTAATCCAAGAAATAAATGACAAGAAGGAAAACACTTTGCAAACATTTTTAAAACACTGCTATTTTACGCATAATCAAAGCAATCACAACCTATTCTAAGTTCATAACACTTCTGAATAGATGGCAGCAGAGACTGGGGAGTTTTAAGAGGCCCCAGAGTGGTTAATGGGGGAATTAGCACAACTCAGAAAAGACATTAATTAGGTCAATCTGCAGTTTTGAAAAACTTTAGCACCTCTCCAGTGCTATTATTGAATTAATGACCACAGTTACTGAACAGTAGACAAAGACTAACACAAAAATTTGGGCTGTTTAAAGCCAGCTTTAAAAGGGAAGTCCAAAGAAAGAGCTAACAAAGTTACAAAACTACAATAAGAATTAATGGAAGTGTGTTTGTGAATTCTAAAAACAGATATATATGAAAGAATGAATGTTTTATAAAGAATTCTTCAACACAAATTTTACAACTAAAGGGAAGACAATGCCCAGTGATACTGAAACTAAAAAGAGAGATTACATGTGTAAATTGTCTAGAAATTTTACCTTGTGTAGAGAGTATGAATTTGCTCAATAGTACTTGGGAGCAAAAGGCAACCCAATAATTTATAGATCTTTAAATTAAATTAATACTAGCACCAAGTTCCCCTCATCAGGATGAAGTGTCATATTTTAGGAGCCTCTCGTTCCAGCATTACAAAATCCAAGGTGCTTATGTAATGCCTCAAAACAGGGAAAGGAGCTGTCCCTTAATTTCATGGTGCTTCCCAAGGCTGATGCTGCTCTACTACTTACAGTAATAAAGCCTGGTCCTCCACTATCTGTCAAGCAATCCTGCTCCAGAAAGGGCAGAGCTGTCTTCCCAGCAGTCCCCATCAATGACCACTAAAATCCTTGAAAGAATCCTATAATACTACTCTATAGGACCTTATAAAGTAAGTGCAGAACTTTTACCAGATAGTACAAAGTTTTGCAATCTGTATGCTACAAATGATACTTGATTTGTTATACAGATACCTGGATTTACATAATTCAAAATGCTACTTGTTCCAAAATACAGGATACCATAACCAACAAATTCTTCCAAATTTGAATAATCAGTCAAATTATTGTTGTTATAGAACAATCAATAATCAATCATATATCAAGAATTTATGCTCTCTTTTTTATGGAAAAATCAATGTCTTTGGCATATGTTGCCAATCAATTTAGGAGGTATTAATACACTTTCCCTTACAGTGATATAAAAATCAGAATTCATTGTCAAGAGCTAAAGTTTCTTCCTCTACACAAATAATCCCTGAAAGTGTTGTAAGTAGCATGGCTTTAAAAAAAAAGAAGCAATGATTATTTTCCAGAATAACTGTCAAGTTACCATAAAAGGGATCCTTTATGAATGACAAGGCATGTTGACTAACCTGAATTCCCCAGGATGGCTTTCCACTACCTCCACATCTATTTTAAGATTTGATATGTGGGATTCCATATAGTTATCAATCAGAGAGGTTGATCAGCTTTAGCACATGGATCAGGGAAGTCTTCTAACGCTAACATTTCCAGTAAAGTTAGCACAGTATGGTCTGGAATCTGTAGAGAGTCAGGGCTGAGGACAAAGACATTTGACAATGTTCTTCCAGACTTACAAACAACACTTCAGTAATAAAGACAGGACAAAAGATTCTAAACTTCTTCAGAAGGACATAATTAAAGAGTTTGGTTCTTTTCTGAAAGAGAACATAACAGAGACAACATCCACACAAACTTTAGAGGCACCTTTAGTGGTAATTATGGAAATTCTCAATAGCAAGGGCTTTGTAATCAAGTTCTGTGTAGTTCTGCTTTACCAATTACACTGTTATTGAATATAAGCAATCAGTGCCTCAGTGCTTTCTTGCTCTGGACACCAACACATTGATTACATGGTCAGGCAGATACAACAACTCAAGAATCACAAGCACCAATCCCTGAAGGGTTTTGAATTCTAGCTTGGGATTGTATGAAGAAGACAGAAGGACTTACTGAAAATGACTAAACCACATGCAGTGTGAGAATTAGATTACTTTTACTTCACACACTTGTATACAATAAACTGTAAAGAAGAAATAGTGATTCTGGAATCAATCTCCAGTTCTGCCTCACTGTGGAACTGATGACAAATCTTTAGCCAGAGTGATTAAGAGAATAGTTCTGGTCCGGTTTGGATCCTCTTTAGAGCCTTGCATTGCTCTCTTCCTACATTTTCTGATATGTGCTAGTCCGACAGTCTAGTCAGTTCTTGAGCTGCAGCTCTTCATCACCCTGAGAGCTCTGTGCCTGAGGCAAACAGCATAAAAAGTGCTCTCACTTAAATAGAGACTCATAAAAATGTAGGTAAAACAAAAAGAGGGAGAGGGAAGAAGTTGGTTCCTCATGGGACACCACGGAGTCTCCACACCTGTAGCCCACTGACCTTGAACTTTATTCTCTCACTCCATCTCCGTTCTCAGTAGGGTGAGTTGCAAGAGACAAGAAAGGGGGCCTACACTTTTGCAGTATCTTTCAAAATTTGTATCTTGTTCTTGCCAAATTCTGCTATGGAATCTGTATTCTCTGTGAAAAGGTAGGATTCTTCTTTAAGCCACAGCAATGGGGATAGTCATACCTCTCGAATTTTAAAAAAAAATGGACACCATACTTTCTTTGTAATACTAATAAATATCCCTTACAATAACCAACCACAGGAATTCCCAGCGGACCACTTCTCACCCAAAACTGTGAGGGTTACAACACTACAGATTCAAAAGTCTATGGAGTTTTTAAAAAATATTTCAGAAAGTATCCTCGTGCTTGGAAATCCAAAGTTATTAGATTCCTTTTAATCTGTGAAATTGAGGAGCTCAAGGAGGACCACATTCTTGCTTTCTTTGTAGCCTGGGCCTATCACAGATTCCATTTTCTCTTTCTTGACCGGAATTCATGCTCGTTACTTCTGAAGGTGATCACTTTTTTTTCCCAACAGTTGAGTATTGTAATGATGTGAACCACTTAAAGTCTAGCCATGAGTTTGTCCTCTGTCAACTGCAAAAGTAAGGAATCACTGAAATGAGGTACCACATCTGAGTTCTAGAAATCAGTACCTGGTTGAGACATTAAAGGGTCCAGGAGGGATGACTGGACATCTGCAGTATTTATATCCAAAATCTTGAGCAAGAGCCATTATTGAAAAGACTAATTCCCCTCATAGAACAGTGAGGAGGTTTCTACCTCTCTGAACTGGGTTGGGGGCTGTTTAGGTGCCTCAGATAGTCATCATATAATTAGCCAATTCAAAGATTCCTTGTTGATTCAAGCTCTCATGATATTAGAGATTTGAAATTTTCAAAGAGCAATGGACAGAAGAAAGAAAAATAATAATAATAATGTGTAATGACTATTTGCTATGTGCCAGGCGATTTGCTAAGCATTTTACAAACTCTGTGCCATTTAATCCTTACTACAAAGCTAAGAGTAGGGATGACATTCCTAACACTCCACTGTAATCCAACACTGGCACTGACAAATTAATTTAATGGACATTTAACCAGTCATTATGTCATACCAGTATAAACTAGCTGAATAATCAATCACATTGTACAGGTAAGAAAACACAGGCTTAGAGAAACTAAGTAACCTGCCCAAGAGACACAGCTAGAAAATGGCAAAGTCAGGATTTGAACACAGATCTGCCTGATTCCAAAGTTTGAGATCTTTTTTTTTTTTTTTTTTTTTTAACTATCCCATGCTTCTTCCTGTTACATTGACCAGTTCCATACCAAGAGGCTTTTTGTGACCATTAAGATGCTGGATGACAAGTTATTCATGAAGAAACCATACTGACTACTCACAGCATAACCTGTGTGAGCATTGTTTTTTATCTTTTGTACATTATCTCCCTGAAAAACATTTTCAAGTTCTCTCCATTTTCTATAGACTCTAAACTCCTTGGCTCTGGCCTCACAACTTCATAATCCAGTGGCCCCAATCTTGTACTTGTACTCCAATCAATCGAGGTACTTAAATATCCCCCAAATATACTTGGACTTTCCTCTTTTCTTGCCTTTGCTCATGCTGTGCTCAAATCAGAACTGTCCTCCAATCTTGAACCCAACTGAAAGTCAGTACCTCTTCTGATGGTGAATGAAAAGCTGCCTCCTAAGGTAGGCATTTAATTTGCTTCCAGCCCCGTTGGGGCATGGGTTCTCACTGTTCTGCATACTCCTGTCTCTCAGCAATGGCTGAGCCAAGGCCAGCCTGTCTACCAGCTGATTAGCCACCAGCCAGATTCTTTCCCAAATATAGAGACTGTAGTCAGATGGTACTGAATACCAGGCCCAAAAGGTCCTGTCCAACTAGGGTTAGCAACACTGTAGAGCTGAATGAATGTAGAGGGAACCAGCAGAAACAGAGAGGGAACAAAGAAAAACACAGCTAAGAGGGACTGGAAATTGCTTCTGCCACAGTTCATCTGCCTCAGGCCCCATTTCCGACGAAGCCTGCAGTGTATTTTCATTCACGTGATCTTCATATTCTTTCAACAACCCCTTTTTACCTGAGTTAGCTTGAGGAGGTCTCTTCTGGAAAACAAAGAGCCTTGCCTAGAGATCAGATTTCTCTGCTCACTGCTCAAGATTTAAAATCTTCCTGGTGGGCATTCCCTAACCCTTTTTGATTTACACTTCAATTTTGGCACTATCCCACCTTCAATTAATGTCAATTATGCATATATCTTCTCTTCACTTTTTCCTCAGACCAAATTCATTCATCTTTCTCTCCCTTAGCACCCAGTAGAATCTGGCACACACTAGATTTTTAACAAACATTTATTGAACTGGGTAGGGCTTGGTGATGTCAATAATCATCAACTGTGCCTTGTGAAACTACGTTATTGACATACCATAAAAGGTGTTACTATCACTGCCACCCCACACATGGGGTGTCTGCTTCCTAAAAGATGACAAAGAAGGAAAGGGTAGCAGGGATATTTAGCGGACCCCCCTGCCACATGTACAGAGCTCCTCTTTTACAGTGTACAGTTGTTGATGTTAAATGGCTTTCAAGCCAGGAACCATATTTCCCAGTCTTCTTTACGTGGTTAGTGTATAGTTCTTCCCCAAAGAATGTGAGCATAAGTGACAGAAGCCTCTTCCAGACCAAAGTGGTTAATAAGTGATAGTGAGGCCCATACAACATGGAAGAGCCTGGGTCTCTGAATAATCCCACAGAAGCCTGCTGACCAGGAAACCTTTCAATGGACTATGACAGGAACTAGACTTCTATTGGGTTGAACTACTGGGATTTCAGGCATTATCTGTTATAGCAACTGGTCTTAATAAGACAAACAAAGAAGAATACTGCCCCCATTTTCTCTTTAGAGTTGAAATATTCCATTTCTTCTAGTCTTTTTTTTTTTTTGCGGTACGGGGGCCTCTCACTGCTGTGGCCTCTCCCGTTGTGGTGCCCAGGC